>NC_054744.1:1389891-1721558 GCF_018143015.1 Lytechinus variegatus | reverse complement strand
ATTACCTTGGTTAGATCGTCTGTTATCATTCTTCCCAGCAAAGCTCTCTTTACCAGTGGCATCCAAGTTCAGCATGCTTTTACTGGAAGATAATGAAATCAACAATTTGCTTGTTGCTTTTAATCATCAAACTTTCCATATACAATCAGCTTGTGAATAAATACTGATATTCAGTGTGTCTAACTTTATCAAACAGATTCTAAGAAATGAATGAAAAGGTAAAGGAGGGGAAGGAGAAAGGAAGGAAGGAAAGGGGAGAAAACAGAGAAAAAGAAAGAGAGAGAGAAGGGAGAAAACAGACAAGGGAAGTAGGGAGAGAAAAAGGGAGGGGGAAAAAGGAATAATGGTGAGAGGGAAAATTAGAAACATGGAAGGAGGAAAGCAGGTTGAGAGAGAAAGGGAAGGAAAAGATAGGAGAGAAAAGGGAGAAAAGAAAAGGAATATGGATAAGAAACAAGCATTTTAAATAAGGTAAGACACGTCACAAGAATCATGCTATTCCATGGTGCTCAGACAGACTAAATATATCGCAATGATTTAATCATAATTATGGAATCAAGACTTACTGTTTCTTAATGATTTCATTTTCACTTTATAAATAATATTTATTCACAGAATCTTGTTGAATGTGTGTAAAAAAAGTTTTATTGGTGTGCATTATGTTGTCATTTTGCAACATAAAAGTTGCTTGCCTCTGCATCTATTTGGATGCTATATCATTGGCAATGTATGCAGGAATGTTGCTGAAGTTTCATATAGTCTGAACAAGGCTCACACAGTGAAAATGCTGCATATTTTTTCAAATACACTGTTTACTATATAAAACTTTACACTAATTGTTTTCTATTTAATATCAATTTTCCCATACATTAAGCACGCTTGTTTGAAATTCGAATCGCTTATTTGAACTGTTTAAACAAATAATATGAAGTTTACACAGTATTTAAGTGTTATATAAACATTTTAAACAGCATTTTTACTGTGTAAGACTGTCAAGAAAAACAGGGAATAAGAAACACAGAAACTGACACAGACAGACAGCAGCGTTTAAGAACAAATAGGTAAGACTGTTTTAGACAAGATGACACAAAGAAGAGAAGAAATAAAGGAGGTTAAGAGATGTCCATTCCTTCCATGCATCGGACCTTTCAATACACAATCTCTTGACATTTCCAATCTATTGATTTTGATCACGCGCTTGTTTATGGATCAAATCAAGCGATTGGACTGATTTCCTCCAATTAACCCATCCCTTCCCTAATGTCTACATGATGCATGCTACCCCATGATTCCCCATTTCCCAGTGAAATGCATGATGGGAAAGTTCAGATCGGAAATCGGCCTGTCTTGTGAATACAGCAGTTCCATTCATGCAAGTTCCAATAAGTAATCTCTTGGAGATGTAAATGTTTTTGTAAAATTTTCATCATAAACAGCCATAGTGCAGGTTTAAAAGAAGATATTACAAATTATGTGATCTGAGCAGTTAGGAGCCATGCAATAAATAAAACACTTCAATCTAATTTGATATTTTAATCAATATTTGTCAAAATAGATGCAGGCATTTTTATACCTCTATAAATAATGATAAAATGTTAGCCTTTGACACTTAGTTAGTCATTACGGATTACTGATTCATGAGGGCAGCTTCAGCTTGGTTCTCATAATATCACATTTTTAGCATGTTCAATATTCTGTATAAAGACCTACATGTACCCTGGGTACGTTTTCAGTCAGAGCAGAAAATAGATTCTCATGACAGCTCAGATTGCCCCTAAAATTCCCAAAATTAAATGTTGTGAGGCGACCATCTTTTCCAAACTCCCCCAAATCTGCCACAACTAAATATTCAAGAAACTGTAGAAAATTAATTTCCTACATATAGCAAGATAATGAAAAATATTTTTTAGTTAGTTGTTAGACAAAAAGTAGCCATTGAAATGAAAGAATTGGCATAAAATATTCAGCAATCACCCCAATGTGAAAAAAGTAGCACCTAAAAATTGACGGTATTTCCTACCATGTTCAGCGACTGCCTTACAAGACAGTATGCTAGGCTCCCATACATGGTTTTATTGCATTATTAAGTAATGTTAACACGCCTTTTTTTCTGACTGGAATAAGTCCTGGTTGCTTCTGGGCATAGCCTTTTTATATCAGGGCTAAAGATTGGAAAGCTGGGGAAGAGGATTTCTTGGGAATGAAGTATTTAACCTCATAACATCATAGGAACAGATGGCACATGAATGTGCTAACTTTTCAAATGAATAATAGTTTTTTGGTTCAACTGCGTTCTAAGAATATAATCAATTATTGTTGCATTTTAAAAACTAACACAAAAGATCAAATGCTTAACACATTTTCACTGCAACGTTCCTACATTTGCACAATAAAAAGATTGGTGTAAACCACCACCAATAAGTGCCAAGTCAGGTATCCATTACTAAATAATGACATCCTATATTACCTCCTAGAAGCCGCAGAGAGAGATCCTCCATCGTCTCCTTCCGCCCTAAGGGAGTCATCTGGTTCAGGTCCCCAGCTATACCTCCTTGTCTTTTCTTTATCTACTGTATCACCTAGGATGCTACCAGTCCCATCTCCATCCATGTCCTCTGGGGAGCTATCCTCTGGAGTGGTAGCTATAGGAGCTAGTGGTATCACCACATGATGACTTGGTATGGTAGGTATGATGACAGCCCCGCCCATGTTACCCTCCCCACCCCCTCCACCGGTATCCAGGCTGATGTCATTGACTTGGATTTGAATGGGTGGGGTCTTGGGGCTGAGTGGGGAGGTGATACTGCTGCCACGTCCAAGATCGTCGAGGTCATCATCTTCATCGTCGTCATCGCTGTTGTTTACAGCACCGGGATGTGAAGGCATCTTTTGTTTCCACCCTGTAAGTAATGAGAGTTCAAATAGATAGATATATATATATATATATATATATATATATATATATATATGTTATTAATAGCTTCACATGATTCCCAATGAATTTGTACAAAGACAATTATAGAAATAAAAGTATTATCATTTGTAGTACGACTAGTAGAGGTAGTAGCAGAAGGAGTACATGTAGTACTATCACTACTTCTAATACTAATCTACTACTACTATTATTACTATTACAACTACTACAAGTAGAAGTAGTGGTAGTAGTAGCAGTAGTAGAAGTAATTGTAGTAGTAGTAGTAGCAGTAGTAGTAGTAGTAGTAGTAGTAGTAGTAGTAGAAGCCATAGTAGTAGAAGTCGTAGTAGTAGTAGTAGTAGTAGTAATAGTAGTAGTAGTAAACGTAGTAGTAAACGTAGTAGTAGTAACGTAGTAGTAGTAGTAGTAGTAGTAGTAGTAGTACTACTACTACTACTACTACTACCACCACAATAGTACTTATACTACTACCAATACTTCTACTACTACATGTACATGTACTACTACTACTAATAATAATAATGATAGCAATAATAACAATAACAATAATAATGATAATAATAATGCTGCTGATAATACATCATTTGTCTTGAAACAGTAAAGGGAATTGATTAACAATAATGAAAAAACAGAATAGCAGATGATATCTAAACACAGAAAAACAAATATTTGAATGACCCAAAGATCTGTGAAAAAAAGAGGTTCATCATCATGTAGTTGATCCATGTAAAGCTACATGGATGGCTGTGGTGAAACAGAAATTGCTGAGTTAATATCTAATGCAGATATGAAAATGTTAAAAGCAACGTAGTAGTAGATGATTGATAGAAATCACTTTATTTGATTTGACAGGACAATATATCCTGATAAATCATCAATGGCACATAATAAAGAAGAGATAGGAGAGAAATAGAGATAGAAGAATGAAGAGAGGGGGGAAGAGTCAGAAAGGGAGAGGGGGGAGAAAAAGAAAGGAAAGGGAGACGGAAAAGCCAATATTAGCCCTCCTCCCCCCAAAAAAAAAACTTGGAGGCATCAAGATACATGCATAGTGAAAGAAAGTATTATAGTATTAAACATAATGGCAAAACTCCAATAACTTTATAAGAAAAGAAAACAGTTCATAATCTAAAGAAAAATGGGGAAAAACTTATTTTGCAAATGTACAAAAGTGCACTGAAAGAGTCATTGTTTCAAATGGATCTCAGATGATATAGGATACAGGTGCTTTGAAAATGATAAGATTGTGTTCATCATCTATATTGAAGAGGAGGTAAAATGGAATTTACAGACGGTTCAACAAAAACATGGACAAAAAGGGAGAATAAGAGACTGCTATTTGTTCAGATCTCACCACACAAAATGCTATAAATAGCCTGCGTGGGCATGAAACTTTTTTCTCTTTAGAGCTAATGACATTTAAGTTGAAACACAAGACCAAGACAAGAATAGACATTTCCATAGGAGATGTCCCACTGTGACTCAAAACCAGGAAAATTGTGACTGAATTTGACTGATACAATAGGCAATGGAATACAGCTTGTCCATGAGGGGGGGGGGGTCATATTGAACTTCTTCACATTAACTATGTCTACCTTATTAATAATACCTACATTATCAAAAGAATTATTCAATGTCAAAATCATATTGTCAAGCAAGTCATTCCTGCCCCCATATATTGTACCATTGAAACTTGGGCTTTTATTCATCAAGGGATAAACTACCCAGCGGCTTGCCATAATCTGCTCTAAAATGTTAATAAATGCCCCTTTAAATCACACAAGAGCCCTGTCCTTGCATAAGATGACATTGGTTCACATTCGAGAAAGTCCTGATAAACTTCACAGAAATACCAACAAATGAATCCTTTGATTTCACAGAAATAGTTACAAATGTTTACAGAGTTGGATAATGAAATATTAACTCAAATATTTCCTGGAAAATTAGAGAGGCCTTATGACTAAACTATTGATCTACCCTTATAGAAAAAAAAAGAATTGAAAAATTATTTTGTGCATTCATGCGAGGACTTGCTTTTTTTCCTCATTACTTACAATGTATTTTCTTTTGACCTAAAAAAACATATTCAATATCTTGCCTTACAGTAAGCAACATTATTGTAAATGTTATTGTTATTCAACTACAGTGTACATGTAGTTTGATATTTTGAATAACAAATTGCTTACAATATGGATTGAATGCATGGCCTGTATTCTGAAGTCAGGTTTACATGTAACTTAGTCCATGGTCTAACTCTGTGCTAAAATTATGGGAAGCCAAACATTTCAAAATTTTGTTTACAGTGAATGCTTCTCATGATTACTGTGCTCTTTACTAATTCTTCAATGGTGAAGACGACTGTCATACTTATCCTTCCCAGGCAGTTAATGTTTTAGAAGTCAAATGAGCTGATACATTGAACCTCTACTGTTATAGATGAAGGTAATAACTGGCTTTCCATGGTTAAACTACAACTTAAAACCTGAGTTAAAAGTAAGCCCGACTTCAGAATACGGGCCAATGGGTTTAAGGCTCACAGTGTAAATGTCTATTTGTTCATAGTGTTCTCTCTTTGTATTTCCAACTACAGAAGTCAGGTACAGGTACAATCTCAAAAGAATCAGATTAATTTTGTAGCTGGGACAAAATTTATGAAGCTGCCGGCCAAGAATAGACATGGGCGGTGGAGATTGATTCTCGTTGGGACCAAGATTGTCACGAATGTCTTGATGCCATGGAACGTAGAGCTCAACGGAATTGAATTACAGCTTGGTCAAGCAACAGATTGGGACAAGCTAAACAGAGAAAAGGTTACAAGACTCTTATAAAGGACAAGAAGATTACCTAGACTTTGTGAAGCCATGGAGGTTGGGAATGAGAAATAGGAAAGATGAGTTGTGTGAAAGAAGAAGAAAACTAAATCAGCTGAGAAAAAGGAATAGGAAAATATGAAACAGAGACTTTAAGTCACAAGGAAAACAAAAGGAAGCGAGAAAGCCAATAAAGCTACGTTTGTAACATTTTTTAATAGAAACCTCAAAATAAAAGACTAGACTTATATGTATTTTTTTTGCATATGAAATGCTAAATATGGAAGACTGATTTTGAATAAAAGAAACTTTTGCAAACCAAAAATAAATATAGGGACAATGGCTATACTGTACAATATCAATAAGTTTATCATTCTAATTCGACTTGTGTAGACAAGATTTTAAATCAGTCATCGACATATTCTGACTTTCCTACATTCATTCTTGAACAGGTGGGGCAATTGCTGTGGCAACGAAACAAAGCATAGAACCGTCGGCACCTACAAAACTCAAATTGAATTTCCGACCACCGCAGATCAGCATAAAAAGCCAACATTAAAATGTGACAGAAGAAACCAACGGACCTAAAGAAAACGTAAATGCAAATGGTCGGTGTGCATCCTTAACGAAAAGCACAAGTTGTGTTTCAGCGAAGCATACGCCTCACCATCCCCAGGGCTGTTGGAGCTGCTCGCCAGAGAAAACGCCATACATATGCATACCCATACAAAAACCTTGTCTCAACCAAAAGCCTGAAATTTTCTAGTTGAAGAAACAGCCACAGGCTAATGTTTCTTGAAGTGAAGAGATAAAAAAAGGGCATTCTCCCACTTGATCTCTCTACACATCAATCCTTGCTAAAAAGAAAAATTATCCTGACATTAGAACAACAAACAATGTGATGTTCATTTCAAAGCCTATCTAAGGCATCTGTAAAGGGAAAATATGTGAATTGAACTCAAGATCATCTACATTATCAATGCAATATTACAAAAGTAATGGATACTCTTTCATCTCTTAGAATTAAAATTTGGCATCTTGTGCCCTCTTTCGGTGATTTATTTTGATTTAAAAATGGCCCTCTTGAGCACTTACTCAACATATCTAGTAACTGGATATTAGAAAGCTACAGGCAAAGATTAAATATTAACAAACTCAGCTCATGCTTTATCATGATCATGAACCGGATCAAAATATATTTTGATGTGTAAATTTATCCAACATTTTGTTTGTATCCTTTACATCATGAACAGTTTAGGGTGTCCATACATTATTATAAACTTGTACTAAATTGGAATAATTAAGTACTACAAACGTTTTTAGAACTTGTGACAGCTAATCTTATATGATTTAAATTACTCATCAAAAAATTTCTCCTGAATTCTTATTGATTCAATCAAATATTTGTGAACTTCATACTTATCCACGGTAGTATTGATTATTTTTTTGAAGTCAATATTTAATTTTGTATATAGTGTAAATACATTTGTGTTACAGTGTTTATATCTATATAATTTTATAGAATTTTGCTGATTATTTTACTCTATTTGTGTTTTGATAGGGGGTCTACATTTTACAAGCTCTGCTTTTTAGTAGGCCCCTCCACTTTTTTTTCATTTCATTGCTACGTTTCAATCCTGCTTATTTTATGCATTTTTTTCATTGTAAACATGATTACGAAATGTACTTTGATGATTGTGGAATATGAACATATCAATAAATAAAATAAATAAACTATTTGGAATAAGCCTCTTTGTAATTTGGCAATTAAAATGTGAGTCTTTCCATACTTTAAATAAGACTCTTTCTACCATTGATGATTCAAATGTAACTCATTTGTCTAGTCAAATGTGACACTACTCTTAATTAGACTATTCAAATTAAACTCATACATCATTTGATTTCAACTGGTTCCTATTGAGTGTTCAATTCTAATTATCAATGTGGAAATGTATACATGTTATTCTTGATATTGAGACATACGCATACATGGACATGTATTGACTCCTGCATTTTCAAAAATTTCCAATCAAAATAATTTCTTTTAACCATGTCCCTTCTTACATACAAAAAATAACATCACATATCACAGAAAACAGTTTGGGATATCCTCTTCAAGAAGTTCATGTATAGACAGACACATACATCGTTTTAAATGAAAGCATGCGGTGGATAAAGCATCGCTGTAAGAAGCTGAAAAATCGCAAAATAAAATGGAGATCTTATCTTGCTGACTTTACATCACTTCCCCCCTTCCCTCCTCCAAGCTAAATTCACAAAAACATAGGAGAGAATGGACATGGAGAGAAATGATAACAGAGGATGAAAATGTCAAAAGAAGAGGAAAAGCTAAAAAAAAAAATTCTGAGTCTCAAACTACATAGTGACGTACTTGGGACAGCATGCAAATGTCAATTTACACAGTGGAATAAGCATAATGGGTCACTTGTTCTGTCTCGGAATTCTTTTTCCATTTGGGGCTTTTTCACCATTTTTTTTTTCGTTTCCGAGCACATTTGATGTGATCTTTCTTAGTTTAATGAGGAAAAGGACCAAAATTCTTTTGTTTTTTTAAGCCATGATTCTCATCTTTGGCTATTACTACAACAACTTTGCAATTCAATCAGGATAGAAAATATATCTATCTATTTTTTAAATATCTATTTAAGTAATTTTGATATTGCCATAACACTTCTAGCTTTCCTTTATCAGTTCTCATTCTTACCTGATGTGCATTGTGAAGGTATAACATATAATTACAATTGTTTCATCATCACTATTATCAGTATTTTATGCTACAATTTTCTCTGTTAAAAAACAGCAAAGAGAAAGAAGAAATGCAGCGCTTTGAAACATTTTATTAAGCACTATATAAATATTGCATATTATTATTTATTATTCAGGAATTTATATTCTGAAGCTTGTATCGGGTTTGTTAAAGGTCAAGTCCACCTCAGAAAAATGTTGATTTGAATCAATAGAGAAAAATCAGACAAGCACAATGCTGAAAATTTCATCAAAATCCGATGTAAAATAAGAAAGTTACAACATATCAAAGTTTCGCTTATTTTTAACAAAATAGTTATATGAACGAGCCAGTTACATCTAAATGAAAGAGTCGATGATGTCACTCACTCACTATTTCTTTTGTTTTTTATTGTTTGAATTATACAATATTTCAATTTTTACAAATTTGATGATTAGAACCTCCTTGCCTGAAGCACAAAATGTTAAAATAATGGAATTCCACATGTTCAGGGAGGAATGAAACTTCATTTCACATGACAATTATGAGAAAATCAAAATATTTCATATAATAAAATACAAAAGAGTGAGTGATGTCATCAGTTCCCTCATTTGCATACCGACTGAGATGTGCATATAACTGTTTTGTGAAATTAAGCAAAACTTTAAAATGTCATAACTTTTTACAACCGATTTTGATGAAATTTTCAGTGTAATGCTTGTTGAATTTTTCTCTTTTTATTCAAAGCAAGTTTTTGTTGGGGTGGACTTGTCCTTTAAAAATATGTTCAGATAACTGATTATGGAGATGCTTCCAAAATATAGCATCTATATTAATACTGGAAGGAAATTATAGAATATCCCAACACTGTCAATAATTGTAATTACTTGCTCAATATTTAGCCCCCCCCTAAAAAAATCATAAATAAATGAATAAACAAATTCATTAGTTAATTAATTACTTAAAAAAAACTTCAACTTTGAAATGTAACAGTTTATCTGTAATATAATTTATCTAACTTCAAGTTCACATAAATAAATATATAGAGGTTTATAATACAAGTTTTTTAAAAACCAAGAAACAATTATCAGAAGATAAGGGGGCAAAATACAAGAACTATCACTTCTTAAGAAACAAAATCATATGTATAGTTTCTTACAGATATATTCATATACATAATCCATTGTTGTTGATCATCCATCTACATACAGGAATGTAGGAGGGGGGGGGTCAATCAAGTCATTATCAAACACATCTTGGGGGCTATCATCAGGCAAGATGAATATTAACAAACAAATAATGGCCTCATAACCAGTCGATTCAGCAAGTAATTTACCTCTGACGTAATGAGTATCCAGGGTAGCAGTCAAACAGAACAAGCTGAAATTTAGAAACAAATTTGGAGTGACTTTTGCATGCCCCCCCTTCAATTCTTTCCCCAGTTCCGTTTAGTGTCTGCCTGTCTGCCATTCTCCAAGAAGCATATCTTCTTTCTCACCATGCCCTCAGGCACTCCAGGGTCTGGTACAAACTAGGCAAACCTACAACGTAATTTCTACCCCACCTTATTATTAATATCTAGCCAGGATGACATTTAAATTACCACATATTTAGCTCCGTTTTGAAAGGGTGAACAGGGAAATCACGGCGTCTTGTGAAGCCAACATATGCTCAGGTTTCTTTTGTGTTGTGTGACACTGTATGGTTTGAGTATTCCTGAAATCTTTCTCAAATCACGTCGATTGCCGCAAAAGATATCCCGGTTTAACCCACATTCTTTGTATTCAAACAAATTATCAAAGTTTATAAAATGATTTCAGTTTATCCCTGCCCATTATACACAAAAACAGTGAAACATATTGGAGAAACAGCCATAATGATAATTTCATCTTTGATATACAATGCGTCACAGAAAAAAAGGAAACCGTGATTCAGTGTCAATTTTTCCTATCCTGATTGTAAATTTGCTTCAAAAAATGTACATGAATGAAACAATATACTTCTCTTCTTTCATTTGAGACTCATCTCAATGTTCATGATGCACGCATGACTCACTGTCTGCCGCTTCATTGGAATGCTTGTTTTTAATTCAAGTTTTCATGCAACATTTTCTTGACAATGTGTCAATCATATTTCATGCATGAGGTATCATATGAAAGATGAAAAATGAATATTAAAGTTATGAACTTTGTTTTCTGAATACATAGCAATAAAAGTCAGAAAAACTCACTCAAATTCGTAATTTGCTTGTGCAAATGGAAATTTGCCAGCACCATTTTCAAATGTTCTAACTTAGTCATGCATGCATTATGAACATTGAGATTGGCTTCAAATGAAAGAGGGGAAGTGTATCTTTTCATTAAGGCCGTCTGCACCATCCCGAGTTTTCAAATTAGCGCGCTATTTCTGATCTGGCAAATTATCCCGATTTGAACAATCTCGAGATTATTTGCAATGCAGACGCAATTATCGCGCTATTTCGTAGGATTAATCTCGAGATTGCAATCCCAAGTCAACTTGGGATTATTTGCAAAATAGCGCGCTATTTGAAGAATTATCGCGCTAATTCGTAGGTGCAGACGCATTTGGGATTATTTATACACTGCAATGCATCGATGCCTCGCTCGAGCAGGAATTGCTCTTCTTGCGATGGTGGAGACGGGGTTTCTTGAATCTCGAGATTTATCGCGAAGAGGGCCGATCGGGCTAAAATCTTGAGATTGGGCAAACTCGGGATGGTGCAGCACCGCCTATTGATGTAAATTTCATGAAGCAAATTTATGATTATGATGGCAAAACATTCCACTGAATTCCATTTCCTTATTTCTGGGACACACTGTATAAACAAATGTTCATTTGATGAATATTTTGATATGAAATTTGTCTCTGACATAAATTTAAAAAAAGGAATATTTACAACACAGTAAAAACAAGGGGAAGGCCATCTTAAAAACCCTTTTTTGACAAATAATAATTGACTTCAGCTACATGTAATAGTTAGCAAATGAATACATCTTTAAATGAGGATTCCTTTCAATATATGAACTTGCCCTACTCCATGGTTTCGCTCTGATTTAAAGCAAGAGAAGAAATTTGGTCTAGTCGGTTTACAACCTGCTATAAACCGATCATCAATCTATGATGAATAATGAATTAACATTTTAGGGTATATCATCAATATTGCTTTATATGTTGTACAGATTTCCTTGGGTCTTTTCTATTATAATTGGAACTTCATTTCCCCATACAAACAGGGGTTTTTCTCCTAAATTGTTTGTAAAAACGTGGAATTCATTGATTGAGATCTGTTTTTTTTTTCTTAATTGCCATTCCTAATACTAAAAACTCACTACATGTATTACATGATGCAATACTGCTATCAACTGATACCCCTTTCATAAACCCAATTATGCGGCTAATAGCAGCATAATTTGGTCGTAAAATCAGAGGAGGACCAGAGTTATCCGCATTATTTTGATGCTGCTATTATCCGCATAATAGCAGCATCGGGACCAGATTTTGACTTTATGAACGCATTTCCAAATAATGCGGATAATTGCCATGGTGCGGTCACAAGGTCACCCTTTTCCAACACAACCGCATCAGAGGGGGCGTGTGCGGTTGCCATGACGATTATCCTCCTTTTTCAGGACGGGCGCTCGTAAAAATAGTGCGGATTATTTTCGGAGTTTATGAACGCAATTTTTATTGAATTATCCCCATTACTCTTAGGCGGCTAATTGGAGGATAGGTTTATGAAAAGGGTATGAGAAAAGGAAGCAGCTCCTCAGAATGAGTTACTTAGTAAATAAGGGAAAAAAACTCATTGTTTTATGAGGAATTATGTAGTTACTTGCTTTTGAAACGTCTGTATTTCAGAAATTATGGGTGATGTGACTCCAATTCATTTAGAATCAGGAAAAGCATAAATAAAATATCCTATACAAGTAAAAATTAAATTAAAAAATAATCAGAGTTACTTCTTTTTGCCAGTGGATGGCAGAAGTTCATTTGAAAAAGGCTGAGTACTCAAGCCTCCTTGATAGGTCTCAAAAGATTCCAAGAGATTCCAAAAGATTTGTAACCTCAAAAAGGTTCTAATTATCATCCAATACTTACTGAACAGGCGCTGAGTTGTAACAAATAGAGGCATTTTATCCTGCACTTTCTTGAGGCCTAAGCGAGCACACAAATATGAATGATGTTTGGTATATGGAATCTCCATCAATGTATTATCCACTTTGAAAGAATTCCAATATCAGAGATCACACTCCCATTAATGGTTTAGCAAGAATACAAATGTGAATGAAGGTAGTCTCTAGAGCTAGAGGAATCCTAAATACTCCAAAATAAATCCAAAAGATGATGCTTGATTTAAATCCAAACTAAATCCCAAGTTTCTTCATATATCCATGGCGACTGATTAATAATCATCAATCAACAACGTGTTGATCAAATGATTACCAGCTGTGTTTCAGATGCTAGAGAAGAAAGCATGCATGTCATAACTACAACAGACCCTAAAAGATGTATATTTGAACTAGGTCTTAGGATATTTCCTGTTTTAGATTAGAACATCCCCATTGTAATTGGTCCGCCCCTATGTGGTTCCTTTTGTACTCCAATTTGACTCCAGGGAAGCCCCTCCCAGTCATAGAACCAAAGGCATTGGGTTGACAGGAAGCACTCATTTCCATGAGACGCTCCCCTCACATCCACCTTGTAATTCACACACCAGACCAAGCGGCGGCGGCGCTGAAAGAACACTTTCCTAAACTGAGTTCCTCCTATTGCTCACATGCATGGGTCACAAAACAAACACAATCACCCTGGTCCAATTTTCTAGGAAACACATTTCCAGGACTCCCATTTCTTCTCACTGTCAAAATTCCAAGTTCACCTTCCTTTGGAGACAAAAGGCAACAATGTTCACCAATTCCAAAAACACTATCCCATGTACCAGTATAAACAGGGCTAATCTTGATGGTTTTTCCAAGGCAATGAACTTGACTTCTGATTGGTTCTCATTTCACAGACTTGTGTGTATTTTAGCATATATTGGTTTGTGTAAATAAGCCCCTTCCTGCTAATTGATCTCTGTTCAGCCTTACCCCTATTCTTCACTAATGGATCCTACACAAATCTTTTGATCTTTCCAAGTGTTTCTATTGATAGCGGATTAACAGTTTCTTTAATCCTTTGTCTATGAGCCTTTCTTTACAAGGAAGGATAACTGGGGGAAGGGTATACACCCCTGCTTGAAAAGAATGCTGGTAGGTTAACGCAGGAAAAAATGAAAGGGGTAATTATTCTTCAACTTACATACCTGATACAAAGTGGATCATTGTAATATACAAACATGTACACACAAACATCATTCACGATTGTACACTGCTAGCCTTATTACTTACAAATTACAAACCATCACACCTTTTTTGTCAAGTGTTGAAGGAAACTTTAAAACTGTATAATGAGAATTGAAGCAAGAATAGTGAGTGAGGTGAAGGCTCTCTGGCTGTGTTCAACTTTTTTACTGTTCGTTCTAGTTGAAATCATCATTATATTCAATTATGTGGAACTGTGGATTTTAACACAGCAGATATCTCAACCATAATAATAATAAACAGTTCTTGTATAGCATATAACACATGATTATAACATGTATATGTAGTATACAGGTGACCTTTACTTCCTGGGTCAAACCCACTGATGTATGGTGGGTGGGCTTAAAAAGAGGTGGAAACTAAGGGCTTTCATTGCACAAGTCATTATAGGCTGTACATTCAAGCCATTTAACTCAAGTAAAAGGTTTGCAAAGCAGAAGCAGGAAAGCTTTGCAGTTGAACACTCCCTTGAAGCAAAAATTTGCATTTCAATTTTTGATTCTTGTTATTCTAGTCTAAGAAATTGATTGAACACTCCCCGAGTATAATGACACAAATAAACTACTTGCTGATGGTGCAATTAATTCTAAATGGTTTCTCAATCCTCGAATGTGAGGTTTTCATGAACAGCCTTTCACTGACAACTGTTATAAGCTATGGAAATCCTCAAATCCAATTGGCTGAGAGCGAATTTGTCTGTCAAAATCAAGGCATAGATGCTTCATGAAATACTCCCCAGGAAATATGTCATTACCAATCCTGTGCCGTTCATGTTCTTAACCTTAGTTTAATTTGTTCCTCCTAATCAGATTGGCACATTTTGACCTGAAAATGAAAATCTGAATACCATGTGAATGCATCTACTTTCTCTGATGAGTGTCCCTGTGCTAGGGCAGATATAGCAGACCTGTTAAAATTTTCACAAACCATGCAATGATATACAATGTATTAATTGGCTATGTCCAAACCATATGAACACTTGAGTCAGCCCTTATAAATAGCATAACATCGCGTTCATCCCAACAAAAAAATGACACTTTGTAATTACATATGACTATGACTAAGCAAGCATAAAACATACAAATTACATCAAAATAAAAAGAAATTATGACATTCTTAATTTCCATTTATTTTCAAATGAAAAGCACACATGAGGGAGTGGATGTTATACAT
Organism: Lytechinus variegatus; assembly: GCF_018143015.1. Lineage (NCBI taxonomy): Eukaryota > Metazoa > Echinodermata > Echinoidea > Temnopleuroida > Toxopneustidae > Lytechinus > Lytechinus variegatus. The sequence goes on along the minus strand of NC_054744.1, from coordinate 1,706,510 downwards.
GGTGCAAAAATCATACACAGTAGACCTTTCTTTTGTATGCTATCATTTGAAATATTAAATATTTCAATATTTAGTGATACATACTCATCATATCTACTACGTTTTACAAAGGCAGAGACTAAATCTGTCACTTTGTTGAAACGTTTGCGAGTGAACAACATTTAAATTTGCATTTAACGCAGTGATACATGAATTTAACTCATAAGAACAGTTTGTGATAATAGAAGATTCAAAATCTGGTCTTTCAATAAGTGGGTAAAAGCAACTCCCTTGCTAAAGATAATTATAAGAAATCAAACTGTAAATGTTCAAAGCCATTATTGTGAAATAATCTTTTTTAAGCATTAGGCTTATATGCCAGTTGATGAAACAAATGATACATTTAAAAAAAAAGTTTTATCAAACTGTATTCCAATATAAAAGGTGGAGGCAGCAAAATTACATGTTTTTCATATAACAATGCTTCTTTTTTCTTGATATTCCCTGAGAACAGAAAAAAGTACATGAATTGTCTACACACAAGCCACAATCCGATGACAATTATAATTATATATCATTTATAGAGCACCTAGAAACATTGTTTCAGATGAACTGCTACAGAATCAGACGCTATATAATTATTGTTAGAAGCATCTCCAGGTAATCATAACAAAGCAAAACAATGAAGTCATACACTACTTATCGCTAAACGATATACTCTATAATAAAAGAACTTTAAAATATGATAATATATAATAAGATACTGTTTATATACTAGTATATATCATTTTATCTAATTGAATATCTGGTGTATGCATATATGCCCATCTGTGCAAAACTTCACTACCTCCTCTTCTCAATTAAAAAAACAGATATATTTTACTTTTTTGTTGACATTAAAAAGCTGACATGAGACTGACTGCTCTGAAAATTTCAAAATAGCAAGACCCTTTCATGCATGATAAGAGCCAAGGATGATCAAATGGCTGATGTTCATCTATTTTTATTTTTATTTTTCTTAAGTACATTAGAGGCACACGCAAGGAAGGGAAGACCCCCCCCCCCCATAAGTGAGTATAAAATATAGTTCCCTAACATCGTCTAAAGTCCCGAAGAGTCCTGAAACATAAGAGAAAAAATATGACCAACCACAAAAACCAGAAAAACATCTAGATTATTTTGACAACAGCAAACAACTGAGAAGAAACAGGATTAGTAGGAAGAGGGTTTATTCAGGAGAAAAGAAATATATAAACAGAAGAAAAATGGTGGTAAATGGAAGGGAAAGAAGAGATTAGTTGAAAATAAGAAAATAAGGAAGATGATGAAGAAGTCGAAGAAAGAACATTAAGTCATGGGGATCTTCAAATTGGCAATGCGACAAAGATGTGCGATGTCACTTGTGAACAACTCTCCCTATTACTTTAGAGTTTGTATCACTACAATAAAAAGTAGAAAGACATTTTGAGGGTATTTCATAGTCCCTCAAAGGGAAATTTGTTCACATGTGACATCACAAATCCTTGTCACATTGCCAATAAGAGGATCTCCATAGAATTAGTGATTTCAATATTAAAATGCTCATAACTTTCTCATTATTTGTCAGATTTTTCTCAAACTTTCTTTGTTCTTATTCTTTGATTTTTCTGTTTCGATACAAGCCTACTTATTCCAAAGGTTTCATTCCCCTTTAAAAAGAAAGAAGAGCATTTACAAGAATAAAATGGATATGAATAATAAGTGAAGAAGAAAAAGATAACTAGTCAAATGATGAAACAGAAGAAGAAGACGAAGAAGAATATGAAAAAAGAATATGAAAAAGAAAAGAAAAAAGGAAGAGAACCTACAAAAATAGAAATATGGATTTCTGATAGATTTTTCATCAACATTTTATACATGATAAAAAGCACAATCTCAATAAAATGATACATTGTGGAACAAGAATTAAATATTCAAAAGGTAAAGGAACAGTAATAATCAAAATTACTTATATCATGGAAAAAAGAAAGTTGAAAAGAGAAAAACATTAGGAAAGAAAACTGATGAAGTGGAATACAAGGATAGAATGTCTCCAACAAATAATTGCTTGGTATGAAATAAACATGAGCTGAGTTAGAAGAGGATCAAATGGCAACTTGGGCTAAAAATAATATACGAGAGGAGATGCACCCAATACCAAACATGAACTTCCTTGGAAAATGAAGTGTAAATTTCAATGCACATTGGAGTCTATTTATTTCCACCAATCATACGGTTTACGAGCTGGGGCAAGCTGAAAGGTGACAAGTGTAAAACGTTATTGATGTTTCTTCAATGTCCCACCTGAATTTAAAGTCTGATGTTGTTTCCCTATCAGCCTGAAATGGTTCAATTTTACCAATCTCTCAAAATCATGCTTTCTGAATTTTTTCATTGCCTTAGACTGACAGGCTGGCATGACACTGTGTGATTTAAGTTCCCCATTATTTGTGACTTTTCAATCCCTTTTTAACAGGAAATAATTATTATGTTCACATTTTACAACAGTAAAGCAGTTTGACACTATGTTTTGCTAAAGTAATTTACAATGATTGCACAAATTATCTATCAGAAGCTTCAAGATCCAGATATAATAATAGTCTTAACATCACATCAGTCACCGTATTCCTGCATTAATTTCTCTCTACTCTGAGTCTCCCAACTATTCACTTCATCGATAAATTTATCAATATCACACAAACTACATTTATTATAGGTCTATAGTTGGTGAGATAGAGTGAGGGAGAACAAGAGAATGATATTATGAAACGTTTCCCTCCAAGCCACACTATAATTGACAACTCTAATGCAAAATGTCGCCCCCGGCGACCAAGCCTGTCTGCATCGTCAGCCATCGTCAAACCAGAGACCCCTTTTTGCGACTATTTACGCATCATTGTTCTAGGGATATACACCAACATTAACAACTCAAAGAAAGAAGAAATAAAAAGCACTCTCCCTGCATTCATTCTACCTTTCATTACGGATTAAGAGAAAGATGGATCATTATCTTTGCTATCTGTGTTAATCTACTTTCACTCGTGTTTTAGTATCCAAGAGATATATCAAGTCATATAGCTGAAGCATCCATCAAATATTTCAAATAGATAGGTTTATAATTAGAATCCCTAATGTCTTGCCTAGTCTTGTGTTGTTTTTGGTAGGCCTAATAACGTTTAATACAGACATGTATATAAGGAAAATGATTTGGTTTTAACGCATATAGTGATTGGTTATTATCATTGTCTATATAAGTTATGAAAAATATTTTTTAATCAATTTTAATAGAACTATTGAACAAATATTACTTGGTAAAAAAATACCACTTCAAATAAACAGAAAGTTGGTTAAACTTTTAATCTTGGAATTACTTAATTGAATTTAAATTCTTTCCTGAAATTGTCAATCCTGACATTATATCGCGAATGGTGGGTTTTTCTGAATAATGGTAATAGCTTATACTCTACTGCACTCAATACATGGTTATGGTAGTAGGGAAAGAAATACGGAAGTTATTGAAAGGATAACATTTATAAATCTAATTAGTAGAAGTAGCAGTAGTAGTAGTAGTAGTAGTAGTAGTAGTATTTTCAGTAGTAGTAGTAGTAGTAGTAGTAGTAGTAGTAGCAGTAGTAGTAGTAGTAGTAGTAGCAGTATTTTCAGTAGTAGTAGTAGTAGTAGTATTTTCAGAAGTAGTAGTAGTAGTAGTAGTAGTAGCAATAGAAGTAGTAGTAGTAGTAGTAGTAGTATTAGTAGTAGTAGTAGTAGTAGTAGTATTTTTAGTAGTAGTAGTAGTAGTAGTAGTAGTAGTAGTAGAAGTAGTAATAGAAATAGTAGTAGTATTTTTAGTAGTAGTATTTTTTTCAGTAGTAGCAGCGGTAGTAGTAGTAGTAGTGGTGGTGTTGTTAGTAGTAGTAGTAGTAATAGAAGTAGTAGTAGTATAGTAGGAAGAAGTAGTAGTAGTAGTAGTAGTAGTAGTAGTACTAAACCTATCATTATTACTACTACTACTACAAGAACAAACGTCATATGGAAAGAGTTGGAAACAATGAAAATGATAATATGGACAGTGTTAAAGCTTTCAATACAGTAATGGATGTATAACAAGGAATTGGGAACAAAACTTACAAATCAAAATACAAATGTGAGAGAATGAAGCTGTAGAAGGCTTAAAGAGGAAAAAATATCTAAGACTGAGATGTCATGAAAAATATGGGAGAGTAATACATCATCGTTCCTTCCCAACCAACATGTGCTCCAAATCAAAACAGTTTGAAAACTTGTGGAAGTGTGGAACCCTAATACAGATGGTAGGATGAAGAAGGACTGAAGAATAAATACGACACAGTGGGAAGATTAAATAACATGAAAAGAAAACAAGAACATAACGATAAATTTAAAAGATACACCATGAAAATCATCATAGACTGTGGTAGAGTATAAACTATGCAAATCTTGGGAGGAGAATTGCTTGTGGCTAGAGTACATGAATAAATCATGCATCGCTGTGACTAAGTTCATTATACCAGGTGAAAGAGAAATAACATCATTTTCCTTCCCATCCAATATGTGATTACAAAATATAGAAGTTTGAAAACTAATCATGAAAACAGTCAATAAGTACGACCATTTGCCAATCTTGTGCACCACTCTCCAACGAAAGCTAATCTAGCACGGCATTCTTCAATTAGAAATACACTGTCTGCCGGAAGATATTTAGTTTCTTTCTAAAATAGGGCCTACTAGCTCCCTCTCATTTCATGCAGAGGCAGTAAGTTTTGACATGCCACTTAGTGGATGTCATATTAGTAAGGGCACGTTGTGATATGAAATCACTGTCATTAGGGGCTGCAGTTTTGACTTGCTAATATAGATATGAAAACACTGTCTATATCATGTTCCCTTTATGCAGAGAATGCATTGACAATAACATATTGTCAGCTCAATATTTTAAATCTGTTCATGATGATCCAGTCTTAAATGTCCTGATTGATCAATGTAAGGGCGTGTTTATGCTTCCACTTTTCAGGCCAGAATCAGCGTTTTCATACGTGATTAGTCCAAAACACAGGTTAGTCCATGCTTACTTTCATTTAAACAACATTTCAGAACGCTGATCACAAACTTACAAAAAGGTGGGTTTCTAAATACATTTGACCAGAATCAGGGTTTCTGGGGAAGTATAAACAGGACCACGATCGTAAACGTGTTTAGTGACGTCATTTGGTACATGCTTCCGGTGAGATGAAAATCCGCGGGCAAATACAGTTGAATGGTTCTATTACAGGGAGTTACCTCCATAAAATAACCTCTAAACTCCCTGGTTTTAATAATGACCAATGTACATTTGCAGGTGTGAATATTAAATTAATCACTATCACAATGAATTTTGAGGGATTAAAGAAAAAGAACATGAGTTATGATGAGGAGACATCGCTGAGCAAGAAGCCCTGCAGTAGCATAAACAAATTGATGTCTTATTATTTCCTTATGTATATGTATATACTTAATATTATCTTATCTTCGCCATGGTAGAAATTGTATGGCTATGTCAAGTAGCTCCATGCAATTACGGTAATATCAGAAATTGCTCGAAGTTAGAATAATAGTTGACCATAACACTTGAAAAAAAAAACTTTTGAAAAAGGGCGCCAAATTGCTATCCTGCTCAATGAAAATTACGATGCAAAGCCAGCTGCAAATAAAAAAATTAAGCATAGACAGCACTCCTAGAACCACGTTTGCGATTGGCGTTCTGAAACGTTTGAAAATGCTGATTCTGTCTCCGCAATGGAAGCATAAACACACCCTAAGAAGAAGAAAAACAAGGGAGTAGAAATAATGTAGCATGAAAGAGAAGCATATCCTCTCATTGATACATTGACACTATCAACATATTCATTCTAAAAATACAATTTCAATTATTACGTCAATTTCATAATATTTATAATCAAAGTGGTACTTCTCTTCTTTGCATTTAAAAAGATAGTCTTGAGACATCAAATCTCAAAAAGCTATCTTAATCATTTGAAATCTGTTGCATTTTGAATAAAACCCTTTTGAATATGAATTATGACCTCTGATTGTACTTTTGGTATCTTAGGACTAGCAGCTTCAAACTAAGTAAATATATATTGACATTCAGTAACTATCTATTTTCTACACAAGCGTATCAGAAAAAACAATACAAGGAAAGAATATCAGATGAAAATGGATGTAAGGAAATCTTCAGAGCGAGAGAAAGAGGAATGATACATGGTTACAACGAACCCGTCAGATGCCAAACCCCAGTAGAATTGGTAGCAACTTGCATCTTGATAGAAGCGCTTGTTTCCCAAGAAACTCTGCAGCCCGTACATCCAGCAGGCCTCTTGCATCCTAGGTAAGTACAGTAATCCAACATTCTGCTAGGTTTGACGACGATCTCAACATGCAAGCGACTTGCTTCATTGAGTTATTTCCTTTGCTTATGATCGTAAGCTATGCCTTCCCACAGTTCTTTTTTCTTGGGGGGAGGGGGGTCACTTTCAATTCTTTTTTTATTCTACTCTCTTTCTCCTCCCACAACATCTCTCTTCACCCCCCCCCCCCCTCTCTCTCTCTCTTTATCCCTCCTTCTCTGCAGTAGGTTTACCTTGATGTCCAACAGAGCTAATAAGAGGCTCTCTTCTTACACGTCATTGAATCAAAAACAGCATGAGAGAATTTGAAGAAACACGCAAATCAAGAGCTTGGAGATTCCATTCCAATGAGGAGGCCTATATTCTCACAAACACTGATGACATTTTTTTTCCCCAACTTGTTTGATAGAATAATGCAGTAATTATACATGGCCTTATACAGCCCCCTCGTAACATTTAGTCAAAACACAGTAAATTTCAAAATTCCGGGATGGAAAAGGTCAATGAATTCATGATGTAACGAACATGGGAGGGGAGAAGTGGACGAAGGAGAGAGAAGAGGGGGGGGGGCACTTTATATCATTAAAGGTCAAGTCTACACCTCAAAAAAGTTGGTTTGAATAAATAGAGAAAAATCAAACAAGCCTAACACTGAAAATATCATCGAAATCTGATGTAAAATAAGAAGATTATGACATTTTAAGTCTTGCTTATTTTTCACAAAACAGTGATATGCACAACTCAAATGAAACAGTCGATGTCCCTCACTATTTCTTTTGTTTTTATTGTTTAAATTATACAATATTTCATTTTTTTATAGATATGACAATAAGGACCAACTTGAATGAATCATATAATATTAAACAACACTCATTTCACATGTTCAGGGAGGAATTAATCATTGTTCCACTTGACCATGAGGAGAAAATTAGAATATTCCCTATTTCATATACTAAAATACAAAAGAAAAAGTGAGTGGATGACGTCATCAGTCTCCTCATTTGCATACCCACCAGGATGTGCATATAACTGTTTTGTGAAATTAAGCAAAACTTTGAAATGTCATAACTTTCGTATTTTTAATTGGATTTTGATGAAATGTTCAGTGCAATGCTTGTTGGATTTTTTTCTATTTAAATCAACTTTTTGTTGGGGTGGACTTGTCCTTTAAATTTAAAGGGATACTCCAGGATGATGATATAATTTGAAAAATCAGACAAACAAAACACTGAAAATTTGATCAAAATCTGACAAGGAATAACAAAGTTCTGATATTTCAAATTTTTGCATTATTCTTGTGAAACAGTTCTTGGCATTTCTTCATAAATATTCAATAAGAAAAATGATGTCATATCCCCTCTTGTTTTTTGCATTTTATAATATGAAATTAGGTTTATTCAATTTTTTTCCTCAAAGAACTAAACATATTAAATTGACAACTGATAAAGTGCATTAGATATTCATTGTTGAAGCTTCTTTCATTAGAGAGACACATCATTCACACATTTATGAAATAATGAAACAATTATGATTTCAAGTATTAACATAAGAAAAAGGAAAGTGGGGATGTGACATCAGCAAACCTAATGAATTATCATGACTACATATACCTGTTTTTACAAAATATTGCTTAACTTTAACATTCAATAACTTTGTCATTTGGCATCAGATGAAAGAGGGGTAGGGAGAGAGAGAGAGAGAAGGGTAATAGGAGAAAAAAGGTGAGGAGGGGGAAACAGAGTAAATGAGAGGGGTGAAAAGGGGGAGGGGGGATAGCATGAGAGGTAAGAGGAGGGGGAAGGGAGTAAGAGAGTGAGTGAGGGAGGAGATAAGAGGATAGAGGAGGAAGAAATGAAGAAGAGAGAGAGAGAGAGGAAGGGGGTGAAAGAAGAAGGGTCTATCTCTCTTATTCTCTCTATGAAGTATGGCCTTCATAATGTGTTTTCAGCTCAATGTAAGGTTAAACGTGAAATCGATGAAGGCCATCCAAGCTAGCGTTAATGACAGTGGAATGCTATCTTGTTTTCATCTAAAAGCAGTGTTTCTACCCTCGTTGAAATTGTGAATTCCCAAGTCTAGCCCTGTTTTGACAAAAACTCTATTCTGAGCAACAAAGCAAAATGGTTTGCTTCCACCACAGTGAAACATTAATTGTAGCTCAAGCATACTTTGGGCTTGGCAAATCTACAAAATTATCATTTATTCGTCACAAAATCAGAACACTTGACACAACATATTGAAGGTTGTTATAAGTATTCAAGCTGTACTAGTGCAACAGGTGGCAGTTTTAAAAATAAAGGAATGATTTAAATAAGTAATGGCTTGAAAAATATTTTAAGGTAGATTTTAACATATACAGCTTCAAGATGAGGAAAAGCTGCTTGATTAAATGAGGCTAACACACCTAATGCTCATTAAACCTCATCATCAAAAGAAAAAAATGAAGAATATGCACTTTAAGCTGAAAAATCTCTTCTTATCTCAACTTATATAAACTATATTTATCAAGCCATGGTTATAGCATATGCATATACATCCATTAAGGAATCAATAGAGAATAATGAAATCCTCTTGATGGGGTAGAAATCGATGTTGCTGAAGAGTTGGTGCCTTTTTTTCTCTCTTGGTATATAAAGAGATGCTGTCATCACTTGGTGATTATGTTTCCAAGGCTTAACATGAGGAGACCATCCTTTGTTGTACCAGGTTAGCAAGTAAGGGTGGAGGAAACCATTAAAGGCAGTTACTAACTTTGTCCCGGGTGCCCAATAACATAAAGCTTGTGACGCTTAGCTACTATGACTATCTTATCTATGTTTGATTGATTGAATAGAATATTGTGTAAGATCAATCGCAAGAAAGTCAGCTCCATAATCAATTGCTAAGCTTTATGCTAGGGGCTCTGGAGTTATAATGAAAATTACTATCCCAGCTAATGTTGTCAGCTTTATTGCGAAGATTTATGCCAGTCAATAATCTCTTGTGCTACACAGACAAAGTGTTTGTTCACATATTGAGATATGTCCATGAGAGAATATTCATGTATAACATACCACCATAACGTTTAAAAATTCTATTTTTTTAGGCCATCTTCTGTGCATTACTGGCAAAGTGAATTGGTAAGAGACATGTGATACTCAACATGAGTGTTGAGAAAGGGTTTTGAATTCTTCTGACATTTCATGTAGTTTTGTAACTTGATCATCTTGTCAAAGACTACATCACTTCTTTCACCACAATGTCTTACATCATGTCAGGAGATAGAACAAAGCAATTGAGTGGAATTAAAACATCACATCAACTGTGTAATCGATAATTGATGTGATGCTTAGCCTAAAAATCTTTTCTTTTTTTTCTTCCTATATCTTTCCCTTTTCCCCTTTGCTGGTGATTATACAAAAATAAGTTTCTTAAAATAACATTGAAGAACAATTTTGCTGGTGATTATACAAAGAACAAGTTTCTTAAAACAACCATCAAGAACAAGTTTTGCTGGTGATTATACAAAGAACAAGTTTCTTAAAACAACCATAAAGAACAAGTTTTGCTGGTGATTATACAAAGAACAAGTTTCTTAAAACAACCATAAAGAACAAGTTTTGCTGGTGATTATACAAAGAACAAGTTTTTTATAACAACCATAAAGAACAAGTTTTGCTGGTGATTATACAAAGAACAAGTTTTTCAAAACAACCATGTAGAACCAACCAATTACCAATGAGCAGTAATATTGTTATCTTCATGAGATATGAACTGATTTGGAAAGGCATGATGAAAAATGTCAACATGACTGAAATGATAACCTAATAATCAATTTGACGGCAGTTTTTTTGTCCCGATTTCTATATGATAAATGTTTTAAAGAGTGATTTCATGTCTCATTTGACCTTTAAGTATATTGTGATGTCATTAAAATGGCAACGGACCTAGAAATCTGTGTGTTATGATGCCATCTCGGATAATTGGGCTCTTACAAATATGTATCAACTAGATATAATTTTACATCTTTTTCTAATTCTATATGGTAGGTTGATGCATGGTCTCATGAGGATAGTTGATGGAAGAGGTGATGTGAGACTGGTCATATAGACCTGTTTTGATCAATGTCATTACAATCTCAGAACCAAATACTTTCTCACTCTGGATCTACTTTCATACAACTTAGCAATTGATCACTCAGCTAATTTATAATTAATCACATTCATTTATGTAAATCAGCCTCATAATAAGTCAGTAAGCTTTATGTTATGGTGCTAAGATATGCTACAGAATCAGACTGTTATTTTCCTCAAATATTTTCTGAAAAACTTTTATTTCCATTAAGTCTGGTCAAGATTATCTTACACAAATTATTATCAGCAATATCAAAAGGATCAAAATCCTTTCCCTTGGATGGTTGAACACAAACGTTTTAGTTGGGTTTATTAAGAATGAAATAGGCAGGATTCTCTTCTGCCAAACTCAATATAAATAAGTGATTAATTAATACCAAGTACAAACAATAAGAACTTCCTCTAAAGAAAAAATTATACAGTGGATTCCAGATGAAATGAAATTGAAATTCATGGTTCATTTTCCCAATGAAGGTATTTCATTTGCATTATCATATAATTGAGAATTTTATGTTCACTTTGATACCTAATATAATATGAAAAGCCCATGCAAAGCTGATCATGACAAATTTGAAATTTCAATGTCAAAACCATACTGGACAGAGAAGCTGGATCAAGAATTTTAAAGGATACAACAGCCTCGCGTAAGAAAGGGTTCCCTCATTATCAGTATTTTGTTTGTATCTTTGTTAAGTTTCTTATACAATCTCTAAATGAGAGTGGATGGTTTCACACATAAAGATTTTCTGTGCAAATTGTTTCTGACATGCCTAAGTATTCTCTGATCTGTTAGAAAAACCAGAACATTTTACAGAAGAAAAATTAAAAAACAGATTTTACAGAAAGAGTAACCAACTCATTATGTAAACTGTTAAAACAGGAAAGATTTTATCCATTTTATAAAGAATTTTACAGAACGGGTCTGTTTTAAAAAGGGGAAAAAAGTTTTCTTACAATAAATTTGTGAGGTTACATACACCAAATATCTATTTTCTGTAATTTTACACAAATGCATGTAAGATTACACAGTGCAGTAAGATTACAGGTGATCTCGGGACTCTGCTGCAGCAATTTTTGTTCTTTTAAGTAGAAATTTTCTAACAGAAATTTTCTAACATTGTGCATGTAATCTACTGTAAGAGTTGGTTACAATGTTTTGATCTCAAATCATAGGAGAGGTTTCAATCCAAGTATCAGTGTCATCAAATCTATCATTCAAACATTTTTATGATATTGACATTCATCTCTTAAAACAGGTTTCCGAGGGGCGGGGAGTGGATGGACTCTATAACAGTGTACAATAGACATACATTCATGTTCAACCTTTAACAATTTAAAGGGGTCAATTTTTTACCTAAAAACTTATTTTTTTATCTAATCTAATCCATGTGGTATAAACAGGAAGAACAGATGGCATGGAATCATCCACTTGGTGGGATGTCTTCTATTCCGCTACGTCAGAAAGCAACAGCGGATGGTGTTGGGGAAGTGAAAGGGGGAGAGAAAATAGCGTTCCAGGGGTCTGTAAAAATTGACATTTGCGAGTCTTGCGCAAATATCGTAGTTGAATTAAATAGGGGCAATTTGATTATTGACGCGATAAGTGCCCCCTAAACATGGAGGGAGTCCCGAGGGGAGGAACGTCAGAAGACGGAGAGGAAAAGAAGTAAAATACAAATAACTCTCTCTGGGACTTGTGTGGGTAGAGTAAAGAGTGCAATTGCCATGCCAACCCTGGTCTATTGCGATCAAGACGAGATGTCTTATGTTTGGATATACCTGCCTATCTCCTTTTAGAAGAGACTTACATTAATTCACTCTAGTGAACCAATATCAACTTGTCGACAGTGGCCATCTTTATTCTACCTTTCGTTATCAGACATATCCCAAACTTTTGAGTCATAAGGTTAATCGTTGAGAAATAAAAAGGTTTGGCATTTGAACTGATAGAACATAAAACATTTATCTTTGAGAAAGTACAGGTTTGGAATTTAGAGTTTGAATTTAAAAGATTAATCATTGAAAAATATAAAGCTTTCCCTTTTGCATAGAGAAAGAATTTGAAAATTCAAGCTTTGAGAAATACAAATGCTAAGCATTTGGATAGAGAGTTAAAATTTTCAAAGATTAATCTTTGAGAAATGGAAAGGTTCACATGAAAATTGAGGGTTGAAATTCAATAAATTAATATTTGGGAAATAAAATGTTGTGGCCTTTGAAATTTCAAAGCTTGAATATAAAAGACCAATCTTTGAGAAGTAAAAAGACTTAGCATCTGAATTAAGACTATTTTTCAAGAAATAAAAGGTTGGACATTTGAACTTCGAGTTGAAATTTAAAAGATTAATCTTTGAGACATAAAATGATTTAGAATTTAGATTGAGAGTTGAAAATGATTATATTTCAGTTTGATACATGTTATATATCAATCAGACTTATTGAATGAATGTACCTCTTTGTTAAGCTGACCGATATCTTTCCTTTGAAAAAAAGTATGATTCATTTTCAATTTCGGTATCTAATTATACTCAAATATATCTTTTGATTGATTAACCTGTAGAGAGCATGCTATCTTGGGGTAAGATGCACGAATGACTGGGTAAATGAGTTCTTCCTACCCTTAAAAGATGTAATGTATTCAAAATTGTCAATAAACAAATTACATTGTAATATTATCTAATATTCCAATATTATAAACAAGTAGTTGCCGTTATGGTAGAATCCTCTAGTGATTTTTCTTTTTCTTTCCTAAGGTGCATATCATAATACTACAACAAAGATAATATCCTAAATATTTTCAGCCCATTCAGTACTTCAAAAAAGCAAGGTCTACCAGAAAGCCACTATTATTTGCTAACACCACTTTAAAAAGAACTTTTCAACTACAAATAGATAAATGCAAACTTTTGACCTAGTACTTTAGAAATATAAAAAAATATGAACCAATATATGTTTCAATATCACATACAAAATATGTACTAGGAATATGGTGTAGCTTTTGTGATTTACCAAGAAATAAAAACTGCTAAGCAATGATGATAATTTATTATTCCACATATTCAAGAGACTATATTTAAAAAATGTAGAGAAGAAATTTGATGATGCATTCCCAAATACAAAGGCATCACTCTCCTACATACTTGCAATTGATTTCTGAAGGCAAGAAAAAAGCGAATGTTTATGGGTACAAAATAAAACAATTGCTATGGTATGATCTTTTGCTTGGCTATCAAGTGCTTGTGCTTGAAGCACTATATTGTTAGCAAGCAATTGTTACTTTCAATGTATCTAAATGACCAATTGATTTATTGAAATCATTCACAATTATATTAAGCAGTGATCACAGAGAAAAAACACAACATGAATGGGGAAAACTTTTAAAACCTGACTTCTTGAAAAAGGACAAGCGTAAAGGAATTATACTGTCTTAATCATAAAGAAAGAAAAAATTGACAGCTCACATTTTATTTAGTATTTCAAATATTGATTGGATTACAAATATGACATATCAACCGTCTCAACTATTAAAGAAGAAAATAACAAACAAAAGAAATCAAAATGCACAGCAAGAAGGAGAACAAAAAATGATAAAGAGAAATGCACATAATCTCATAAAGGACATACACATGTTTAAAAATTGTAAGACCCTATCTGATGAAAGAATTGTATATATCAATACATTGATGAAAACATCAAGATGTATGAAATGACTAATATTAATTGAGAAATAAGTAGGAGAATATTTCACATCAGCAGAAAGGTAGATCTTATATCAAGAGTCAAGAGAAACACTAATCATCAATATTTCTTTTAAAAAAAAATAAGGATCAAAAGACTGATTGATAAGCATCTATTTACCCTTGAAATGATTTTAAATGAAGATATCTTAGGGTAAATCAATTGCTCCCTTTTAAAAAAAAAAGTTCATTTTAATTCATTTGTGCACAAAATAAGCTGAAATCACTCCAATATTCATCAATTCATATTGACCATATTGACTATTTAATCTTCTTGTAATCTTAATATTAGTTTAATCATCACATCAATCGATCAAATACACAAACTGTATAAGAGTGAATTAAGCATCTTGTGAATAAAATGTAAACATAATTAAATCTAGAGTAACTTTGGATAAGGTTATTTCAATCTTCTTTAAATTTGGAAGCATGATGCAGCTATCTAATGAAGATATTAAAACACAGTGGCAGTTAAGATATCTGAGTTGACTGTACTTTTGTAATTCAATATCAATCATGATATATAAATATAAATATGGATACTCATGCTATTGAGAAATCAGCAGTAACTTGTGTCGTAAAGGAATTATGAAGCTGGAGATATATGAGAATGATGGATGAGGGGCATTACATGACAGAATATATCATCATAATCATTATACTGACTTGTGACCAAAGGGGGGGGGGGATAAGATAAAATAGAAAGGAATGTAAGGAAGTGGGAAAATATCAAAAATAAATCTTGGAAGTAAAAGTTACATTTAGTAAATGGGAAGAAAAGGAAACAAAATAATGATAAATTGTGAGATGAAACAAAGTGTAGTAATATATGAGAATATAAATGAGCTGAAATGACCAGACTTTGCACCTTTATTTAACTGAATTATCATAATATATGCACGTGCATAGCCTATGCATCCCCAAATAAACAAACAAATAAATGAATAAATAAATGAATGAATAAATTAATTATTTACTTTAATTAATTAAACATATAAAGAAAAAGTCCAACATTGATTATCAATGCATAACACATTTTTTAAGGTTGTTTTTTGCGTTAGTCGGATTAATTAAAAGATATTTGGTGATTAAGATGATAAGTTATGGTGGGATATGAAAACTTGTTTAATAGTAAATAAAGAAATAATTGAACTGACCTTCGACCTCTGGCTTGTCCTCTGTGAGTAACGGACAGGATGTACTGAATCTTGAAAGTGATTCTCTCCGAGCACCCTGTGGAGATAAAGAAGCATTATCAGGAATCATTACTCTTGTGAAGTATAACACTTCAACAAGCATGTACTTAAGACCATCCTCTACAGGAGCCATCTTAGTGGTAGTACGTCCGATATGCCAGGAGCATTTCATATCATCATCGGGAGTCGGTGGGGTCGCATCCACCGGGGACGAAACGTCGGTGCTGGGCGACATCTGGGCAAGCCAGTTCTCCATCTCCGTCTGCTGCGGCAGAGGAGGCAGCGTCGACGGCCGACGGCGCGATGAGGTGGATGCACGGCGCGATGTCGACGCCGACGTCCGGCGCGTGGCCGCCGACGACAGGGATCGACGTCGAGTCCAACCTTCCATGCCGGCAAGAAGAGCAGTGACGCAATCAAAAGATAGTTCACCAGACGTGAGACAAGAAAGAGCAAGTCACTCCGGAAAAAAAAAGATAAATCGGTGACATCACATTATGCATAGAGCTGAAGAGAGCGAGTAAGATGGAACTAAGGGCATCCGTCACCATGGACGCGTGATGATTGCATTTTACTTTGGACGGTTGGTTCCATGTCCGGTGCACCAGCATTCAATTAGTTACAACCACACTGCAATGATGATTGGGTATTTACACTCTACTTTCTCTTTTTTAGATCAGATTCCAACCCTCACGTAAAGAGTTTATAAGCACCCCTAACATACACAATGGATCAATCTTGAGTTTACACACAAGTATGAGGGTAGTAGAGAGAGGCAAGTAATATTTGTGTGCACAATTACGATCAAAACAGAAGAAAATCACAAAACGAAACATGATCCTGACCATCACTTCAAAAGATATCAACAACGCAATATGCAGTTGTAATTGTAAGTAAAATATCCTCATAGAAAATGAATAGATTGAAGGAAAGCACCAAGCCCACCAGCATCCAGCGAATCAATAGCATTAAACAATGCAGTATTCAGGGAAAATAAAAACCAGGACATGCATTGTCAAATATCATGAAAAGAGGGGGGAGTTGATCGAAAAGCAGGGAGATGAAGAGGAGAAAAGAAAGTGATGGAAATCCGTCGGCAACGAGAAAGATGGCAAAACTCCTGGGGTCAATGTTCTGGATGGATGAGAGCGATTTCAAAGGATTCAGGCAGTGATGCGTAAGAGACGATAAGATGTCACCCACAGGAATAGGGTTAGCCTAAATTAGGCTTGTCCGTCTTTTGTGCCCACTAGTCCTCAGGGGGTGAAATGAGATGGTGTCGTGCAAATAATGCGGATTAGTCAGATCCACAAGATCAAATGCTAATGCCATTTCTGAAACGAGAGATTCTAATTTCTGACCAACTATCCATTCCTCATCCTATATATCTCCAACATTTATCTATATTTGTATCTCTTATCCTTTAGCCTCCTTTTCACACATTACTGGAAATATATTTTCATATTGGCATTATATCAGACTGCCTATTACAGTTACTATTAGTCTAGAATGTCTTTATACATGAATATACTTGTTTCAATACATGATAATACATTCAAAGCTTGTATGACCACGCGTACAACATTTAATAATCAAACTGCACAAAATGTCACTCTTTATTTGACCTTTCAATACAGAACTTCCATCTTGTTTTCCCATCCTTTTTCTATGTTTGGTGCAAGCTATGACAGTAGTCTTTAAATATAATTCTTTGGAATCCACTATTTTTGTTTGGAATAATAGAAGATATTCTCTTATTCTGAATGAAATTAATTTTGTGTCATGGATAGGTATTCAAACGATGATAAAGAGTGCATCATCCATTCATTTATAAACTACTTAGTCATAAAAATGAAATCATAATTTCATATCTGCAAGTATTATGCCACAAACATATGATGATATTCATATCACAGTTCATCTGTGATATGAGTATGAGTTATGGAGCATTGAAAAAAACTTTTAATTAAGTTAGTTTAGGGTAAAAAAAATAAAAACCTGGCCAAGTTAATATGCACTTGATTTCTGGTTTGGTTCTTGCATCAAACAGTAAAAAGCAATTTGAGCTAGTTAAAATTAATGTATCAATTATAAATTGGATTTAAAAAATCCACAATTGATCACAAATATTTTCTTGCAACATTCCCCTAAGACAGTTAAGTAGTTAAGCAGAATCGTCTTTCCAAATGCCGCCTCTTCAGCATAGCATGTTTGCGAATTGAAAGACAGTCATTTTATGACAAACAAAATTGACTTGATTGCATGCAACTCTGTACTCCAATCATTAATACCATATTTTTATGGTACAAAATGTTGATTGAATGATGTCAAAGGAATGGTAATACCGCCCTTTGGCAAGACATTAGTCTAGATTTGTAACGTTTGACCAGGTGAGGGGAACATGAGTACCTACCTGGTAGGAATTACGGTAGATTAGCTAAAATGCTACAGTACTACAGGGTTAACACTAAAAAGGATTATTTGATGCCTAAGACGTGTTTGTGTTGAATATCAGCAGGTGCATTATAAGGAATCATATTTTTAGCCATTTTGGGTATGTCATACATTTATGATATATTACATAATTTTGGAACCATGTAACCGGGGTCGCAAATTTGGTTTCAAAAGTGACAGATTCTTTTTTTGAAATGTTGATGGGGCTGAATCAACCCCCAGTCTCATTAGGATTAATAAGGCTCATTTGAAAAGTGGAAGAAATCATAAACCATCACCATCCTCTTCAACGTAATCATCATCACCACCATCATAATCATCTTCATTGTCATCATCATCATTATCATCACCATCATATATTTTCAAAAATAAAGAAATTAACCATTTTCTCTGGGGTCAGAAAGGCAAGAACTGTATCTAAAGGTTAATGCTTCATAATCTGTAATCTAAAATAGATGACAAGATCACTTTACTCACTAAGCATTCACTCTCACTTTAATCAAAAACAGGTGTAATAGATATCTGATGATTAATGACAAGTGATCAAATATATGATACTCAGTCATTCCATGGAATCTTTTTTATTTCTAGAGCATTTCAGGACATTAACATTGAAAACAATCATAAGTGATTTATTCTCAAGGATTTTTTTAGGAATCTTTTTTCAAATAAAAAAAACTAAAGATGTTATGACTTTATTTTTGTTCAGTAACACTGTTATAGGTGGATAAAATGAAATTGTTTTAATCTAAATAACTAAATACCATAATTACCACATATTACATAAATATAGAAATAAAACTGAATGTAGAGTCAAGTTAACTACTAGAACAGGTTCATTAGTGTTATGTAATGTAATATCCTCTTACTGTGGACTTCAGTTCAATTGCATATATTCTATTTCGAGTTATTTTACATTTCTTACATGATTTAGTTTTCCTCATGTTCAGAATGGTTTCCTGAAGATGATCTTAAATCAAAGATAACAAATCTGACCTCAACGTGACTAGTTTATTTGTCACATTATATATTTAAGTAGCTCTGAAAGAAATATCAAATAATTAAATTTATCTAATTTCCATGCTTTCATGTTCTCTACTGGATGTTATCCTGTATAATTATTCTTTTTCTATTAAAAAAAATTGTGCAAAACACGAAATTGAAGACATATTTCCTTGGGAAATTGGTGTGAAGAATTTCATGGATGTAATCACTTCTTGAAAAATTGATAGGAAAATAAATATATACAATTTAGAAAGGGGGGCATCTTGATTCAATGTAGGCTCCATAATAACATGCACTTGTTTAACCCTTTGATCACTTCTTTTTGTAAGTCTACACAGGGGTAGTCTGGGTTTGTTGTTTATTGCACAGAATTCATAGACTGGTCTGAATAATGAGGCATAATAAGTGTTTATAGTGAATTGAAAAATAAGAACCTGGTTCAATTGTAATAACAGTGATGAAAGAGAAGAGCCCAAAACAAAATCTTACCCCATTTTTTTCATCAATTTATTTTCTTCCTCTAAAAGGGTATCCCCTCCGGTCATGGATAAGAAAGAGAACAGTTTGTGATTTCCAAATAAAAGAGAGAGAAAAGAGAGGAAGACTGGGAAGTTGAAAGACACACAAGACAAAAAGCTAACAAGACAATCTTAACTGGGTAGAGATTCGGTTAGCATCTTCTCTTGAATTGTAGATTTGAAACTTGATAAGGCCACAGAATTGGTAATCAATCGAAAAATATGCAACGCGATGCAGATTGGATGTTGAGGGAAAAAATTGCAGCATCTCATCAGGCGTCACAAGGCGGGGAGAAAATGGGACTATTGTGGCATTTTGACAACATTCATTCTTTGGCTCCTCTGGTATGAAAGCTCTTCTTAGCAATGTTATGATCAAAAGGAAAGGGCTCCTCAATAGATAAAAATGTTATAGGAAACAAAATATTGTTTAGTATGCTAATTCCATGTTTATACATGTACAACCAGAAATTATTTAATCAATCATTAGATTTATATCTCTTATTTTTGTGTAAGCCAGGTGAAATATACTTAACTCATTGACAGAATCCCTTTAAGCAGTTTTAATAATAATAATAATGGTGGCTACTTATATAGCGCACAGGTCCACCTTTCGGTGCTCATGGCGCCCTAAAAAGGCACTGCTATTATTATTACCCCGGCTAAGCTGGGCAACCGATTAAGGCGCACACAACTTTTTGAGGAATTACTTCTTGCCAGTTTTACCAACCTTATCAACATATTTTTCATTTTCCCCCTTATTCCGGCTCAGTTATATTTCATATTCAATACTTTAAAGAAATACCATTTGTTTATAATTTCTGTTTTTCATTTTATTTTTGCAAGCTTATGAATTACTGACTTTATCCCCATAGAATCATACTATGGTTACAACTATCCAAGATTACTATTATCCCATGTATAAAATTATTGTTCTCTACTCCTTTCTTAATTTTCAACATATAACATTTATTTTATTACTTTTACATGTCATTTTGTTCAGGGGCGTAGATAGCGGGGGGATGGGGGGATGCATCCCCCCCAGAATTTTAGGTGGGGGGATGGTGTGTACAATCATCCCCCCCAGGTTTCTGTGGGGGAAGAAGCAAAACTATACAGTAATAAAGCAATGAATGCTAGTTAAAATCAATCAATAATAATAGCAGTAATAATCATAACGTACAGCAATGACAAACATGATCAAAATTGGACTTTTATTCAGAGTCAATCATCTTATATGCATTTACAACTTGCAAGTTTTAAGTAATAACAACTGTCTTGCATCGTCATATACATTTAAGGATCGTTATTCAGAGTTTATTCCTTTAGTTGTTGATTCATTCGTTTGATCATTAACAATATCGCTACTTTTAAAAGAGTATACTACTATACTAGTAAAATAAGGAATACTAGTTATTCTAGATCATGTTTAGCAGGACTGTCATGACCAAGATGATAACTAGACATCCGACAAATGACATTTCTCTTATGATCATCTTTACTCATTGTCATTAATCAAACAAAAGATTACTGCCATGAAAAATGTGCAAGGAAGTTTGTTTATTACTGGATGCCCTGTTTATTGCTGAAAGCAAAGTGATTAAAAGACACACGAGATATATAATCCATGAGGCAGATTGTGTTATTTTGTTATCTTTAACTCGTCTGCTTTGGCCCATGATATTTTGTTTTTATGTACGTTATCTCCTTCACTCTTTATATTTATATATTAATTGTATATATATATATATATACAATATATATATATATATACAATATATATATATATATATATATATATACAATATATATATATATATATATATATATATATATATATATATATATATATATATATATATATATATATATATATATATATATATATGTATATATATATATATATATATATATATATATATATATACAATATATATATATATTGTATATATATATATATATACAATATATATATATATATATACAATATGCAAATCAATAAAGTACTGATGAACCACACGTTATCTGTGTAACTTTGTTTATTTTATATATATATATATATATATATACAATATATATATATATGACAATTGTAGTAATATAATAACATAAAATTAATATCTCTTTCTATAAATATATATCTTTATATGGCAATAAGTCTTTTTATATCATATAATATGTTCTCTTGTTTATATAGTGTAAAATAATTAATAATTATAAGTAACCGTGAAGCATGTTTAGATTATTTTAGAGGCCATCATATTGTATTATTATATTATTGTATTGTATTTGTACTTTGTTTATATATATATAGTCCTGAGGAAGATCATGCATTGATCGAAAGCTTGATTAAATGGAGAAGCAAGGAGCAACGACCACTTCGTAGTCATTTTTTCCTCTCTCTATATATATATATATATATAAAGTATGACCCAGCTAGGGATCATCCCCCCCAGGTCTAAGGACCTGTCTACGCCACTGATTTTGTTATAGCAATTGTTATTGTATATATTTTGTATTTTACCTTGAACAGAATTTTGCAATTCAGCCTTTGGCTGCAATGAAATTTTCTGAATAAACCACTTCAATTTCAATATCAATCTGACTTCATCTATCATTTATAGTCTTATCTTTAGTTTGTGAAATTGATTCAAGTAATATAACTTTATTCCTGAAACTATGTGAACTGTCTTACTTGTTTAATAACACAGGTTCACTCCATTTCCTTTCATCATTGCTTGTTAAATCAAAGGTAGGCTCTACAACTTGAAATACAACTTGTATCTGTAGGGGAAGGCGGGGAAGTTGTGACAGTTTTTGCTTTTTACATGTTAGAATTGATATGATTAATAATCTTGTCGAAATAAGTACCTTCCCTTTAAATTTAATTCTTCTGAAATATTTTCCACCTATATATAACTTTCTATCCCCACACTGAAAGTCATCGTGACCTTTGAAAAAAAAACGATGTCAAATGGCTCAACTTGCCCCATATATGGGGTAAGTTTGAGCCACCTTCTGGGGTAAGTTGAGCCACAAAAACTATGTACAAAATGTATGGGGGAGAACCAGCATGTCAATTTTTTGTTTAAAGTCTTTTCACTTGCTAATTCTCTATAAATACTAACATCCTGTAAAAGGAAAAGAGCAGTCATGTAAATTTGCTCCTTTCAGCCTGCATTTCAATCGATTTTTATGGTTTGTTTGTTTTTTAAGACACATTACCATAGGAATTACCATGGCTCAACTTGCCCCATGCTGTTTGGCTCAACTTACCCCAGTCCGAACTTAGTGCGATAATTTTGTATCCACACATTTATTATGCATCCATCATATAAAAGACTATGACAAGAATGAAGATCCATACCTGGACTAATAATGCTGTTATCATGTACTTATTATATTTAAAGACGCGTGTGTTTTTAAAGCACTTATCTATTTCACACTCTTTTTTACTTTTTTGGCTGAAATTCATATTTTTCCCTCTAAAATACTACTTTTTGTTTCAAAGTTGAAAACAATGTGGTAGGGTTAGGGGTTATGCTATGGGTCATCAATACATGACACCACCACAATGTCTGACTCATTCATTATTGGCCTGGGGCTGGTGGCTCAACTTGCCCCTATGCTCAACTTACCCCGCCTTCCCCTACGGTTTCAATACTCTGGTTGTTCTAAAAATACTATTAAAACATACTGAAAACAATACTGAGAATTGGGATCAGTTTGGATTAGATTTGTTGTCTTGACTAACTCTCAAAGATTTCATAATCCCACTATTTCAATAACATTTTAATAATCCTCATAATGCTTTATACTGATTCACATTGTCTGTTTGAACTTTACAATGAATATCAGGTGATGCATCGATCATTGTTTGCATTTTGTATTTATTTCATTGGAATGGAAAATTAAATTGAATAGTGAGCTTTTAAATTTAAGTAAGTAAACTGTAAAGTATGTATGTTGGGGCATTATGGTCTAGTGGTTATGACTCTCATCTTTCAATCTGAGGGACGTGGGTTCGATACCTAGCCATGGCGTATGTTGTTTGAAGGTTTGCATGGTGGCATGTACAATCGCTGATGTGGTTTACGATACACCATATGGAGTGTTATAGAAACAGTAGATAGAAGAGAAGAAATGGATAGGCGAGAAAGTGGAGATTTGAGAGTGGAGTGAAGACAGACAGTCAACCTGTCCGAAACGTCGAGTCTCTCTACTACTAATCATCTCTACTCGCTGACTCAAGCCAGCATCTCCTCATCAGCTCTACTACTCAAGCTGTTCTCAACTCATCAAGTCCTTCTGGTTTACAGTCCTTTTCAGGACTACTTTCAAGAAAGAATACTCCACTCTCAAATCTCCACTTTCTCGCCTATCCATTTCTTCTCTTCTTCTATCCACTGTTTCTAAAACACTCCACATGGTGTACCGTAAACCACATCAGCGATAGCCATGGCGTGTTTTCCTTCAGCAAGAAATTTACCCACAATGTGCTGCACTCAACCCAGGAGAGGTGAAAGGGTACCCAGTACGAAGAAATTCCTCAAATGCTTTGTGAGCGCCTAGGTAGCTGAGCTAAAGCCAGGGGTAGTAGTAATAATTATAACATGGCCCGCTGGGAGAACAGTTTTTGGAACTGAAATGGACACCCTGAGTAAATATACCCTTATTATTACTGAATACCTGCCAAAACCTTTCAATTGGAAAAATTAAGACAGCGATTTCTTTATTTTTAGGTGCTTTATGGAATGTGATTAACAGCAATATCAAAAAAGAATAACTTTAAAAAATCAAACCATTGAGACATCAAATGTTAACTTTTGATCACTTATTTCTGATGAGAGGACATTATACAAATATTGAATGCCATAGAGTGCAATAGTATACAAATAGCGAATAGGCATGAGTGCGATGGTGCGATATTTCGCATGAGGTGAAAGAAAGATGCTCTATTCAACGAGGCGTTAGCCGAGTTGAATAGAGCTTTCTTTCTTTCACCGAATGCGAAATCTCGCACCATTGCACGAATAAGAATATTCGCTATTTGTGTTGTACAACGCCTCGGAATCTAGCGAAAATATGAAAAAACAAGAGTTTTTCCCTCCAGTAATCTATGAAAACGGAGCAAAAATATTGAAAGCGAAAAGCAAAATCCCACAAGCCGGGCCGACAAGCGCACATGACCTTGGACAGCGTTGCGCATTTAGCCAGCGAGCTGTACGCGCATTGTCACCTTATTCAATTAAATCGCATTGTGACGTCACCTCCTAAAGCCGTGCAATGGTACATTTTGGATGGTACGTCTTGTGTGCAACGGTACGAATGTGTGACGTTCAGCCTCCCATTTGATCGCGTACAACTAGCTAAGTAGGCGTTGTACAATACAAATTATATCAGAAGGTCAAATTCTTACTTTTCTGTTTCACAAGAAAAAGTGAAAAAGCCTTAGTCCAAATTTGACTGAATTTGAATAAATATTTACCATTGTAGGACCATAGGCAATCATTATTTGTTTTATATTACAAAGGTTTAGACCTTGTAGTGCAATAGTAAAAACTACCATAATAATCATGATGAAATTACAAAACACCAAAAACTGAAGAAGTAAAAGAATTTTTTTTTTGGGGGGAAGAACATCATAATGATTGAATTAAAGATGAGCAAAAAACAATCTTTACCTTGAATACCTTGGAATAGCACTAATTAAAGAAACATAAATATATTGATTGAGGAATCAAAAGAGGGGGAGATGAAAAGCAAAAAGAAGCAAGAAAAGGAAATAAAATATGTGTATTTCTGTTTTGAGATGCCTTTTGACTCACTGAGTATCCCTCTCTCCAGAAGGAAATTGAAGATTCATGAGTAAGACAAATTTGATAGGTCAAGTCTTTACTACATGTCTGTATAAATATCTTGCTAAACTATCTCTAACCTGGTTTCTAATCAGTGGTCACACTTGATTTATAACATGACTTTTCAACACTCGGACTAAAATCTCTACAGTTACCAGTATGTTTACCTTGTATTCAAACAAATTCTAATATCAAACCATATCACCAAGAAGTACTGATTGCTGAAAATATTTTTATTAAGTATGTAAATAAATTGAAAAATATATTAAACAAATCGATAAGATGAATAAATGGAAGTAAATTACATGATTATCTAGTCAATCATTGAAATTTAAGCTAAAAACCTAAACTCAAAGAAGGCTATGACTTGGTCATGACTGAATTAGATTTAAAGGATTGTGCATGATAAGCCAACAAGTGAATTACAAGGGAGGAATCTTTGCATAAAATATTTTGAACAGAATTAGCAAAGAATAAAATCCAAATCGACAGATCATAATGCATCAAAGACCTTGTATTGAGATGAGAAGAAAGAAGATACATCACAATATAACCTAGCTTGTTGTTACCGGTAACTTGAAGCAAATGACTTCATTATTTGCCTTCCAGGGTAATCTTCCTATTTTGCGCAAACATAACCCTCAGCTTCTCATTTGGGAGTACACAAATATTATGACAATCTGACTCCATGAACCCTCCTAACATCCCGAAGGGAAAAATGTTCAAATATAATTGTCTTCCATCAATAATTACCCTATGAGCCTGCTGAAGAGACTAACAGTCTCACCCACGGGCAAGAAATGCAACATGGTCCAATAAAGGATGAAAACACCGCCCCCGTTTTCCAACTAGCCCATGGGTCTAGAAATAGAATCGTGGGCGGGTATGAGATGTACATGGATTTGAAATGGAAAAGTCCTGTCTGTTTCTGAAGACTTTGAAATAAATAAGGCCATGTTTCCCTTGTATAAGGTGTGTTCACAAAAACAAACTCATGCCATAAACAAAACCCATAATAAGCAGCTACTTGCCTCCAAGCAAATAACTATATTTATAAACTTGGGAAAATACGATATCATATGGTTATTTTTAAATTTCTCTCACTCTCTCGCTCTCTTTGTTTCAATTTCTAGCATTCTAATATGCCACACTATGATTAACTCTTATCACAAAGCACTCTACTTCTATTTTCTGCCTTTTGCATCTAATTCCTCCACCCCCTTTCAAATACAAAGAATATTCGGATCTTTTCTCAAGGCTAAAAGCTAGGTTTATGGATAAGTTAATCCTCTCTCTTTCAAGGAAGTAAATCAAATTTACTAACAATGTTGTGGGTGTGAATAATTAAAATGGTTAATGAACTCATACTTGGCCTTGTTTACATTCTGAACTGAAAGGGTTAAATCTTAATAGGTTGATCCTCCACAAGTCGTATAGTCACCAAGCCAAAGCAGTGTTTAGATCAGTTTGTGTCAGTGTTATTTACTTCTTCTCAATCCAAATTTTTTGTGGCCATTAAAAAATTTGACTTCAACAGAGCTACCACTATCATGCTTATAGACTTCCAAATGCTATAATTTTAAGACATTATTCCCTTTTTATATAATAGTCATAAAAATAGAGTAATTCAGCTCATTTACCCGAATTCTAAGCTGCATGATGACATTTAAACAGATGTGCAAACATTACATTCTGATACTCTCTTATTTGTTCTTTTGTTGTTATTAAATGAAGTCATCTTTATCTCTGCTTAACAACTGATATGATGATGTGCTTTCTCCTTGACTTGGTTTAAAATCTATTATTAATACATGTGCTTAAACTTTGTTTTGGTAATATCTTACATTTTAAAGCTTGAACCTTAATGCATATGCTTTATGTTCTTGAATTATTTAATTCTAATTTTTTATTTCTTTTATTGGTGTTAACTATTGAAATGTACACCTTTATATCATAAATATCACAAAGGTGTATATATTTACCACTCTTACCTGATGATGTTATGGCCATAATAGCAAATGTTGGGGATGATATTAAAAACCATTGCCTATAAAATGGATTTTATTCAGAATTTCCAGTAATTAGTCCAATTCTTTTGTAAACATTTAGGTTCATTCCTTCACTAACAGAACCTCATTAAAATGTTTTTATCTCATTTCCATTTAAGCATTCTTTTGGTATCAGTATATAATTATAAGGCATATTTCCAGTCACATTCGAATTAAAATTTATTTGAAAACGACTGAATTTAAAATTCAAATCAGATAGTATAACAAAGGCAGGGAAATTGAAGATGTGATTGAGTATTGCCTGATATATCCAGCTTACTTCATATAATCCCATGTAAAGTATGAATCATACCTATCACTAAGAAAACAATATGGAAATGAAAGCTCTGAAACAACATTGAACTGAACAGGGGTCCTTCAAAACGATTCAGAGAAAAAAAAACTAGGAGCAGGGTGATCCCCCCCCCCCCCCTCCATCATGTAAGAAGGTTCAGTTAACGGTCCAATACATCCTATTGATTGCTTTTTAGGGAGGATCGATGATGAAAAACAGTGCTATTTCTCTTTCAAGATGACGTTGGGTATGATGACCTTATGAATACACACACACACACAGACAAGATGTCCAGTGGTCTCCTCTGTACAAACTTTCATATGCTAATCAGTCCAGATTAGATGATCATCAACCTTCTCATGACAAATCATACCATAGCATATCACTGCCCCGGGATTATTCATTCATGTAACTTCTACTTTCCAAAATATTTTCCTCATAACATATTTTTTTCATTGTCCTTTGTTCACAAGGATAAAATGATGTTGCAAGTTATTTTTGCTTGAAAAAAACAATAAAAAACAAAAAGTTGACATAGAAATACAAAAGAAATTTTGAAAACACTGATTAAACATAATTCATTTTGTCTTGTTTATGATCTGATTTAGGTGGCAAAGATTCTGATCAGAAAAAACAATAAAAAGCAAAAAAATACAGAAATGCATAAGAAGTGAATAAATAAAAAACAATAAAACACATAAGTAAAAAAAAATGTGATGCCAAATTTTCAAAGTACAATTGGAATCCTAAAGAGTATGTGAATAAAAAAAGTAGCTGTTTTGTGGCAGTATTTAGTTAATAAGAGCATTTTATTGTTGTTTTTAAGAATCTATTAGCATAATTAAGTCACAGATAAAAATCTTAATATTTCAGAAATATTAGCCATACAGCCGTCAGCGAAGTCAAGGTCTGTGACCATTATTGGAGGAACCAGACAGCTTTGACATGGCACCAATGTAAAACAATAAGTTCCTCCTCCTTTCCGTTGATGGCAAGTCTCAGGGCATAGTCAAGGGCTATGATAAAAAAGAAGGGGGCAAGTGTAACACCTTGAAGTACACCAGCCAGTAAGTTGAAGTACTCAACAGACCTTAGTGTATATGGCACTGATTGCCTGAACCAGTTTCTCAAGAATGCAAGAG
Source organism: Lytechinus variegatus (assembly GCF_018143015.1). NCBI lineage: Eukaryota > Metazoa > Echinodermata > Echinoidea > Temnopleuroida > Toxopneustidae > Lytechinus > Lytechinus variegatus. Next base: position 1,677,747 of record NC_054744.1, on the reverse strand, counting down.
GCATGGGAAATCTTAAGGAGTTTCCCTCGATGAACGTTATCCCTCACTCGTTCAAGTAGCCTCATACGTGCCAGGATTTGACCTATTGTTGATAGTTCCTGTCGGAAGTCATTCTGAGAGTCCCTTAGTAGTAAGGGTCTGATATGATTCAGGATCATTCTATAATAAGTCTTGACTACGATTGAGCTCAGAGAGATCCCATGGTAGTTGTCGATCTTGGAAAGATCCCCTGACTTTGGTACTGGGATGATGATAAGGGTAGATACTGTTCTCAGAGCTCATCATCTTCACAAGAGCAGTTGATATCATCAACAGGGACATATTTCAGCACTTCAGGTGTCACTACGTCCTCCTCACTGCTCTTTAAGCATGCTCATTTATTGTAAAGGAGTCTTCTGGTATGGGTAGAACATTTGCTTGAGCAGGTGCAACACTATTTTTGTCTCACCTGCATAGCAGAGCAAGACCATAGGCACCTCTTTTCCAACAGCAGCGGAGGGGGTGTTGTCAACATTGAAATCTCAATGAAGGTTAATTTTTTGAAATGTCATCATAAGTAACATCTAGTATTACAGAACATCCTGTCTAAGTTTCAGGTCACATGAACAAGGTCAAAGGTCATTTAGGGTCAATGAACTTAGACCATGTTGGAAGAATCAAAATCTTAACCAAGGGAAAGTTTTTGAAATGTGGTCATAGCTTTGAGAGTTTATGGACTTGGTTCATGAAACTTGGAATGTGTGTTTTTTTGTTAGTTCAGGGTAGTACAGCACCACCTTAACATCATTGTTTGTAAATTACTTCTTGTAAATTAATGTTTGCTCATTACTGTCTTGTGAATTATTTTTGCTCTGGCAATGCAACTGCAACAAAACAAAGGCAATTTAAAGTTTCTACAGAAAAATGGACCCCCAGAATCAAGTGGCACTGCTTTTTTATTTCACAAAGACTCAAAATTATTCATAATGTGTTGTGTATGAGGTGAAGGGCTCACCCAAACAAAAGAAGTTCTATTCCTAGGGGTGATGGCAACCAAACTCTTATCAACGGTTTGCCTTTGTGTTGTGTATGAGGTGAAGGGCTCAGCCAAACAAAAAAGTTCTATCCTAGGAGTGATGGCAACCAAACTCCTATCAAGGGTTTGCCTTTTCACCAATCCTAGAGCATGAGCCTTAGTATGTGGCATATTATTGCAAACATTGACTCTTCCAACAAAATCATTGATCTATATAATGGTAATTGATAAAAGATAGCCACAAGATCCTTACCTCTGCAAGTCTTACTCTATTTTCTTTCCTGAGATGTTGTACATGATGGTTGATTGATTGGAGTTGTTGTATGCTGTCCTCTGGAATGGTTTATTAAGAAACAGAACAAAAATAAATTAAAGTACTATTAGTAACCTTGTCCAGGAATTAAAATTCAAACAATATTGTCCAAGCTTATTAAGTGTATGTTGAAACACTATTTGCAAACTTTAAAGTCAAGAGAAACCACCTGTGTTTTATTTTTAAGCATATCACAAAATAATTCTTTTAACAGTCATGATCTCTCGATTCCACAGATGGACTCCACCAGGCTTGTACACATTCTGGCACATATTTTGAAATCAGATTGAACTTAGACCATGGTCAAACTAGAAATAAGGGAAGCCAAAAACATTGAAATTTTGCTTACATTGTACGTTCCTAATGTTTACTGTGCTCTTTCCCAATTCTTTTAAGGTAAAGATAACTTATCTTATTTATCATTCCCAGACAGTTAAAAATGATCAATGAACCTCTACTAAATTAGAAATTGATGTCACTATTGTCTATCCAAAGTTAAACTACAACTTTAGACCAGAGTTAAACCTGACTTCATAAGACAGACTGCTTTGTTTGCTGGCCACTCTCAAAATAAAAAAAAAGTAAGATTGAAAGAAATGTTACGAAAACATGAAGAAACCCTGACAGACTTCATTCTTCGGATGCTTCACAATTTTCATTATCCACAATCAAGCAAAGACAGTATATTGCAGTTCAAAACATTAATGCCCCAGAATCTGTGTGGGTGACTAATTCACAACATTACGGTTAAGGAATTTATGTCAATTACCCCCTTAACAATCATAGTTGAGCCTTTAAGTGACATATTCATATTGTATTGGAATCATTACATTATATTTAAGTCACAAAATCATATGATTCACATAAAATATCTAAATGGAAGTTTTATCCTTGGTTTTTTACTAAAAAAATATCCTTTTCAAGAATTCAAATAAAATGTTTTCAATTAAAAACACCTAAATGACACTGTAGTATACCAGGTAATGTCTCAGCAGTGTCTATACCAAAAATTATAACACTCACATTTTTATTTCAGATATTCAATATTCTTAAAATCATCACTTATCAATATCTGTTATATAATTACAGACATTGGAAAAACAGATAAAGTATAAACCAGCTCATGATTAATAGATGGAATGAAACATAAAAAACATCAAAATGAAATGATAAAACCAAAACAATTTTATTTTACTAACATAAAGTCTGACATCATTATGGATATGGATCAAGATTTTTTTTCTAAAGATCATACATTGTTTTAAGAAAGTGTGTGTTGTTTCTTGAAAGTAGAGCATATAATGTTCAAACAAAACATATATTCACATGTATAATTCAAAACAACCCCTCTTCTGGAAAAAAAAACATGAAAATTTATATTCATTGCAACGAATACTGTTGACAAAAGCTCCAAAGTAGACTTTAAAATAGACACGAACGCTGTCTCCAAAAAAGCTTTACTCAAAGGAATTAGCTTTTTTACATCCTGTTATCCAACATCCCTGATCCCTGTGCCTACATTTTGAGTAGAGTCTTGACATATCCTATTTCATTGAATGAATACATGATGTGAATTTCATCCATCCTCATACATCTAACAGCATCAAGACTTGCTAATAGATCTATCTTATTTTCAACATAAGAGGGCAGCATACGATTTCATGAATGGAGATTTATTCAACAAGTGCTACACAAGATCACAGATCAAAGAAGTTTAGTGGGAATTTTCTCTAACTAGGAAGATAATTGATTAGATCTGTTCATTCACTACTCTCAATTGATAAATAGTTTTTAAATTTAAATTTAAATCAAGATGGACAAAAAAATAATTAGTATAATTACAAAACAAAAACTTGTATATTCGATTTACTGGAATGTTTATTTTGATCGGATCCCCAATTCAAAAAGTAAATTCATATATTTCTACTTTTTTATATAAAATCATTTCTCAATCAAAGAATGGGCTGAAATTTCAGGATATGATCTTTGAATATAAAAGTCTGATATAAAATAACAATTTTTTTAAGTGTTCAAAGGGTCTTGTTTAAAATAAAAGCAGGAACACAACTTATTGGGAGCTTGGTACTAATTCATTTACAATATGATTTTTCAAATAGAATATAGACCTGTAATATATATGTTAGCAAGATTGGATTGGTATATGATACTAAAGCATGCTTCACATTATCAACCGTGAACTAAAGCTTAAGATGAACTTTATTAAGAGCCATCCATGATCCAATAAAGTAATTTCATGAATCTAATATGATAATCAACTTTATATCAATTTCATTTAATTTCTTTACTCTATCACAACTAGCTTCATCTTCAAAATTAATGTTTTTTCACAGAGTATACAAATGTTTTGGGACAGATGCAATTATAAAATAAAATGGCAAAGGATAACATTCCCATTTTTTCTTGATGCAAAATTGCAACACATGAATGTCAAATATGCACTTAGCTTTAGCTATCAATTGCAGGGTCATTTTTAGCTCTTCACAATTTTGTTTTTAATTGAGAAACTACTTGAGAACATATCTTGCATCCCAAGACACTTATTCTTGGTGATTCATTCTAAAAAACTGCATTATATGCCCAGGACCTTTTTTAAATATCTGTGATGTGTCTTTGAAAAGAAAATCCGCAGCCCAGTCATTTAGGATTTGTGAATATCTCATGCAAGCTGGTAAGTTCAACCTATTATTTAGCCTGTAATTCTTGCAACATTTGTGTTGCTAGTACTTTATTTGCATATTCTTAGTGTATGTTGTTTATCAATGGTAGACACAAGCAGCATAAAAACTTTGCATAAACTACCTAAGATTTTGTTATAGGACTCAATTGTAGTGAGATATTCAGACAGAAACTTCTCTGAATATGCACTTTGCCATTTTTTTTTACATTCACATCCTTCACAAAATTTCTGCATCTCCTGTGAAAATCATGCTTTTAAAATTGATTGATCCTACCTAAGACAGGTTCTAGAGTTCCTCTGTATTCTCGATGTCGGATGTAATCTTCTTCATCCTCGTCTTCTTCATCTTCTGAGCAACTGCTCTCACTTAATCCTTGATCTGCTGACCAATCAAAATTGATTTCAGATTTTAAATATATAGTCCAGAGCAGCATAATAAACATATGAATAGAGGTTTGTCGGATGTCTTGGTGTCACTCTATCTTGATATCTGGGTACAGTGTCAGAGACCCATCAGCAACTGGGCACCGACAAGCTGTCATTCTTTTGGTTTATTTTTATTAATTCCAAAGCCAATTCGTCCAATTGCCAACTCATCTCCTATCATTTAGTCTCCCATCAGTTCATCCAATATCCACATGGTCTAACTGCCTTTTGGTCCACTCACCGAGACAAAATGGTCATAGATGAACTAGTGATTAGATGAAGTGATGATTGGACCAAATGGTTGTTAGATGAAATGTTGATAGATGGGATGGCATTAGATGAAATGAAGGTAGACCATGTGGTGAGTGGACGAATTGACAATTGACAATTCTCTTATTATCAACCAGTGCTTCATGGTCAATTAAAATGAAGGATTTCACTGAAATGGACAGCCAGAGCTGATGGCTTAATCAGCGCAGACAGCTTTCGTGAAACAGAGCCTGAGTTACCTTGTCATGATAAAAAAGAATCACTCACAAAAGGTAAGGGATTCTTACACATACCCTACTAAAAGGAAAATTCAGGTAAGTGGATGAATAGAGCCACTGATTAAGAGCTGCTAAGTAATATACACTTTGGTAGTACGGACCGATCGTGAGATCACCCTAGATGCCATACTGAGCATCACAATGTGATGTCAATGAACAGGGTCAGGTTAGCTAGCTTCAGAGATGCCAACTTTTGGAAATTATTCTTAGAGGAAGAAAGCACATGTGCTCAGGCCTTGTGGCCAAGATCCAGCTCCAGGCAACTAGATGCTCTCTGGTTTAATCTGAGCCTTATTACCCAGAAGGTGGAAATGTTTTAAAAAATCAAACAGTTTCCACAAATTAGCATAAACATTACAGAAATATGTGAAACATGGATTTCTGTATGATTTTCAAAATAAATACATATTATTTGGAAAGGATTCAGGTGGTGATCGTAAGGACGGGAGTTAAGACTCATTTTCAGGAGCTTTACGATGGAATCGGGAGTGTAGGCATCTCTGTAGCTTAGAGTCATTCATCAAATAGGAACGCTGTAGTTCTTATCTACCCTACCTGATTTGTGTATCTCTCTCATCACTTCACCCAAAATAGATAAAATTATCATTCTAATAAAAAGTACAATAAATACCGACCTGGTGAGATTTGGCCAAACTTGGTGTGTTTACCAAGCTTTCTAGGAGACAGCATCCTCGGACTATCATCATCGTCTGCCTCCATGTAACTCACTACGTCACGTAACATCTGGATATCGTCCTCTGTATTCACAAGTTGAATAGATACACAGGCAAGGAAATCAGTTTGCATAAAAGCATCTCTCCATACAAGTTCTACATCGTTAATACCATTTTTTTTAACCCCATTTACACAAATGATGAGTAACATGATAAAAATGATTGTTTAAATCCAATCTTAAGACTGAGGACAAGTAAATCAAACATCTTCATGAACATAGATTTAGTTTTTTGACATTCAAATCTTTTTCTCTTTTTTTTCGATTTCCTAGCACAAAACTTTTATTGTATTTTGCTAGGCAAGTCGGAGTGCCGCAAGCATCAAGAGAAAAAGTACTAGTAAGTAGTAGTAGATACACAAGGTAGAGATTTTAAAAACTATCCATCGATGCTCTAGGATAATACATTAGCTTAACAAATTTGGTGTTTCCATTGTAGCTCAAAACCTAAGAGACGTTGCATGTCACTGTCTGAGTGCAGCATTGAAATGCATAAGATTCCAATTCCAGTCTTGGGACCTGAAATGCACATCATTCAGAAATCACTAGTTCTACAGCTAGCTTATTTCCAGGTGTGAAGCATTCTAATAGGCATCTGTGAAACTATTCATTCCATTTGGGTAACTGGCAATAAACTTCAGCTTTAGAGCTCTTACCAATAGCGTTATTACTCTCATCCAGCTTGGTTGTTATAGTAGCTGTACTGAGTGTATAATGTCTCTTTATCTTACACGCCTTGCCTTCTACATGTTCCAGTCTTCTACTTCTTTGACTGCAATCTTCATTCAATGATTGCCTGCAAGAAGGAAATAAAAAAAGGAAAATATGTCATTATTATTATTATAGTTTGGTTTTACCTTTGCCTGAGATCTCTCTCCCGTACACAATGGATAGGGGGTAAGTTGGTGGACCATGCACCTACATGTAGGGCTTTACCCTTATACTCTCAAAAAATAGTGCAGAGGGTTCTTCTTGTGCAAAGAAGGCGACTCTTCTCTCCACTAAGTCCTCCATTTAACATCCTTTCCTAGGGACAGTGTTTTCCACTCTAATATTGTCTAAGTCTATGGTGAGGGGCATGTTAACCCAAAACACAGGCATCGGTCTGAGAGTGCTCTCATAGCAACATGACTACTTTACATGAAGTGGTTCTGGAAACAAGTTAAAGGGATGAAGATAAGGACGCTAGCGAGGTGATGTTCTAAACTGGTTTCCTAAACTGGTTTAAGGGATGCAAGTTCAAGAAAGTATACTGAGAACAAGGTCATGTTGGTGGGTGCCTATTCTTCTTGTATGTCTGATAAAGATGTGTGCCTCTCCATCACACTGAAGGGGTATATTGCAAAAGAAATGTGGTCTACTGTGATCTACCAAAAGCAAGTTTTACTTTCTGGATTTGAGTGTGGACTGAAATTCAAAGAAATATCTAAAGCAGTATCAGAAGAAAAGGAAAACAATTTGTCCCACTTCAGTACTAAGAACTATTATTAACATGAACAGCTCCAATATAAAATGATTTACTTTTAGGCAACATGTTCTGCTTACAAAAAACACAACTTATTCCAGATAAATTTACAAATTCTAATATTGCTACAGGTTTGAAACCAACAATCGGTAGTTGTTTAAAAGTTGTGAACATCAATGCCTGACTTTATGAATGATTAGACTATTAAGTGTGAACTTTGACATCAGTTGTTTTCCTGACTTCTGAACAGACCAGTTTTTTTTTACTAAGTGTAAAAAAAAGTGTGAATTCCAGAAAAAACAGCAAATACATATCTGCATTAAAAAGTTTTAAGAATTGAAAAAAAAATGTTAAATTTCAAATTCAGCTGATGAGATAAGTAATAAGTGAGAATCCCACATTGCTTGTCATAATCCATATATTTGTAAAGTATTCCAAATATTTGTAAGGTCTTATGTAACTTTATGAAGAGCTTTATAACCAACCATCCTGTTGATGTAGGTAATCAGTAAAGGATTAAATAGTTTACCAAAGTTCATTCAACTAATGTATCACATCCTAGTATACAAGAAGGTAGAGTGAATGTAAGCATTGACTATGAGAGTGTTGGAAATGAAGATATGAACATTGAATTCTAATGACTCATTCTAAACACATGATTAAACTACCAGCAAGTTTTAAGGTATGTGTGTATTAAGTTTCAAGTGTTTCTAAAAAGAAAAAAATACTATTGAATGACAAAAGAGATGCAATCACAATCCAATCCATGATTAAGAATTTAAGTCCCTATTTCATTTAATCCAATTTCTTTAATTGATTCAGGTCAACACAAAATTACAACAAAAATAGGCCTAAACTTAACTTGCCATTTCTTTTTTTAATACTGGTTGTGGGGGAGAGAGGGGGTTTAACCGTAATCTCTGTAATTTTCCACCATTTTTACAGTTGATATGATAAATTATAAGATTTATACTACCCATGATTTCACGGTAGAATTTGTTTTGTCTTTTGATTCACCAGTACCATGGGAAAGAATATTTACAATTTTATCTTATCCTTTGAAAAAGGGAATGGGGAAAATTTTTATTTTCCCTTTAGGCCTCTAGCAGATCATGATACTAAAACCACAACAAAACATGATACGTAAATATAAGCTATAATGGCTTACTCAAACTATGCATTTAAAATCAATAATCAGGATATACCACTTTTATTTCTCAATATACATACATCAGGATGACATCTATTAACAAATAGTTATATTACAACAGTCATTATAATACATGTATGAGTACATTGTTACGGGGGTGGATAGAGCAATATTGTAACATGGACCTACGGTTGTACTGAAGTGCTTGATAAAACCACTGTTTGTATCAAAATTCTTGGGGACCAGGTGGACATCTGTAATGTACTAACAATTAGTGGTGTTATCCACTCAAAAGAAAGGTGTAGGTGCCAAAGCACAGGATAAAACAATAGAAATCCAAAGCTCATTTTCCATGCCACGCCAATTTGTTGCTCACCAAGGCAAGAAGCTTTGATAATGATGTAAAATCAATGACAACTATACACCACACAGAATGGCATAGTGAAGCTTAGACAGCTTGTATAGATGAATCATTGTTAGACTTCAAAGCTAATGATTTATTGGAGATAATGCCACTAGAATTATTGTAGAGATGTTGTGGCAGAGTGGTTAAGTCTACAGACCATGGCCCAGGAGGTCCAGGGTTCAAATCCCACCTCAGAATATGCTTAAAATTACATATAATAATTTAATCAAGAATTTCATTGATTTAAGTAATTGATATTTTAAAGCCCTTTCACAAAAATCATGATATATAGCTTCCAAAATAAATATCTTAAGATGATTTATTTTACTCATTTTGCAAAATAAGGGAAGAAAAACAGCTTGAAAGATGAATAATAATGTGAATAATACATATGTAAATCTAATTTCCTGTAGACAAGTGCCTTGTTCAGCCCAAAGTTTCCTATCTTCATTGATGCTATTAAAAAAACAGCTATTTTTGACAAGTGCAATATTCCAAATTATTTCAATCTCTTGGAAGGTCTCCATCTATAAGTAAATATCACATAATGAAATGAAAGTGCAAAAGACTTTGCGTGGGAATGAAATGTAATTTGAAACCTGATTGATCGATAGTATATAACAAATCCTGGTTATTGCATCAAGGATTTCAATTGTCATGGGGGGAGGAGTGTTCAGCAATAACATTGTAAAATGAGGGTAAACTAGCACAAGTTTTCATGTCTATCAATGTGACAAATAAAAATGATCTGAAATTATGGGTAGAAAACCACCTCTAACGTTTCAAAGCAAAGTTTGTAAAATGTCAGATGATATCTGCCTGAGCCAAGGCAGCGATGGCGTCTGCATGCATATCAATTTATGTGTGGTTGTCTGGTTGTAAAAGAAAGAGTGAGTTAGGGACATCGACTCTCGTTTGCATGGCGCTGAGTTGTGCATATAATTGTTTTGTGAAAAAGAAGCAAAACTGAAAATGTCATAACTTTCTTAATTTACATCTGATTTTGATGAAATTTTCAGTGTTATGCTTGTTGGATTTTTCTCCTTTTATTCAAATCAACATTTTGTTGGAGAAGACTTGCCCTTTAAATCACAAAAAAATGTCCAGACTTTTAAATTTCCGCCTAGATATCCAAGTGCAATGCATATATACCAATGTATAAAGCTATAATATAACCCTGTCCTTAGTGTGGACAAGGTATTCTCACCTTTTTATCAAATAGTTTTAATAGGTTAATATATTGTTATTTTTTTTCCTATTAAGATTTGTTAATTATTAAATTATTTTTAAATATATGAACTTGTTTATACAAACTAACCAGCTTTTTACTTTTATAGAAACTGGACTCGATAGACATTTGCACTTCTATGAATCCTTGCGCTAATTTTTTTTTCTAAATAAAACGTACTTGTCACAAGTGGGCAGCAGAGTAAATTGCTCCGCCAGCTAGTCAGTTTCAGATGTTAATTTTTCAGATACTATCCCAAGCCAGATAAATCAATAAGAGATGTCAGTGACTTGTGTTGGCAGTTATATTTAGATTTGTGATTCTTGTTTGTGATTTTTTTTCGCACAGCAAAAACATTAGGCTCTGACAAGTTTTTTTGTTTTATATAGCTTTGATAACTCTGCTTATCAAATCTCTTTACACTGTTTAGACCCCAAGAACACACCGCCGCTCAGACCATACACACAGGTCTGACCTGAGTCAGCTCAGCTAATGCTTTATGCTAAGCTCTGCCCACCAGCGGGCAAGAGACAGTACACGCCCGTCTCGATATGACAGCTTAAGCCATTGGTTTGTGGACTGGAATATCTTTATTTAAAGCTCACAAAATTCTGAAACAATTGTAAAGCTTAGAAAAATAAATCGAAAAAGACTCGTAAAACTAAGCTTACGGAAATAACATAGTATCATCTGCATTATGTATATCATTAGGACTTAAAGCAGTTACTTTTTTCAGGAATGACAAAACTGTTTATAAAAGATTTCATTTCAAATGGTATTTCTATAAAGTGGTACACACGCACAGAAAGCAGTGCAGTTAGTATCCTCAAGGATTGCATATGACAAACTTATTCTCTAAGATTCCTGCTCTATATGATCAAGGTATGCAAGAGCATTATGAATGTGACCTGTTACTCACAAACCCACAATAAGTCAACCAAATTAAATTTTGATATTTTGATTCAAGCTTGAAAAGGCACATCCTAAGCTTTGAAGTGATATTTAGCTTGTAAAAATTGCTCAACATTAAACCATGCAAGTACTTGGTTATATGTAGAAACAATTTAGTTGAGAGTTTCAAAGAATAAAGGAGAAGAAAGTTGTTTAATTCATGTCCACTCAAGAATGGGGTGTGCACATCGTGCAATCCCAGTGAAACATCCGAGCAGTCCCAAAAATGGTGTCAAAGAAACTCTTATATCTTGCCTTTTATAAATTTTGTAAATAATAAGAAATATTCTTACAAATAAGCTGATTTTCCGTATTTGTTTACCTATTGAGGACCAATTTACTATTATTTGCAGAAAACATTCCCTCATGAGTTATAGTTGGTTATCTTCCTCCAACCTATATGTTGCTGCCGTCATATCTAATTCTCTCCCTTGTGACATACAAAAATGCACATCCCTCCACGCATTAAAAAAACAATGTAAATCATTAAAATTCTGACTGTCATACAAGTAATTACACTGAATAACTTGATGTAAAATGTAATGATTCCATGAGCATTTGTTGATTTCACTCTATATGCATATAATGTATTCTGTTTTTACTATATTATGTGTTCCATAAATTGCTTTGCTATGATGTTGAGTTATTTTGTTAAACTGCAGGGCACCTTTGGAAAGCAGTTTTGCATAACTGAACAGGCCTACCCTGCAGTATAAAATAAATAAAACCAATAAATAAATAAATAGATAATGGTGAACAGCTAATTCTGTATTTCCCATCAGAATTCTACATGGATAAACCTGTTTTCATGGGCAATCAGCTGTCATATTCCCATCCTACATTATATGCCCCTTTGAAACCATCCTACAGAGTAATTGGACAAGAGAGCACTGTCGATTCAAATTTCAAAATAGAACATAAATAGATAGCATCTGAATTCCATCCCACTTAGACCAGTCTGTCCTGATTATTGAACCAGTTGATTAGACCGGAGGATGAGACCGGTGCTCACAGGATTGCATCATTACCACGAGGGGGTGGTTTCCATTATCAAGGGCAAATAAGAATGCTATGTCAACATCCACTGAGAGCTTGGGATGCGTTCAACTGACTCTCATTTCAAGCTAAAATTACAAACATTACAAACAACTTCCCCCAATATTAAAGAAGGTTATTTTTTTAGATCTATTGTTAAAGTGTTAACTTTCATTAATATTAAACAAGAGTCTACAATATTAAAATGTAATGCATAAAACATTATTCCAATTCAAGAGATTGTTCATTAACACCTTTATTTGAAGATAAACCTCAATGCACCATGCTGCTAAGTTTGACACAGGAAGTACATATTTTATAGGTCAAATTAAAGTGTGCGCAATGCATGTCTGAACTGTAAGCAGGCTGCTATAATGATTACCGTGATCAAAAACTCTAGTGTAATTAAAGGACTTTTAATACATGTGTTTCAAAGATTCTTTAAAATAAAACTTAGGAAAGTTCCATATTGTGAGAGCCTGTGAGACCAATAATAAAAATTTGCCCAAGAAATGGTCTAGGGATGAGGAATGGAAGGTCTGTTTATCTAACAAAGATATGAAATGATTACTAGACAATACAGCGATCAACCCACTGGACACAAGAGTATTTTAAAATCACATGTGATGTCCAATTAAACAGCAGAAACCCCTCTGCTTAGAGGAGTATTAACACTTATTTAAACTTTTTTTGTGTGTGGTTTCTCCTCCTACGGCTAGCCATCCCCCACACATTGTGAGATATGTAATGCCCCATAGGTTCAATATATTACTGTTCCAAAAACAGTGAGGGTATTGATTTTTAATGATTCTCAGTTAAAATGCTATCTTCAAGGCCAAATTTTGTTGATTACTTGACTCTGATTATTCTCAAAACCTAAATCATCAAAAGCTTTTTTTATGAAAAAATTAATTAATGGTAAGAACCAAGAATTATTTTGGGGGGCACACATTCCCTGTACAGAGCCCTGAATGACAGAAGCAAGATTTAGTCTAACGTAGCAACCAATGAAAGAGATATTCAAGCTTTTGCTCTCGTGTGAAATATTATGAAATGAAACTTTAAAATTTGAAACATCTACACAGATTTAGTAAGGGATTAATTGGATACTTTTATGAATCAGACAAAATGTATAAATTTGATATTTAGACCCTCTTAATTCATTCCAACATCTGTGTTAGCAAATACAATAATCAGGGCATGAAATAATCATCTGCAAATCCCTTTTGTCCACAGGTATTTTAATTGATATTTGCTAAGCTTGCTTTACCAGACTTTAGAATGGGTTTGACTCATTTACTTTTAAATATACAATAGAACTTAACTCCCACATAGGTGCACTGATGCAATTTTTTTTTCACAAATTCATGTTAAAAACATGCAGTGCATGTGTGTTAAGTAAAAAGGTGCTTGAGTTAGCACCTTTCTAGGTGCAGCAGACACATGGTATGTGACAAAATCACCATACTGCAATATTGCTTTGTGAGATATTCATCAGATTTCCAACAACAAAAACCTGAGTATTAAAGGGGGTACTCTCGCTTTAAAATGATATGAATTGAATAAATAGAGTAGGATTAAATCAAGCATATCACTGAAAAATTTCACTGATATCAGATTGATCATAATGGCATTTCAAAGATTAAGTTACCTGTTTTATGCAATATTTATGAAATTGTAATGATCAAGAGGACTATGTTTTATCCCTATTATTTTGTCACATTGAATGACGATTTCAGCAGACAGAATCAAACTTTAAGAGAAATACAGAGTAACACTAACAGAAGATGTAGCAATTGCCAACGCCCCCCCCCCCTTATCTCTTAAATGGTGGGGAAAAAAAGAGGAAGAAAAAGAAAATGAAAAAGTTTTGTAAATTCATATCACCATTATTAAATTGAGAAAACAATGTGACCTTTAAGTCTCCCCCCCTTCACCCCTCATCAAATAACCTGGTGCCATCCCCCCCCCCCCCCTGTTAACATGCCCACAAATAATTTGGAATAATACCAAAATTTAAAATTCCATAATATTTAAATTTTGGTTTTAAAAATCTGTTTTGCTTATTTAAATTTACCCTATTTTTCAACTTCTTTTTCAGGCTTGAGTCACCATTAACCTGAAATGACCCCAAACCACCTGTGGCCAATGAATATAAAATTACCCAGGATGAACCAAAAGTTCAAAGTGGTGAAATAGAAGATAGGATGAAATAGATTTGACTATCAGCACCAGATTTCTAGAATGAAACCAATATTCATGTATAGTGTCTTGTGCAGTATCATACCACAAATCACATATAGACACCACAAAACCAACAATAAGTCACAGTGGAAGGTTCTGTTAATAGCCAAAAGAGTAATATGGTCTTCAAAATTTAAAAGTAAAAATTAGTTTACCCGAAAGGGGAATGGTTTTCTTCATACATTCAAAATTTAAGCTGTAAAATTGAAAAAAAGACAAGATACAAGAGTTTCTCTGACACCATTTTTAGCAGCTTGGGTGTTTCACTGAGATTACACAGTGTGCACATCTCATATCTCTTCAAACCTTCTTTTCTCCTCGTTTTTAGAAACTCTCGCTGAACTTTTGCATTCAAACAGCTACTTATTGTTGACCAAAAGCTTAGGATATGCTTTTTCCAGTTCAAGGAAAATCTCAAAATTTATTTTGGGTGACTTATTGTTGGTTTTGGGGTGGCTGGTCACATTTGTTAAAGCAAACTTTAAGAATTAATGTAACAATATTTGGAACAATATTATCCATGGTGAGAATGAACCCTTGACATCTTTTTTGCATACTTGATGCATATTGAAGGAGATCTTTAAAAGAAATCTCATCCAAGAGTTTAAACTAAAGCAGATTAATGACATTAAATGATATTCTTGACTGAACAAAGTAATCTTATATTAACCAAACAGAAAATGAAAGAAAAAGATGAATTTCATTATTCCAAAAGCCCGAACTGTAGCATAGTGATTTTACGAACTGGCTCAAACCTCATCTAGTCTCCAAAACATGATTTTTTAGAAAATCATATTCAAAGTTTCAGCGTTTTGATGCACATGACTTTGCACTTTGAAAGAAACCAGAGCAATTATTAATATTAATTTAAAGCATGCATTTTATCCTTTTATAACATGCACAATTTTGTTGATCATTCAAATTCATTCTTTCAATATTAGAAATGGCAGGTATGCATTTCAGAAACTGCTAATTTTTACGAAAAACAGGGGTTTGGTCACTTTGTAAAATCATGCGTATCATGCTCACCATTAAATACCAAGTTTTTAGTGGCACAAACCATGCTTGTATGGAAAATCATTCAATGCATATGCGCAACATCTAGGTTGGGTAATTGACCTCTGCGCGCCATTATGGAGACTGCCACAGTCCAGAAAGAATGGTTTGTGCCACTTCATAAAATCAAAAGGAGGGGGACATGTCATTTCATGTGAATTTTCAATGTGCTCTTCTTCTTTAAATAATACCAATTATGGTATGACGCTTGGTCATTCTATAGAGTTACTGAAGGGTTTTTAGAATATGCAAAAACTAAATTTAGAAAATTTGACCAAAAATTACGTATGTGCCGGTTCGAAAAATCACTGACGTGTGAGCCCCAAAACACCTTTAATTACATGCTTAGATCTAGGGTGACAAGTGCTGTGTACCGAACTAAACCAGGAATATATATCCCAACAACAAAATATGTAACAACATACCTTTCAACATTCTTTGAAATACTACAAAACAAAAATGAAAATATCAGAGAAAGAAAATATTACACACATCACTGATTAATAATAGAAAATATCTAATGCAATATATTTGGAATAATCACTGCATATTCGTTGCAATTATTTTCCTCTTTATTTGCATTCCTGAGTTAATTATGCATGTGAGAAAGGTTGATAAAATATTTTATTCAGAAGTGAATGAATGATACTCTGCAGTTCACTTAATGGTGAGACAAAACAGATAATTCTCTGATCAAGGGAGTTTCCTACAAATCAACAATACACTGATTCTCATTTATGAAAGATGAACTTGATATAATTACAATACCCTTATGCATAATTAATTCATATAGAAGACATAGAGAATGATAAACATGTATAAGAGGGTTGCTGATTTTTACATTGTATATTTTCATATTTACTGTACACTTACCCCATTCTTTAGTGATAAAAAGTAAATTAATTATTATTCTAGTACAATTATGAATTATCCAAATGAGAAATTAAATGCTTATTTGAACATATAATGTTTGAGATTTGTGTCAAAATTGGCTTTCCATAGTTAAACCACATCTTTAGACCAGAGTTTAATTTAAGTTCAGAATATGGCCCTTTGTTAGAGGGAAGTGTGTTCAATGTCATTTTCCCTTGATAAAGTTCAAGTCCACCTCAGAAAAATTTTGATTTGAATCAATAGAGAAAAATCAGACAAGTACAATGCTGAAAATTTCATCAAAATCGGATGTAAAATCAGAAAGTTATGACATTTAAAAGATTCACTTATTTTTAACAAAATAGTTATTTTAGAAATTTTCAGTGTTATGCTTGATGATTTTTTCTCTTTATATTCAAATCAAGTTTTGTTGGGGGTGGACTTGTCCTTTAAACAGCAACATGGATTATGATTGAAAGCATGATTACAAGACACAGATATATCATGAGAAACAAAGGGTGTGTTCACTGTCCACTATGCCCGTTCGTAAAAGTAAACATCTTTCAAATCACGATTCAGAGGAAAATTTAAACATAAAAAAAGATGCATTTGAAAGCACGACCATCTCAAATTTACGACCTTGACCATCGCGATTGCTACATTGAACACATTTTGAAACGTCTTTAAATGTGCTCTCGCAGTGGAAGCCTACACATAACAGGTACCAGAACTGACATTTCTTGTGATGGGTCAAACTGAGCACTAAAGCTACGCTAACAAAAACAGGAAGATGATCAACATATAAACGGCTTTATATTTTCGACACTGAACGGTGCACCGTTGATCTTGTTCGTTTTTTTGGAATTGCATTTTCAATCATGATTCATGTTGCTGTTTAAATTTGAAAATCAACATTGAACACACCGTTAGCCGGTTTGGATTGAATGGGAGGGACAGACCGACCACCCACTGGTCATATCTTTATGGCTAACTCTTTGCTTGTATCCAATGGGGTAAACTCAGCAGACACCATGCACCAAATATCTCAACTATGAGATCCTGACAGTGTACTACATAACACGCATTCTTGGGATTCCTCTCGCAATACTTGATATGTGTATATGACTTCATTAATAACTGAGTGTCTGAGATGGATTTGTTCCCATTTCATTTTTTATGTTGATGTTTTTTTACTTTTTGTTAATTGTCTTATGAAGAGAAAAGGAGTACATCTCGTTGAAGCGTTAATAGTATTAGTAAACATATTTTTCATACAAATATTATACAAGTGGAGCGCCTCTGGCAGTCACACCTGCATTACGCGATTCAATCTAGCAGCAGTGCTGACTTTGACAAGGACTATAGAATAATCATTCACATGATGATAAACTAGGGCTTACTATGTTCACTGACCCTAAATTACATTTGACTTTGATCATGTGACTGAAGACTTGTGCAAGATTACCCCTATGTCCACATTTTATGAACTGGATCCATAAACTTTCAAGGTTACCATGGCAAAGTTCAACAAATACCCCAACACTCCAAAGATCATTGACCTTGGTCGTGTGACCTGAAACTCACAAAGGATGTTAAGTGATACTTGATTACTCATATGTCCTGGTTTCATGAACCAGATCCATAAACTTTCACAAATTTTGATGGAAATCAACAAATACCCCCAACATGGCCAAAGTTCATTGAGCCTAAATGACCTTTTGATCTTGGTCATGTGATCTGAAACTCAGGCAGGGTGTCCAGTAATACTTGATTACCATTGTGTACAAGTTTCATGAACTAGGTCCAAATAATTTCAAAGTTAGGATGACATTTCACAAACTTAACCTTCGGTAAGATTTTGATGTTGATTCCCCCAACATGGTCCAAGTTCATTGACACTAAATGACCTTTGACCTTGGTCATGTGACCTCAAACTGTGGCAGGATGTTCAGTAATTAGTAATACTTGATAATCATTATATCCAAGTTTCATGAACTAGGCCCATTTACTCTAAGTTATGATGACATATCAAAAACTTAACCTCAGGAAAAGATTTGATGTTGACGACGATGCCACCGGAAAAGTGGCGCCTATAATCTCGCTCTGCTATGCAGGCAAGACAAAAAATTACTATTCCTGTATGAATGAATGAATCAAACTATACTATCCCCATTCGGGAAATTTCCTTAAAATGACAGAATAATGAATAATTCCTTTCACACATAAAGAAATTATTTTATAATACATTCTACTACCGTATCCCCAAACCATTCATTCAAATGTTTGATAACCAATACATCTTTCATTCTATATCAATCACATCTTATATTGCTCTAGAGAATACAAATCCATGGCAGTAAACTGGCAGGTATTAGGGATTTGAGAGAGGAAGAGAGAGAGGGGGAGAGAGAGGGGGAGAGAAAGATATTCATTTTTGATACATAGAATATACCTTCTAGCTCTTATGAATTCTCATAAATCAACATGTCACTCTCTGAAACAATTTCACCTGAATATTGAGTTAAAACATCCAATTCACATAAGAAATATAAGACTGCAAATAATATTTGAGGGTAAGCACAGAAAGTACAGCTAAAATTGAGCTAACACTCACCAAATACCCTGTTTACATATTTCTGAGAGAAAGCATACAGTAGAACGTGATTCAAGGGCTATATTTGGACTTATTTCAAAGAGACAGTAATTTTAGATATTGGTAGATATTGGAGTGTCATGAAAATAACAGTGAACTTTCGGAGGGTTTATGACATTGATTTATTTCATTTTACCCCAGGTTATTCCCCCAAGGCTACATAAGTATGATATCATACTGTACAAACATCAGGCCTGTCTCTACAAGCACACATTTCCAAATCATCTGACTATCCAGCATACTCTCAGGGTGATCTCTTGATGTTTGGTATAGGGCACACAAGAGTAATTCAACCGCACGCAAAGCATGCCGGACAGGCGTAAAGATTACATGACTTTATTGATTAAAATAATTCATTAAAAATAGATCAAATGGTTGTATATCAAAAGAAAAACGATAGACATAATGCTATGTTCATACTCTTTCATAATCAAGGCGTTTGGGAAGGCTAGACTGCATTTTTGTATTTCATTTTAATCATTATTACCCACAATGCAGTTCTGGTTTTTCTGGCGATGAACTGGCCGAAATTATGGTTAGTCTTATTTCAGGCCATTTAACTTTTGATTGAGCTGGTCAAGTACCTGATTAACATATCAAGTCTTAATGTACTGTTAATTGTGACTAATGTCAGTGAATTAAAGCAAAATCTATTGAGGGATTGATTTTTAATGATTTTTTGATGAGCTATGATATAACACGTGAGTGAATGGGGGTCTGTAATACTCATGTGTGCCCTATATCGCGACTACACTTCTACACTGTCGTTGCTATGGCTGGGCGTCGTCTGCTAGAAATCGGTGGTGAGAATGCATCAAACAGTTTTATGCAAAGTGATATAGGTTATGTTTAACAACAGTTGATAAGTATATTACTCGGCATTTAGTGCATTTATCGCTTACTATGCTGGAATGACGCTTTCAAATGTATATTCAATGCTTATCATTTATCATGCAGAAATGCGAGTTTCTACTGCCAATAGGAGATCTGGTTGGTTTGAGAGTGTGAAATGAAACAAGTACTAGTAGGAACTTCAAAATGATAAATAACTTCTAATTATCATCAGGATTCCTATTTTCAATATTTAGAGCACGCAGAGAAAGAAAGATGAACAAAATATTAAAATACATAAACTTGTCTCAGTCAGATACATCATAGATTGCGCACTTGAATACTATTCACTTCGTTGAAAGCTACAGGAGGGGGGGTAGCTGAGTCGGGGTACATACCCCCACATTCCTGGCTTGTAAGCAGGGCGGGGTTGATGCCTATAACACCCCCCTTCTTCCTCCAAATTAACGGTTATAATAGGGAAGAGAGGCGAATGAGCAAAAGAAATGCTTACAATCTTTGTTTGTTATCAATTTTCTTTTATTTACTTTGTTTATTCTTATGCGAAAACATAGGTAATAAATCACCTCGAACGAAATCAAACATGTAAACAAGAAGTTGTAAATCCGCACAATACATATTTAGCCAATAATGATGGACATCAAGCAAGTAGAACTTGTAGCTGCAATACCATAGGAAGCGCACAAAATATATGAATGGAACACTGCATTTTTACATTAAATTGAGGGGTGTCTAATGAGACGTTTTCTTTTCTTTTACACGTTTAGTCAGATTAGGTATTGAATGCAAGGTATCAATCTCTTCAGGAGAACTCACTCTTTCTTTTGAGACCAAAATTTTCAACTTTTCGTCATTTGACCCACAGTATAGGGCACATGAGAGTAATTCAACCGCGCGCAAAGCATGCCGGACAGGCGTAAGTAAAGATCACATGACTTTATTGATTAAAATAATTCATTAAAAATAGATCAAATGTTTGTATATCAAAAGAAAAACGATAGACATAATGCTATGTTCATACTCTTTCATAATCAAGGCGTTTGGGAAGGCTAGACTGCATTTTTGTATTTCATTTTAATCATTATTACCCACAATGCAGTTCTGGTTTTTCTGGCGATGAACTGGCCGAAATTATGGTTAGTCTTATTTCAGGCCATTTAACTTTTGATTGAGCTGGTCAAGTACCTGATTAACATATCAAGTCTTAATGTACTGTTAATTGTGACTAATGTCAGTGAATTAAAGCAAAATCTATCGAGGGATTGATTTTTAATGATTTTTTGATGAGCTATGATATAACATGTGAGTGAATGGGGGTCTGTAATACTCATGTGTGCCCTTTAAGGCTACTAAAGGGAAAAGAGTGGTTACTAAAGGGAAAAGAGTGGTAACCAAAGACAGGTATCCTTTATCAACAAGTTCTACAACATATTGCTTACAAATGGAAGACAATTCTGGTTGTCACTGAAGATAGGTTTTTCACTATAGACTGATTGCCACTAAAGACAAGTTCGATATTACTATGCCATTTTCATATGTTCACACTTTCAGAAAATGTTTTAACCAACCCCAAATTTGGCTAAAATAAGAAAGGTAGGCCAACTTTTGGTTTGAAAAATCCAAACAATAGGTGGTTTCAGACCGCCTCGAAGTTCGTCAGTTCCAGGTATTCTCTGATCGGGAAATTTACCCCGATCAGAAAATACCAGGTATTTTGGTAATGTGAAAGCAAACTACGCGTAATCTCCCCGAAAGAAAATACCCACTAAATAGTAGGTACTTGGCGAAATTACGAGAACTTTCGCGGGGATTATGTATGTGATGATTTATGTATGTAGACATTTGATTATTCTACCATCTTTTGAATTGTACTGAGTAAAGTTGAAACAAGTATATATATATTCAAATTTGTACAAACAACTTTTCAAATTTGAAAGGAAGTGGGACATTTTACATGCCTCATTGCTATAATATATTGGGCAAGAGAAAATAATTAAAGTTACGGTATAATCATTCATTGAATGGGTTTTTAGAGAATGTATATGGCACCTGTTATATTTGTTTGTCTGGGTTTTTTTCTTTTTTGTTTTATTGTATACAATCATTTTGTTTCTCAATGATATCATTGATATGCTAATAAAGATTCTTGTAAGATTAATAAAAAAAACACACACTTTGGCTGACAGAGAATACCTAACATGTATGTGAGAAAATCAATTTCATTTAATCTTTTAAAGAGAAGGAAGTCTTTGTTATCTTGGTGATAAGTATAAACAATGTTTGATATTACTATCAATATGTCCCAATGTAATGTTATTTTACATTAAAAAATATAATTAGAGCAATTATTTCCCATTCAATTATTTTTCTTTCAATGCTCTTAGTATTAATACTAAAGTGGCTTTTCTTTTTCGAAGTTCATAGTAAAGAAAAAAATCTCTTTTAGATTTTAGCAGTAAATTGAGTCAGTTTTTATTATCTGACTTGGTTAAGGTGACGATTGGGAACTTATATATTTTGATAAATGCAGCTTGTGGCTTTTCAACTTACTTTACCTTCGTTGATATAAAAACACTCGACCTGATTACTTGCTTAGAAAAATTCTTTCTCCTGATTGAGCATCAGGAATACTGAACATCTTGTCGCCCCAGCAGAATACAAAGAAGATACCAAGCAATCATTAATTGATGGTCTCTTACTCTTCATCAACATGTCCCCATTGGATCCAAACTAATCAAGGAGACTGGATATCTTTCTTCTTTAATAAACTAGGTGGTCAGAAAGAAAATAAAGTCAGAAGAGTAGCAGCAAGGTTACCTTAGGCAATGACCTTTTTACCCCAGTATGGCCTGTCCTTCAAGAAGCCTTGCTTCATTCAGGGTACAAATGGTACATGTTGATTGGAAAAAGAGGAAGAATTTTCTCATTTGGTGAAAGTGGGCCAATCTATGGACTCACTCTCTGCTAATATTGAATGGACGTAGTACGTGACGAGAGAGAAAACACGACTCTGTGTTTTGACAATGCCCCCGCTTCCACGTCACTCCCGATGACGGGAGTGTGCTCGCCCGTGATAAAATCAAGAGGATTCTGGTCAAAGTATGGTTCTGCTTCTAGAATGGGTGTCACTTTGTAAGGACAGTTAAAGGGATGTTTCAACTTCTGCAGGAATAATATGAAAATTCTAGGATTTCTCCTGTCTATGCTTTGTAAATTACAAGATTAAAGTGGACTGATGGTTCTTCATTGGTGAAGATCATTACCTAATAAAATAGGGGCGACTTGCAGTGAAAATATAAACTCTACAAATGCCAATGAAAAGTAGTGCATTTTCATCTTTATCTAACTCCCATGACATGCAAGGTTTTCAAAATGTTACTGTTTTGCTGATTTGTTTAGTTCTACCAAATTGATAATAGATAAAAAATGATAAACAATTTTTGCATGCAAATTTTCACAATTTCATATTTGCAGTTTACTTTCTTGATGGACATGGTGAGAAGTGGAATCAGCTCCGAGACATATTGGCTCTAACGGTTGTTCACCTTACCTCAATATTCACCATTCCACAAAGACCAAGACATAAAACAAAGACCATGCTTAAATCACTTTTTTTTATACACATCTTGAAGAGTACACCAACAAACACCAAAGACTGTGATGGTCAGCGGTGTAGGATAACATTAGACATTTTATGACAGTGTTAAATTTGTGATTTTAGTTCATCACCCATGTGTGTTATTACAACACCATTAGTTGTAACTTTTACACCCTATGGTGTTATGCACAATATCTAGGGTGTAATCTAAACGCTGAGGTTGTAGTACTCTCGGGACACCAAATAGTGTTAATTGTAACACCCCAGTTTTTACAATGATGGTGATGTAAAAAATAATTCACAGCATTTCTATCATGCCATATTTTTATCAAAAAATACTCAAAGGTGCAGGCTCATCAAATTTAGTTAATTACTAAACATCTGCTGAAACAAATGATTTTTATAGAGAAAGAAACTTACTCTAGCATACGATCAGCAAGGCTATCTAACCCTGATGTTCTGGCTAGTTCTACAGCCAGATCACCGTCCTTGTTAGGTAGTTTGAGCGCTACATCAGAAGCTGGATGATCCAGTAGGTGTTCAGCAAAGTCCCTCAGTCCAAAACGAGCTGCAAAGTGGAGTAACGTCTCTCTTGGTGGTGGATCTGTGAAATAGAATGGAAAATAAGGGTGATTTTTACCTGATTGATATGAAAGAATGAAGGCTTTTAAGCAAGCAAACAGAGGTCCAAAGATTTAACATCCTCTAGGAGGAAACTAGTAATGAGGATAAAAGCCTAACCAAAGGCACTAGCACATGTAAGAATCAATCCAAGATCACCGTAATCCAAACACCCAATCTACTGAAGAAAGCTATCATGCCAATTGTTCAATAAATTCAATTTAATGATTGAGACATACATTTTCTTATCCAAAATGGGGACCCGAAATAAAATGCAAAAATTCAATAATTACAGAAAATGGGGAAGGGGAATTGAATCCTCTAAACCTGAAATATTGCCACCAATGATAATGACGATGACAACATCAATGAATACACATCTAGTTTATCTATAAAATAGAGGCTGTTCTCACTATGCTCCTAAAACTAGTTTACTGGAAACTAGTTTAACATGTAGTGAGAACGGTCAAAGCGGTCTTGGAAGAAGCAATCTTCTAAACCAGTTTGGAAAACCACCTCGCGATGTAGTTTTCAAGATCGCTTTGCCTCGTTAAACTGGTTTTAGCATAAGTGAGGACACAACCGTTCTTCGGGAGCGATCTTTGCACATTTTGAGTGCGCTACTCTACACGACAGGTGTAGAATGACCATGCTGCGGTTTTGAATTTCGCACGAAACATGTCACCCCACTGAGAGCGTTTCCATAGCATCAAGAGCGCTTTACGTGAAGTAATTTTGAAAACCACTTTCGTGTGATCAAGTGGGAATGCTAACAAAGCGATCTTCCAAACTGGTTTCCTGAATCGGCTTCCAGTAAACTAGTTTTAGAAAGCGTAATGAGAACGGACTCATATTCATAGTCCACTATAGGTGGTATCAAACCGCCTCGATCACAAGAATCCCCGTTAAATTACGAGAACTTTTTAAGGCTAGAAAATACCCGTTAATTATTCCAGCATTCACACCGCCCCGAAACACATCCTTCGAGATAAGTACCCGAAGTTACGAGCATGCGCAGTGTGGTCTGATAAGCAGGCAAGGCGGGAGATTCAAAATCACTAGCCCAGCAGCCACCCACGCCGCCGCGCCCAACGACACGCTGGGATAAAAGTTCCCGTAATTTGCTTTCACATCGCCAAAATACCTGCGACCTTGGAAAAATCCCCACGAAAGTTCTCATAATTTCGCCAAGTACCTACTATTTAGCGGGTATTTTCTTTCGGGGATATTACGCGTAGTTTGCTTTCACATTACCAAAATACCTGGTATTTTCTGATCGGGGTAAATTTCCCGATCAGAGAATACCTGGAACTGGCGAACTTCGAGGCGGTCTGAAACCACCTTATGTCACAAATCATATAACACCTTCAGCATGACACAGAGTGGTAACAAATATTTTCTAAGTTTCCTCAGCTGAAATACCTCATCGTTCAAACAAGCAAATATTCTTGACAATCAACAAAACTGGTAGAACTGCATCGTTGATTCACAGGGGCTCATGCAGTGAGAATGAAAAGGTTAAAGCTTCTGTCCATTTTCAGGAGGTATCAATACCATTTGAAGATTTATTGAATTAGTTAACCTGAAACCAAGCCGTTTTTTCTGAAAGGATTATTCGCAGTAATCTTCACCTGGTCGTACAGATGTAGAATATAGAATTTTCATGGCTAACATATTGGTGAAAGAGATCTTACACATCTGTTGAGAAACATAAATTATTAGTTTGCTGTCACTCAACTTTCATATCATATTAAGGTTGTAATTTTATATATCTTCATCAAGCCTAAATTTCTCTCTAAAAAAATATACATATTACTGCACACAGCATATGAATAAATCCTTGACCTCACTTTTCAAACATACTATTTAGAGTGTAATAATATTTAAGAAGCCTTTATGGTGCCCACTAAACTTGAATGATACAATAAATGATACTAGTCAATTTCTACTGACAAGTTTAAGAGATATGCTGGCATTAAGATACAATGAAATGGGATAGAATTCAATCCCATGCCTATTCTTTTTTGTTTTGTTCTGTTTTAATTCACCAAGGACAAGACAATATGCACTTTTACTTGAAGGTTAAGTCACATAAAGTATTGCTTTCACAATAAATATTAATAAAATTTTGCATTAAACAGAGGGGAAGGTAACATAATATTTGATGTATAGATCATGTTTATATATGGGAAGTGCAAATATCTGCAGATATGGTATAAATTGTACTAAAGTACAATAACTTTTACTGCACTAAATAAAGACTTTATTTGAATTTTGGGGATGGTAGGAAACGAAAAATGATCAAAAGGTGAAAATTTAAAATCTCATCTGATAACCTTTCATACTGCTGGAGATATTTTTAAAGGTGAAGGAGGCGGATTATCATGATCATATATTTTTTAAAAAGATGACATTGATAATTTACAATTATTTTGAATAAATTTTTTATGGTTACATCATCTATGTTATTGGATATATAGCAATTTGGTCTACTAAACACCATGATGTCACAATCACTGCACATAAATAAAAAAGTTCCTAATAATAATATGCACATATATCTGCACTACTCCAAAAGTTCAAAGCCATTACTGGTAATAGAAAGATTCCAATCCTGGGAGAATATATCTATGCTGGTATTCACAAGGTTACAGCATAATGTATTTCTTAGAATACTTCTTCTTTATTATCTCTCTCTCTCTCTTTCAATAAAGTTATCATGAGACAGGATAGAGATAACAGCTAGGATTATAGTACAGCTATCTGGGTCAACAAGTAACATGAGCGGTAATGATGACAAGTAGTGTCTTCTTGCCCTAAAATTGGCAACATGACGAAGCTTTTAGGAAGATGACATGGGGACGTGAAATCAAGTTATTTAATCCCATCAAGACACCACTTGCTGTCCCCTAAATAGATCACTTTAGTAAATTAAACCGTTACAAATTGTTTCATTCATCTAAGCCATTCACACGTCTCTTCTTACATTCCATTCAGTCATTCCTCTTATGAAATTGGGGCATAATCCTGACCTCATTTCATTGGCAAGATCTACCTGAATCAGCTCCTAAACATCCCATATTCTGCCAATATACTGGAAAGTGATTATCGGTGCATACAGATTTACTATTTATTTTAAGAAATGTGGAAATAAACTGGACAATGAACTTTAAGCTTTGATATTTTATAATTTGCAATTGTATAGGTGTTATAGAATTCTGAGGAATACAATTCTGTGGTCTTTTTTGTTGTTGTACTGATGTAAATTAAGCGTTTGCTCACATTAAACAAATAGTGGCAGTAATGAGGTATGAGTTCAGAGGGGCCTCGCCCCCCCCCCCCTGCTGAAAATTGTACATTGTACCTCCCCTTTTTTACAAGAAGCTCACACCCCTCATTCTTTTCCATTTTTAAATGAGAAACTCTTAACATATATTTAGGCAAAGTCATGATTTGGGCTTCTAAAATTAAGGAACATTTTCTTTTTCAGGGAAGTCAGAATGTTGAAAGAAACTGGCCAACTTTCAGTGTTCCCACTTAATATGAAATCCTGGATCTACACCTATTGTCTAGTGTAAATTAATATCTCACATTGCAATCAAATAGAATGTGAAACATATGCTGGTTCATAAATCTCTCTAAATATTCACTTTCCATTTCTATCATGACTCTGCCATTGCTCTTGAACACTAAACTGCAAAAGTTCCAATGGTGCACCCTACATTTATATAGTGTCAGTGCCAATCTAAAAAAAAAAACTCTTATTCATTATAACAACAAGAAAAAAAAAAAGTTTTTGTAATGCCATTTCTTGTCAAATGAAATTGGGAAAAATTTCTAATTTCTGTCATAACTTATTGCAGATTTACCATCCCATCTAAAACAACATTAACCAACATCTCCTGCAAGACAATACTCTAGAAAGTCTTACCTGGTTGCTGGTCTTATAAGATAAATATAATGGCAAAATGGATAGTATTAATCCAATTGATGTTGAACAAGGAGTCCAGGGATTACTTTGCTAAATCAAAAGCACTTACGTGTTTATCTCTATTTTTATATTTATTCTTACAAACTCTATTCCCCCCCCCAAGCTTGCAAATACTGGAGCCTGGTTATTATGCAACCTCCAAGTGACTATTTTATACCCTTTTCATAAACCTATCCTCCAATTAGCCGCCTAAGAGTAATGCGGATAATTCAATAAAAATTGCATTCATAAACTCCGAAAATAAGCCGCATTATTTTTACGAGCGCCCGTCCTGAAAAAGGCGGATAATCGTCATGACAACTGGACACGCCCCCTCCGATGCGGTTGTATTGGAAATGGGTGACCTTGTGACCGCACCATTGCAATTATCCGCATTATTTGGAAATACGTTCATAAACTCAAATTCTTATCCCGATGCCGCAATTATGCGGATAATAGCAGCATCAGAGTAATGCGGATAACTCTTGTCCTCCTTCAATTTTACGACGAAATTATGCTGCTATTAGCCGCCTAATTCATTTTAATTGGGTTTATGAAAGGGGTATTAGTGAATATGGGCATTAATTATTCCTGCAGTTTTAGACCATTTCTATGACCATTTGGAGTTTCCTATTGTTCAAAATTTTCATCCAGATACTCATTCCTTCTCCCTGTGGAAAAAAATGGGAGGATGTAATTTCTGTATATAGTTTATATACTTAGAACTTCATGGGACTTTTCACTTCAAAATTAACTGGTAATGATATCATGAAAAACCCAAATGGTTTTATAAACTGATTCTTTCAAACATCTCATGCTTTCTAGTTAACTCAACATATTAAAAAAAGTTCAAAAATTCCCTTCCCTCTTTTTTCCAAGTAACTAATAACTTTTTAGCAAAACTTTTTTTAAATAATTGAGTATGAATGTATTCATTTTTGTCAAGTCATGTAGAAGAGAGCATGCATTACGGCAAACCATCACCTTAGTTATTTCTTATTAAAAAATAACCAACCGGAGACGAAGAGGGTGTTCTTACTATGTTCCTAAAACTAGTTTACTGGAAACCGATTCAGGAAACCACTTAGGAAGATCGCTTTACTAGTGTTCCCACTTGATCACACGAAAGTGGTTTTCAAAATCACTTCACTTAAAGCGCTCTTGTTGCTATGGAAACGCTCTCAGTGGGGTGACACGTTTCGCGCGAAATTCTAAACCGCAGCATAGGCATTCTACACCTGTCGTGTGGAGTAGCGCTCAAAATGTGCGAAGATCGCTTCCCGAAGAACGTTTGTGTCCTCACTTACGCTAAAACCAGTTTAACAAGGCAAAGCGATCTTAAAAACTACATCGCGAGGTGGTTTTCCAAACTGGTTTGGAAGATCGCTTCCAAGGCCGCTTTGACCGTTCTCACTAAGCGTTAAACTAGTTTACAGTAAACTAGTTTTAGGAACGTAGTGAGAACAGCCTCCAAGTCGACACATATTCTGGCTTTATGGGAAAAGTGTCTTATATCATAATCAGACAGTCTCCTATGGGTTAACAAAGAAAATGTTTGCATTAATTATGAAGTGTGCTCACTCAACCATGTCATGGTTACATTGTCCTATGTTTGCACAAGATATTTGCTAGACAGGCAAGTTAAATGGTAAATATAGGTTTGGTACCAATTACTTATTGAAGTTTCCTACTATTAGATACACAACCATACTCAAGGTCTTAAAAGGACAAGTCCACCCCAACAAAAAGTTGATTTGAATAAAAAGAGAAAAATCCAACAAGCATAACACTAAAAATTTCATCAAAATCGGATGTAAAATGGGAAAGTCATGACAGTTTTAACTTTTGCTTAATTTCACAAATTAAATTATATTCACATCTTTGCTGGTATGCAAATAAGGCGACTGATGTGATCACTCACTCACTATATATTTTGTATTTTATTAAATTATATAAAACATGAAATATTCAAATTTTCTCGCTGTTGTCGTGTGAAACAATGATTAATTTCTCCCTGAACATGTGCAATTAGCCCTGTTTTATACTATATGGTTCAATCAAGTTGGTCCTTATTGTCAAATCTGTAAAAAAAATGAAAAATTGTATAATTCAAACTTGACCTTAAAACAAAATACCACTCACTGTCTATCTCCTCATGACATTGATCAGTTTGGATTACATTTTGCTTTCTTTGATTTTATCTTCTATTCATTTTTACATTTGCTCTTGATAAGTGCAAGCTGACAAATTTTGAGCATATCTTCATTCTACGCCATTTCCAGTACAAAAGAGCTTTTCATATATTTTCAATATGAATATGACATTCTTGTGATATTTATACAGCTCAAGTACCCCCAAAAAATCAATAACTCTCCTTTTCTCAAGAGATCAGAACCGTCCAATCTACAAAAGATAAAAGTGCATGATAAACACATCCGTTTCAAATGCTAACGGACGGACGTTACAAAGGATTCCCACAGGAATACAGTATCATAGAAATATTACAAAGTACAAACAGACAAGGATACATAAAGATGAAGAAAATGGGAGGGATATGGGAGATGTTGATGTCTCAATAATTGGGGGTACCAGGCAATGTAAAGTGATTTATACCCCATTCTCATCTAATTTCTTAAACTAGTTTCCCTTAAACCCTAACCCTAACCAAACTGGTTTGGAAGACCATTCAAGATCACTTTCGAGATTGCTTTGAGTGTTCCCATTATCATGTTACACTGATTTCCACAAAGCTGGTTTCCATCAAAACTAGTTTTTGAAAGTAAATGAGAAGACAATCTAAATTATCTTAGTATGGCTTGGTAACTTCTATTGTGTGGACAAATTCCACTACACACTGTGAAATTCCTCACAATCACGCACTGAATATATTCACACCTTTACAAGACTATTATTGCATGAACCAGTAATAAGATGTCAAAATGTATATAACAGACAATTCAATTTTGATGCATTTACACCTGTATGAATCAGATTAATTTCTGGTAGACGTAGCAAAAGGGGAGGACAACAGTCTTGCATTCCTTTACAAATGATCTGTTTCTCTATTTTGTTCTTGCAAGATACAAAACAATCTTTTGATTTGGTTTTACAACCTCTCTCTCTTTCTCGCTTGCTCTAAGAAATAGTATTTGAAGTGCATTGACACAAGACTATTAGTAGGCCAAGATGTGCACCTGCCTTAGGCGCCATCTGGGCCAATGCTTCATTGATGCATCTCCTATCAAGATAGAGAGTTGAAGAAATGATGATCAAGGTCACCAGAATATAAAGCCTTTCCTAATGAAGGAAATGTACCATAAATGATATCCAAACAAGTTCAAGGAGACAAAAAAAGAATGATTGAGATCGTATTCCTGACCTAGAAATTACAAACTGCTTGAAGGCTGTCAAGCACACCCCCCCCCCCCTGGCAAGCTATCACCAGAACTTCTCTATAAAGGTTGTTTCATTTCTAGAGTTGTAACCTGATTGCTAAATCAAATAGAGGATGTTACTTGGCATTAATTTCTTAAAAGTGAGAATAATTAAATGAAGCTGGATATCAGTTCTTTTAATATATGACATATTACCATCTACGTAACAGGATTTCTCATTGTTCTACAAAATGCGATAATAATGTATTCTCGAGAAGAGCATCAATAACAATCAAATAACTTGTTTACGCTTGCAGGAACAAAAAAAGTATTTTCAAGAAGAGCATAGATAGTTAACAAAAATAATTTCTATATATTGAATTTCAAGTATACTTTTGGGATAAACTGCCAAGCAAAAAAAGTGTTCTTTTGAAATGTGAAAGCATTCCCACACAAAGTCCTTCATCTAAATGCCTTTGACATGTAATATTATGCATTTCAAAATCTCATCTGTTCTTCAATTATCCTGCAAGTGTTTTTGACACTATAACCATACTTGATCAAGGTACAAGGGGGATAGACCGAGGGGGGGGGGTCACTCAACATATCACAAACGACACACACGCATCCACAAAAAGTGTCAAAAAGGGTCTTTTTCAGCCCTTCGACATTATCATTTTCCTTAAAAAGGGGGAGTTTTTCAGAATCAAGTGCCTTTTTCTACATTTAGGGTACTAAATTCTATTTTATTTTTATCTATTTTATTTTCGACATTTTGGGAATCAATTCAAAATTATTTTTTTAACCAGGTTAACGCCATATCATTTTTTCAACCATTTCTATGCGGGGTTTATGCCATTTATGGTAGGTTTTTGACCAGGTTTGCACAGGGTTTATGCCGTTTAGGGTCCATTATTTTAAGTGTGTGGGTAGCACAATATGTGGTGAGTGACCCCCCACCAGACGGAGATACATTAGTCTTTGTACGAAAATGGAAATGTATTCAACTAAGCTAGGGCCTCTCTGTCCAGGAAAAAAAAAATCTGTCTGAAAGATATTTCTGGACTGAAATTTGAGGTTTCTCATACGCAGCTGCTCTTTGTATGTGGAACTTTATGAGAAAAAAACAACTAGTGTATGACTGGGGTGCAAGTTTAGGGGGTTGGGAAGGGAAAAAACAAAAGCAGTAGATCATATCATTGGTGTGTGAGTATAACAAGAGATGCTTAGTATCATTATTATGAGAGAATGGAACTACATGTGAAGGGGGCCATCAAGATAGAGTGAAATAGGTCTATATACCAAAGAAAATTATGGGCGCAGGTTAAATTGAGAAAACTGGCAGTTTGCATTATGATGATTGCCAATTTTAGTGACAAAACACAATTATAGTACGCATAATTTGCTTTCAACATAAGTCTAATTGTTTTAATGGAACATGATAATATAAGCTATTTTTGTTACAGAAGCAGGTATGAAATCATGTGTCTGATGACACATCTACCCCCTACAGAAATTTAAGTGTGCTGCATGCTAGTAACAGGCATGTTCAGTACTGAACAAATAAAATCAACTTTTTTCAAAAAGAAAATGGCATTTTGGGCAAAATATATTACATGACTGCACTCCCCCAATCAGTTATATTGCTAGGAGAGGCCTGCGGGTTATGGTGATTCAGTTTGCTCTTTGCCTCCCAGGCACAGGTAACACAACAAAACTAATAATAACTAGAATTTAATTCGTCATGCGGACGAATTAGGTGGTCTGTCATGATTTGTCATTCAGTGTCGGCTGATGTATGAAATAAATCATTTAGATATCATTGATAATCTTGATCGTAGACATCCTAAGAATAAGTTTTGACCATTACTAAATGTGATTATTGATGTGGTGATGACAATCGTCAGACATACATCTTCAAACAGATACATACAAGATAGATGATTATACCTCACGGATCAACACGGCAATGCCGGCATGATCCGGATAGTTTTGCCCCAGATGACTGTGAACACGGCAGCTTCAAACGGATCTACACGGATCATGCCGGCAGAGCACGTCGTCAACACGGACCAATACGTCAGCAACACGGACCTACACGTCAGCTACACGGACCACCACGTCAGCAACACGGACCTACACGTCAGCAATACGGACGAACACGTCAAATGCGTTATCCATTGAGCTAGCATATTCCCCATAGAGATTACACGTAAGCAAATTTGAGAATTACAATTCCAATTTTGCAAGCGAAATACGGGCATGATCCCGGCATCTGATCAAAAAATGGAGGGCATATTTTCGAAAGCTTAGAATCTCGGCTACAACATACTAAAAGCTCAGGGAAAACTGACAAGAAACAATGGAGATATAGCTCACGAAATAGAGGAATGTCGAATCTAGTTTTGAGAAAAGGTCATGTCCCATAGAGATTACATGCAAAATACATGTGATATGAAAAAAGTAATTATAATCTGTTTTATCTTGCTAAATTTAAACTTTTATACCTTTAAATTATCATAAAGGATCATGTAAGAAGCGGCAAAAAGAAAAAAAGTGAAAAAAAAATTCATCTTGTTCACCCCAGGACTCGAACCCGCGCCCTTTAGAAAGCAGTCAAAGCCACGATATTCCCCATAGAGAATACACGTAAGCAATTTTGAGAATTACAAGTCCAATTTTGCAAGCGAAATACAGGCATGATCCTGGCATCTGATCAAAAAATGGTGGGCACACTTGCGAAAGCTTAGAATCTCAGCTACAACATACTCAAAGCTCAGGGAAAACTGACAAGAAAAAATGGAGATATGGCTCACGAAATAGAGGAATGTCGAATCTAGTTTTGAGAAAAGGTCATGTCCCATAGAGATTACACGCAAAATACATGTGATATGAAAAAAAGTAATTATAATCTGTTTTATCTTGCTAAATTTAAACTTTTATACCTTTAAATTATCATAAAGGATCATGTAAGAAGTGGCAAAAAGAAAAAAAAGTGAAAAAAAAATTCATCTTGTTCACCCCAGGACTCGAACCCGCGCCCTTTAAGAAGCAGTCAAAGCCACGATATTCCCCATAGAGAATACACGTAAGCAATTTTGAGAATTACAAGTCCAATTTTGCAAGTGAAATACGGGCATGATCTCGGCATCTGATAAAAAAATGAAGGGCACATTTCCGATAGCCCAGAATCTCAGCTACAACATACTAAAAGCTTAAAGAAAACTGACAAGAAAAAATGGAGATATGGCTCACGAAATAGAGGAATGTCGAATCTAGTTTTGAGAAAAAGTCATGTCCCATAGAGATTACACGCAAAATGAGGAAAAATGACATGCCTCTTTTCATCGCTGTTTTACGCAATGATGCGTTTCTCAAAACTAACTTTCATGTAAACTAAGGAGAAAGAGTACATTCTAAACTACAACATATCGAAATTTGGGCGAAAAACGATCTATATTCGAGAAGTTACAACCAAATTTGCATAAATTTGATGACCTCATTTTTGAAAAAATGAAATTTTTAGTTTAGGCGCCATTTTGATGACGTCACGATATAATTTAGGGACAATGGTGACATGAAATCAAATCTACAACTCATACTCTATCGATATATGAAAAAAAAATTGGGGGTCAATGGACTATTTAAAGAGCTACAGTGAATTTGCAATAGGCATGTTTTTGCCCATATATGGCCTATAGTGAGAGCTCGCGCGCACACGTGCTGCAAACTTTAACGGGTGTTAATTTCGTTATGAATGGTCGTAGAAGGTTGATCAAGGTATCAAATTGTTCAGAATTTTATTATCAATGCAATGATGTAAAAAAAACGGTGTTTCTGCTTTGCGTTAAGGCGTTACGCGCGGAAACGCGCGCGCATGCGTGTGCGCGCGCAAATTTTTGAAATGCTTAGAATGACCTGAAACGTACCCAAAAACTTTTATAGGCCATTTGGAGAATTTTTTTACCTTTGACGCGCGCGTACGCGCGCGTCATGACCTTTAAATGACCTTTGATGACATGACCTAATGACCCTTGACCTGAAATTAATGTGATGTAAATATTGTTAATTTTTGATAATTAATAATGGAGATATGATTGATAATGTGATTTTACAAAATGGCGCCTAGATGACGTCATCATGACCTGATGACCTTGAAAAGCTTATTTTGACGTGTCCATGATAGATCCTATAAATGACATGAAATTCAATGAAATTGATAAAGTCCATTTTGAGATATCTTGGCGACAAGAAAATCCGTAAAAATAAAGAAATAAAGTAAGAAATAAGAAAATTCTGACGAAATTAAGAGGTGATCTGTCAAAGACAGACCACCTAATAATGACATACATGTATGTAGGAGCTGCGCGTCTGTCACATCACAGAATCGAAACTTTAAAAATTCCTAACTCTGTTATTCTGTGACGGACTTCGGACAAACCTTCACCATATTTTCTATAACTTTACTGCTTTTATAAAAACCAACTTCCCCTTTAATGTGTTAATGAAGATACTTTGTACTCTATGAAACCTGTTCCTCATTAAAGATGAGACTAATTGTTCTGACAAGATAATCCCCCACAAAATGTTTATCAAGCCTATCCACCTCATCGACAAGTTATTGGCAATTAGCACGCTCTGTATATAGAGCCGATTTCAGTTTCGTGTAATATATCATATCACAAAACTGAGGATTTTATGACCTTTTTGTTGTTCTTACGTATATGTTTCTCAATGTATAATGATACATTGAGAAACATCACTTTGAGAAATACATCTTTCTATAACACTGATAGTGAATTTAGAGGGGTTCACAGTGTCTTGTTCATTAACATAAGTAATATTCTGCTTTGTAATACATTGTGGTGATAATAGAGTTTTAACATGTATCATAAATCCAGTTACTAGATTACCCCTTAATTGCCCACGTATGATGTATGCAAGGTGAAAGTCCTCATTTATCTGCACTCCACAAGTTTGAACTTTCATCATTCTCTCATACAAATGGTGAATAAGAATTTGCTGTCTTATGAATTTATGTTTAACATTCAACAAACTTATATCATCATATGTATTGGAGATCCTCAAAAACTTTATCCCTGTAATAAGGCATAGAACTGGAAAATTCTCCTAAATATAGACTGCTGTTGAACTTAGGCAAAACATTTTTAAGACAACCTACAGGTAAGCTGTTCCTTTCCAAGTTCTATAAGGCTATTCAAACAACATACTTGTCTCTGCACGCTACATGTAGGTTATAACTCATTATCTGTACTCTATGTGAATTAGGAAATTCTTTAATGAAAGGCTGAACAGCAGAGTACAATCTTATGCCTATCATTAATGTGACATCATCCATCATGTTTAATTAGAATGCCTAAAGATAGGGAGTTCGCAGGTGTTCGACAGGATTACTGGCTGGAAACAAAAGATCTAGGATACATTGATGTGTAAGGTATCAGGGGAACGTTTTATGAAAAGACTTTATCAGATGTTTTATCCGACGGTTACCATAGTAACAGTGCTTCTCAAAATCAACAAAAATTGTTACATTTGACAACCTGTTGGACAACAAATATAGATGAAATGCTCCCTAGGGCCTTCTGCTGAGTTCCCATTAGCCCCAGTGGCCCGTATCCTAAACTCTGGTTTAATTTAAACTCTGGTCTAAAATTGTGGTTTAACTATGGATAGACAATTGTGATAGGCTGCGTTTATGCGACCTCAACCCAGAATCATGATTTGAATCACGATTTGAATCATGATTCAAAACAGCAACATGAATCACGATCCGACAGAATCAGCGTTTATACGACCATCTTTCTAACGCTGTTTCTCCCTGAATTCGGGCCGATCCAGTGCGCATCACAGTGCGCAGTTTGACCCAGGAAGTATAGGTCAACATTTTCGCGCGTGTTTCTAACTTCAAGTCGGCTGCTAGATTTTTGCTGCCGCCCGAGCTAACGCGCGATCGTTTGTGCAACGTTTACTCGGCTTCCGAAAAATAAATCTTTTACTTCCAGAATTCCGTGTATTGTACCTCATATTGTTTTTGTTTACTTGTATTAAATCTTGTCGGTTCATCGAAAATTGTGTTCGGTAGCCTTAGTACGTACTGGGCACGAATTCTGTGACTTTTGTCTCGACAAGCGGTGCCACATCTCCGTAGAAATCCCTCCCTCGCAAGCGCCGCTGAAAGGGATTCGTATAGATCGTCTTATTTCTGTGAATCCCGGTAAGGGATGCTTTTGCTTCAGGCCAAAGCACAAGCAGAGCCCTGAGTTCGTCGTCAGTCCAATTTGTGCCTTTGGAACTTGAAGATATGATTGATGAAAACAATGAAATATACAAATGACGCTACAGTACAACCCCGGGGTACAATACCCAGAATGATAATTCCTAAATGCACGTGACAATTTATACCAGTACTAGTACACTGGCAATACTGCTACACGAAAATTAACCTGCACGAAACACAGCGCGCGCCTTTGAGTCGAACCCGGAAGAAGCACGACACAATGACGTCATAGAATCATGATTCAAATCACGATATCGTTTATACAACCTTTTTCGTTCGTGATTCTACAGAAACGTCTTTCCAAACGCCCCTTTTTCTGTGTTTCATGTTTGTGATTTAAAAGACGTTTATTTCCACTTTCGACTAAACGCAATCGTGGTATCTTCAACCCGAGGGGAGGCACTCAATTTATATTTTGATGGGGGGTGTGCCTCATGAAACTCTGAAATGGGGGTCTAAGGAACAGACAACATGGGTAAAGTATGGGGTCTTGGGAACTAAATATATACCTGATGGTGTGTAAAACCAGGGTCTACAGAACGGGATCGCGCTACAGTGCGTACGGTGCACGTTCGCGCTGTGCATGTATATGTGGGCAATAGCGTTGCATGGAGCTGCTAGGGGAGGGAATTGTGAAGCCGTGTGTGCAGCCCTCGCATGCGGTGCTCGCGCTGGACAATTTTGGCAGGGCTAGGGAACTAAGATGTTTCGTAACGGGTCTAGTGAGCGGGCGGGGCGGCTCCTGAATGGAACTTTTGTCATTTGGAATATCTATAGAACTGAAAATTAGGTCTAAAAAGGGGGTTATCAAAGCGGCACGTCCCCGTACCACCAATATATATTTAACCCCCCCCCCGAATCTCCAAAAATACAAGTTCAATTTGTCATGGAGCTCATTTGACACTCAAATCAGTCTTTACTGACTGGGAGTAATAACTGAGATGGTTCTTTGATTGTTGAAAAATGAGGAAAGAGCCAAGTAAAGAAGGAAATATGTAAAATAAATGCCATTATGAAATTCTGGCTACCCATAATTTCAACATTGGACGATGGTCACAGTTAAACATTACTTCAGAACACAGGCCATTCAGTGTCTCTGAGCTTCATTATGCTCGACATTGATACATTTGATAGCACCAAAGGAGAAAATTCATTAACCCAAACATGCTTCAGCTTCACATAATAATCTGTATGGAAACAAAATACACAAAGATTTTTGGCTACTGAGACCCCCTTTTTTTTCAAAATAAAAATATTTCACACATTTAAATTTAACTGCATATTGATAATATGAGAATATTTACCCATTTACGTGTATATCCAACAATTAATCATACAAATAAAAACATGTGAGCCATCAATGAGATAATCCCTCTGCATGAAATAGATCAAATTAATGTAGAAAACAAATATGTTCAGTCCTGCTGCTCAGCTAATGGTGTCTCATGTAATATCCAAACTAATATCTAAAGCAAAGTGATGATATTGGTCGATAGTCACTGCTTGAACAAGGACTTGACTACTAATTAGTTTTTAGCCCATCAACATGACACAATATCATGATACTGAAACTTGGTTTATTATTTACGGCATGATATTTCTTCTTTGAAACAATGTTATACACAGCCTTCTTATTTAAAGGTTATTCAAGCAAGATTGAAATTGGAAGTTCAATAGACATCTCCCGTTTCATGTCATCACAAGAAATGTTTGAAAAATTGTTCAAAGTCTTGAAAACAATATTTGAAAACTAAATGAGCAAATTGTGATCAAACATAATATTTCATGCAACACTTTATATTACATAATGTAATGCTGACCTCCATAACAAAAGGGAAAATAAAAATAAAACTTTTTAAAGAGAAACAGCTTAACAACAAATTTCAAATAAATGTACAGGCAACAATAACTTTAAACCTTTTTTTATATCACATGCTAGCAATGATGTGAAATCAAGACTAATGAAATGTTAATAATTATCTTGCCTGACACAAAAAATCTTGAGGAAAAATGGTAAGTCAAAACAATAGAGATTTTTTTTGTACAAAGTATCTTCATCTATTTTTTCTTTTTAAATCCTTTGACACTAGCCTCTTAATCAGTTTGATTTTGTGTGGGTGTTTTTCAAAGAATCACATTGCTACAATGAAAACATATTCTTAACATGA
Organism: Lytechinus variegatus; assembly: GCF_018143015.1. NCBI lineage: Eukaryota > Metazoa > Echinodermata > Echinoidea > Temnopleuroida > Toxopneustidae > Lytechinus > Lytechinus variegatus. The sequence goes on along the minus strand of NC_054744.1, from coordinate 1,638,072 downwards.
TCAAACCTTGCTCACAGCAATTTACAAAAATTGCTTTCATTTAAAGGCCTACATCAACTCCAAATACTCACACTTTGATATTTCTGACACAGAGTTTATTTATATTCATGTAATAAAAACATTAGTGAACTTAATTAGCCACATTACTCAGAGGGGTGCCATAGGAGAGATTTCAAATTTATTTAGGACAGACCTGTAAAATTGCTAACCATTAAAGACAATGTAAGGTTACAACCTTAGCATTGTATGATGTAATTTGCAGCAAAAGTAAAGATGGTAAATGTGAATAAAATCCCTCAGAAAATGTTAATGGGTTTAAGTTTAATTGAGAGAAATGTAGATAAAATGGCCTCATGCACATCCCATCGTTTGGGTGATACATACCAATGAATATCTTTATTGTACCTTGATTGTAGGTCAAATACAAAACAGAAATGTTTTGAGCATCAAGAATCACCTTCCAAATATCATAGAGATGTTGTATTTCCACTTATGTTCCAATTAAACAACGTTATCCAACCATCAATATCCTTCAAGAATTCATTCATGCATCATACTTGAGTTGTCAGAATTAAACACCAGTACTTTCTCTGAAGTTCCTCTGGAGTTCGTAGCGCTATTTTTCAGCAGCAATCAGTCAACTCTAGACGTGTCCATAAACCAACCAAACCCATGGTGTTACATTCCATTCCATAATACCAAACCATAAACTCACTACAAAACGGAACGAGAGCGAGCAGAAAGAATAAAACAAATCAGAGTCTCTGCTGAGTGTAAACCTATCCTAGGTAAACATAATTCCACAGGATAATTGCACCTCGCTAGAGTATCCAGCAAACAACAATGTCCAGCAATGGGACCAGGTCAATGATTCAACCAAATCAGGTAACACACCTGTACCCATACACAATCACTGCATTCTCTGACCAGGTTGGATCCAATGCTCTTCACTCCAATGAACAAGCACTTGCCTGGAAGAAGTGTACCCTAACCATTTACAGGCAGACTGTGAATATAAAGTGCACCGCTGTGAAAGCTGTGTAGAACGATGCTAGGTGAAATGTTGACATGGTAAAATTAGTGAACCCTCTCAAACATGAAGACTCTTAGCAATTCCCTGCTTGGACCGAGAAGGAATGCTCTGCTTCTCACATTTAAGACCTGGTCACACCGCCCGAGCGTTCTTGGAGCGGTCGTGAAGCGGAGAGAAAAAAATCACCGCTCGCTACCGTTCACCATTTTCGATTTTGATTGTTTTTATTTTGTTTTTTATTTTTATTTTCAATTTTTTCCCCAATTTTGTGAGCAAAATTCGACCCTCTCTCCCTACCGCTCCACGACCACTCCAACAATGCTCGGACAGTGTGACCAGACTTTGGGTTTATAAAAAAATGCTGAATTTTACTAGGAATTTTAATATAAAACGTTTCATGATACTCAGGTAAATTCATATTACTGACACTTTACCAAGCTTCACATGGGCTCTCAACTGAAAAATATTGTATTTAACCTTGTGGACTTAATATGTTTATAATATTTACATTTGAAGTTCAGACACTGTCTGACTAAGATCACATTCCTACATGTAGGAATCTTTCATGTTCAGGCATGTTATCTAAATAATTGCATTCTTGAACAAATAACATGGATTGGTGTGATGCAGACTGGGGGGCTACAGTAGTGTAATACATATGTGTTAACATTTCTGAAATAAATCTATCCAGTAAATACATGTATATTTTCACCCTCCCCATCACTAATATATAAGGATATTATAATGTATCAAGACAATATGATGACATGCACATAGTCATTAAAACTACCAAAAACATACTCTTAAAGGGATGGTCCGGGCTGAAAATATTTATATCTAAGTAAATAGAGTAATATTCAAAGAGCAAAATGCTGAAAAATTCATCAAAATCGAAAGTTTATCAATATTTTGTAAAAATAGTTATATGCACATCGTCATGAATATTCATTAGGTGGGCTGATGTCACATCCCCACTTTCCTTTTTCCTATGTTATTACATGAAATAATAAGTGTTTCATTTTTTCATACATGTGTAAATGATCTGTCTCCATTATGATGAAATAAGTTGTGGCACTAAATAACTAGTGCACTTAATCAGTTGTCAATCCAATTGTTTTAGTTCTTGGTAGAAAAATTTTGAATGAACCTTATTATAATAAAATAAAAAAGAATAAGTGGGGATATGACATCATCAGCCCACCTAATGAATGTTGACGAATACATGCCTAGAAAAGTTTCACTGGAATAATGCCAATTGTTAAAATTCAATAACTCCATTATTTGATATCTGATTTTGATCAAATTTTCAGCATTTTGCTTTGTGAATTTTACTTTTTTTATTGAGATATAAATAGCTCCAGCCTGGACAATTCCTTTAATCTTTAGTTCTGACTGTATTTCTTTTAGTACCGGTAATCTACACTTAGAAATCTATCTTCTCATGATTATAAAATCAAATCATGTCTCTTAATTTTTACAAAATCAATCCAAATCCTGCATGTCATACACTATCTTTAAGTCACATAGGCAGTTTGTACACTATCTTTAAGACACATTGGCAGTTCATATAGAGGATTAGAAACTATTGAAGACAGGATTTAGAGGGAGACATTATTTACCATAACATCAGGTAGAACAGAATACCAAGGAATTAGGACTTATACCAGGTCAGTCCTTAATTCTTGTCTTTGATTTCTCCCTCCTTTTTTGTTCCTGGTCTTGAAGTAACATTCCTACATGCTTGTGAACCCCTGAGATCTCTCTAATTCTACTTGATTTAATTTAAATCACTTCTCTATAGACTTGTCACATGACAAAACACCTGATCAAACCCTGCCGGACTGGAATGTAGGCAAGAGAAAATATGGAAAAGTAGAAACCAATAAGCAGGTTTTAAAATAATTGCTATATCTACGGCCAAACTAGTCCACCTACTGGACTGTTGTTATTTTGTACGATAGACTACCAAACACATAACACACTACATCCCCATAACACACATACACACACCTCCTGAATAGTCACATGAAACAACTTTTTTTTTTCGGGGAAAGTGAAGCAGTGGGTAAGTGAATCAGTTGAGGGCGTGTGTGTATTGGTTATGTGTGCGCACAGGGGTACGGTCCGATAGGGTTTGCCCAATCAAAAAAAATCTTCCAGAACGTGGACTACGGCCAAACCGGCACAGAACACTTCTGGCCACCTCCCATCACGATAAACAATGCTTCGGACAACTAATCAAGTACAACTCATTGCATAGAAGAATTGCAAAAGTTTGCATTCATTTCTATCTTTAATATTGTTTTATTTGCATAATTTACAATGAGCATTTGCATATTTGATAAATATCAGTTTATTTTCAAAGATTTGTCAATGTCAGATAGTTATTACATGGTGAGCATTAACTTTCAGCCTTCAAATCAGCATTTAAAAAATAGTATTGTCGTGAATTTGTGACCACCACTAAAATGAGTCAATGTTTATCTTAAATTAGTTTCACTCAAGATTAATGATCTCACAAAATGATTTTAATGCAAAAGAAACATTTTATCACTAACCTAAACTGATATCGTGAATGAATAGATATCAGATTTGCTATTATATTTTGATCTTATATTTAAAGTGAGATCATAATGATTACAAACTTTTATCTCCACAGTGAGAATGGCTGAGAAACATTTCTTTTTAAGCTGATCTTTCTCTGATATTATTTCAAATAACATAAAAAGAACTTACAGGTTTACAATTACTATGAATTCCATCTTTCTCACAATGGGGGTGAATTTCCCTAAATAACGTTTTTAAGTCAAGGATCTGTAAAAAAAAACTTTGTTAATATCCGAGTGATTCTGATGATAAAAAATGATAACAAATTCTATGAGTGTCAATGATGTAAGCCACTGTGGTTACTGTCATAATACAAAGTGTGTCAGCAGGAGAGATCTCATGAACGGCTCAATGATTTTAACAAGGTAAACACAAAATAAAGCTCAATTTACTGACCACAATAAGTATACAACTTACAAGCATGAGACTTCTTAGAAGATCCATAATCCTCATCAAGTATTAATGACTTCACTCACATTGTAAAAGCAAATTCTTTCTGTACTGAAGTGGATTAATTCTACCACATAGTAAAAAAAATATATAAATGTTCATAGGACTCCTTTTAGTGCTTTCCTTAAAGCCGAGGAATTAAAAGAGTCTACCCTAGTGAATTATCAGGTAAAACATTGAATGAAATACTATGTGCTCCAATCTCCTCGAAATCACATGTGGGAGGGGGGGTGAGTTTGTATTCTTGTTATCACAGACATAAGACAGCGCGATTCTGATATGACCTTTCATGTTTTAAAATGCTAATTTTGTCCTACAAATGTTAATTTTAGTCTGCTGGATATAGCCAACAGAATGAATGACAATCTAGACCTTGTGATCAATGAGATGGATCACTGAGCAGAAATATCTCACAATCTGATTTGATCAATTGATGTCCTTCAGATCTATCAAGAATGCTAAGATCTATAGAGGGTACACACTCCTAATTTCAATAGAGACAAGAGATCAGCAGTGGGTCATATCACTCACAGGTGTTAGAACATGAGTTCCTTTGCAATGACATGTCAAAGGGTACCAAGCATGCACTGAAGATAATTACGCAAATATATAATTAGACCATTTTCATAAAGATAACCAAATGATTATACATCTTTGCAGTGGAATAGGTTCCACCACTAAAGCTTCTAATGCGACACACTTTATAGCATAAGAGTTTACCATATATTAGGGTTTATTAGAAAAAAAACATATAACATCATTACAAATGTTTGCAATGAAAATATCTAGCAACTGTATTCAAAGTGCACTCAAGAATTTGTCGATGTAGAGAAAATGAATTTGGGCCCTGCATTATTTACTACTGTCTTTTTGAAAAAAAATATTGTGTTTAGAGCTGCATGGTCCTGGGTCAAGTGAAGGAAAATGTGGATAAGTTTCTTGCCAAAGGAAATTATGCCAAGGCTGGGATTTGAACCCACAACCCTCTGTTTCAAAGTCCAGAGACTAATCCACTGGGCTATAACGCTCCTTATAACATGATATACCACAACTTAAGACTCTTTATAAATCAAACTAGCGGGCTTCACAGGCCCATGTCTGATTATGGCTTCATTAAAAGATTGGTAACTCAATTGGAATACTTACTTTGTCGATGCATCCTCAATATATCCCAATAATAACATCAATTTTGAAAAGAATATTGATCAAAATTGTTAGAACCAGGATACGACGACGTAGCAAGTTATTCCTAGAAGCAATCGGTAATCTTATCCACTCCGCGCAATATAAAAGCGGCAATCATTACGCATGTAATAGCTAATAGCACAGGAATATCTGGCTATTAACAATCCAATTGATCTGTTTGAATTACATGTTCTATCAAAAGTCTCACAGTGCAAATCCCACATATTTGATAAGCCTCCTTGAGAGCACCAAGACTCAACTATACATACTTGACATTGCACTTTGGACAAGACCGGCTCTTTAAGCATATTTTTAACTCAATAAAACAAATGCATGATGACTTCACTAAATTCAAGAAGGCATGCATGCTCCTTGTCCAAACAAGTAAGGAAGTAAATACACCATCCTAATTCATCACGGATATTGAGCATTGTCATAATTAATTGTTGTTTTTGACAGGCCATTAATCACATTTGATTATTCTTTTGAAAGAAAATTATGTACGCCTAGAAGTATGGCCAGACTCGTTTCACAATATCTGGGGAGTGTTTCATGAACATTGTCTGCACTGACTGAATCGTCAGCTCTGACAGTTTCGATAAAATCATTGGGTTTGTTTGGATGAAAAACTCTGGCCTCTGACTTTATTTTTCACAAAAAGCAAATGTCCAGCTACGTAGTCCAGGCTGGCCACACAGTTACATTCTACAAGACTCGGCCTTGACCCAAGACACATGTACAAAGTCTCCCTGCAACTGTCAAAATGATGATATGATAGGACTGACAACTTTCAATGGTGACATGATTTCAATCATAAAAGTTCTTACCTCAAAATTGACCTTGACTTAAGCCTAAATGTTATGCAAAATCCATCACATAATAGGTACATAGAAATCATATCAAAAAAAGTATTCTGAAATAATTGGGTATTAGAAAATGTATGCTTATCAAATTGCTCGAGCTCTCACTCCCCCCCTCACTTTCTCTCTGTATAAAATCAGAGTAATATATTCCTGTCAGAGGTTGGAATGTGGAGTGATAAACAGAGTGTGATATTAGTAGCAATCAAGTATAAACACAGCACTGAAAGAGTGGAATCTGACCTTAGTACTATAACTACAAATAGAAGCCTATGTAATATTACCTCCATGCACTCTCCACAAATCCATTTCTACTCAAATTTGTAAACAAAACCTGCACTTGGTATAACCTTGGAGTTCTTTTGATATATTTGCATTGGAGCAGAGTGAATGCAGATTAAGTTTAAACTAGAAAGTAGGTCCTTCCACCAAATACATCTAGGTGTAAGTAAGAGGAAAGGATATGAATTGATGGAGTTGAACATATTTTTATGCCTTTCTAATCAATTAACAAACATCATTATCTATAGTATAGTCCGAACTTAAAACATTTGAAATAAAACCAGATCAGCGACATTGAATGACCAATCATACTCTTAATCTAATTTGAATCTTTAAGATTTTGTTTTCTAAACTCAAAGGTATAATTGATATGTTCAATCTAGATTTACATTTTAAGGTATTTTACTGATCACTAGTAACAGCTGATCAAGATTTATTTTAAATCCATGAAATTGAGAGTATGCGAGGGGCTATTGAATTTTTACAATCAAACACAGTTGCAAAATAAGGATGGATCTATTCCAGATGCAGAAATGTTGGGAGGCAAACAATAAAATGTTGTGCATCAAACAAAATCATTGTTTTATGGTGTGATGTAAAGGATTCCTGTTGTTATACTCTTAATTCAATCAATGTAATCTAAAACTACTCTATTGTCACAAACAATATATTTCATTATAGCAAGCAAAACATATTTTACCATGCCAGTGGCAATTAAATTTCAACCAAGCTACTACTAGTAATAAGCATGATAAAAACTATTTAAAGGGGTACTCCAAGCAAAAACAATTAGGACTTTGCCTAAATAATCAAGCAAAATTATGTAATTGTAATCTAAATCTGATAATAACAAAGTTATTAAATTTCAAAGTTTAGCAGAAATCAGTTCTATGCACATCGTCATAAATATTCATAGGTGGCTGATGATGTCACATCCCCACTTTCATTATGTTATTACATGAAATCATAACTATTTTATATTTTAGCACATGTGGGTATGTTATAATAAAATAAGTTGCAGCAATGAATTTCTAATGCACTAAATCAGCTGTCAATTTTTTTTAGTTCCTGTAGGACAAATTTTGAAGAGAAAAAAAAAATACAAAAGAACAAGTGGGGATATATCATCATTTCGCTCTATGAATATTCATGAGGACATGTATAGAACTGTTTCAATGAAATAATGCAAATATTTAAAATGTGTTAACTTTGTTACTCCTTGTCTGATTTTGCTCAAAATTTCAGTGTTTTTTTTTGTCTGATTATTCAAAGTATATTATTTTCAGCCTGGAATACCCCTTTAAGACCATGTCTACTTCTTTTCAATCATAAAAAGTGGAAAACAAGTTTGTTTTTCTTTGTGACCATCCTAATGGCCAACAAAAACACAGCTGGACAAGTTAGCAATGTCTGTTGTAAGGCACCAAGGTTTATCATTGAGGTAGATGGTAAATTACATTTGGGCCCTGGTATATGGAACTTTAAACATCAATAATGAAGAATAAACCCTTTAGATTCATGTTTATAAGCTTAATGAGACCTTTTATCCATCAGATATTTCACAACAAAGAAAAAAACAAGGACATTGAAGAAAATTAGTTTCTCCATACATGGGGAGATTTTTTTTTTTGGGGGGGAGACATTTTTGTGTGATTAACATGACAAGGTGTAAATCATGTAAGACAAATAGGTAGACTATAACAGTGGAAGCATTAAGCAGAAGATCCCATGCACTTATCCTTCTCTACTCTACTGCACTAAACCCTATAGAGAAGTGAATTCATGCCTCTGATACTGATGTTCAGATAAGGCCACTAAAAATATTACAAACTTCTGAACCACATACTACTGTTAGCAGTTCATAATATAACTCTATGATGGGGGGGGAGCTAATAGGGACATGGCACCAAAAAGTTTCATGACCAAGAAAAAGAGGGAGAAAAAGATAGAAAAGGAAAGCGTGATTGGTGAAATATGAAAGAATTTTCTCAATAGAATGTCCAAATCTGAAATAATTTCATTTCACATCCAAACCAATTCATTTGGGGTTAGATTTGAAGTGCAACACATAAGATTTTTCAATGATTGAACATCAAAATAATGGCATGAAACAAAACTTGTTCATTAACGTTCAAGCTGTATAAACATTTGAAATGCGCTATAGAAAATCCAGCAAGGGCAAAGTCTCCTTTAAGACATGTTGCGCGTCATCTTGTCCCTATCTCGATCAAAACATATTTAATGAATGCATCATAACTGTCACCCTAAATATGACCTTTAATGACCTCCTAAGAGAGGAAAATATTTTTGCTTTTGTAACTCAAAATTATTCAACTAATTTTTGAAACTTAGTTAAATGAAAATGACTTAAAATATATATATGTATTTTCATTAATGTATTTCTTTTAGGATTTGTATCTCACATAGTTTGTATATGTACCATCACTGAAATTTCTGACATATATCAGTCAAATACATTTCTAACAATACTAATATCCATGTTTTACATTTATTTCAAATTTGTTTCAATAACCTTCCTTAATTATGGCAATTATCTAAAAATGGGGAGGGTAATTTCATATTTGTTTGGTCTTTTTTTAGAGTCGACTTCTATCTCAATTTTGTATTTATGATGACTGATTTTCTTAGCTTTGTCACATTAAACAAAAGTAGAATGTTTTCTAATTATTTTTGTATAACAACAAGGTCACATCACCTTTATCTTATAAAGACAAAACTACATTCATATCTTCTACTGATGAAAACACATAATCAGCTAACATCCAAAAGTCACAGGGGCTAACAAAATATGGATCTCTGAATTTGACTCCAGTTGCCTGATTCACTCTGTCAAACGTTACTCCCACAATGCACTAGGATATTCCAATGCATGATAAATTACTCCTTGACAGACAAACGACCAGTCCCATCAATTGACGGTCATCACAAATAACAGGGAAGGGCCAATTGAAGAGCATTAAGGGAAATTGCCAAGTAAATAAATCTCAAGCGCCAGCCTGTGTAAGATGATTAAGTAGGCAAGACTACTTACCCCACACAGGAAATGGTCACTTTATGAATGATGTTAAGATCAAATAGATGGGCCTTATACCATCTCCACTCATCAGGCAAAAAATCAAACCTCTTTTATTTCGCTTTCCCTCTTTCTTTCTAAAAAAACAACAGAAGATTAATAATATATATTTTGTTGTTCCTAATTGGTAGTGCAAGAGAGTTAGCTATGCAGATGGGTTGGTTTTCTTTTTGTAAAGATGTTGTGAGAACAGTAAGTGTACTACATAGTTTAATCCCATACTAAAAGTGGGGCTAACTTGGCATTTAGCACCATAGTCCCGGGGGGGGGGGGGGGGGGCACTCAGTATATAATGCATAGTGGGTATGTGCCGCGGAGGGGACCCCCATTTTCACACTCAAATTTCCGTTCCAAGGCATAGCATTTTTGCCTTGTTGAGAAAAAGAACAAAGAAAGCCGCTCCAAGGCATAGCATTTTCTTCTTATCGAGAAAAAAGAAGAGAGAAATCCGCTCCGAAGCTTCGCATATTTTTCGTTACGCCGCTCCGATCGCATTGAATGAGCTGCAATTTTGGTGAAACGCGGCCGCAGAGCTCCCCGGCGGAGGCCGCTCTAGCTGCATCATGCACGCACGACCGTTCCATAGGGATGCATACGCACTCACACGTTGGCGATCCGTTCCAAGGACCCCCGTTTTCACAAACAATTGTCGTTCCGAAGCCCGTTCCGAGGACCCTCCTTTTTACAATAAGCCCGCTCCAAGGCCCCCGTTTTTTGTCTCGCCCGCGGCACACCCCCGCCACTTTTTTGGTCGAGTGCCCCCCCCCCCCGGACCATAGTAAAGGATTAACAAAATTGGATTATGAGAACAGGGTATCTGTATCACAAATTAAATGAGATCAAGAACCTAAATGTGATATGATGTTCAACGAGGTAACTTCTTTTCTTCTTCTTTTTTTTTAAGAAAATGTACAAAAATATGAATTTATGGTGATTCATAACACTGATTTTGAACAGAATGAATAAATCAATAAAGTTGTAGAAGAGACATTGTAGTCTGTTCAACAGATGTTTATTAAGTCAGAATACTCTCCCTTTGAGGATTTCAAAGTGGTCCAGGGAAAAACCACAGGGAATGGGAAGAAAGGAACCGCTTTCATCAATTATCCTGATTACTTTCTCAAATGAGAATATCTCCTGCATCTTATTGATTGGTAAGAAGATTTTATCATGACCAGATATTCATGAATATTCAATTATTCCCTGAAAAATATCCAGAGGGATTAGCGTCATCCATCAAATGATCTGAAATTCCTTTCAAGGGATCAAAATGCTTTGAGGTTTAATGAACATCTAAGAAGAAACATTTGATATTTCAATTTTTCATACGCTACAATGACGAGCCAGCTTAGACGATGTTGTTTTGTAGTGGTCTTTTTTTTACCTTACTATTAAGAAAGCATCAAATCTTGAAATAAGATATGGCTTGCTATCCTCTCCAAGGGAAGTGATGATGACAATTATTGATGCCTTATCAAAGGAAATTAAAAATGAATATGGTTTTATACTCAAGAACATTTGTGAGACAGGCCATAGCTCTATAACCTCCTCTTTAACATTCATAAACAGATGCAGAGAGAATGTATTAAACAAATATAATCTAATAACCATCACATGGGAATTCGCCACAATGCAACATCCCACGTTTCAAACGCATGGGACTGTATATGGTGCGCGTTAATGGAATGATATCCATGGATGCATACACACAGAGCACATAATCTTTTCATTAAGTGACAAATTTCAGTTTTGCATTAGAAACAAATGACGATAACGACCACTATCACTTTGTGAAAACAGAATATGCCATCATATGTTATTTTTCTTGTGATGCTAGTTGGGGAATATTATGGTCTGGGACCTCTTGGAGGTCCAAAATGCATACACAAATAGCACACTGATAAATTTGGTAACTTTTTCACTTAATGAATTCAGGGACAGAATATATATAAGAGTATCTATTTCATACCAGCTTTCAGGTGAAGATATGAAGATGTTAATGTCAATCTATGTCAAGTTTGACTACAAGCCATTTCCTTTTACCTTCTTTATATTTTTTCCTTTATATTTTGAATATTTCTATCAATTCTAGTTGGATATTATATTTCTCTCCATTTTTCTTCCCTTTAATTTCACTCAACCTTCTGTCTGTCTGTTTATCTATCTTTCTTTCTATCTATCTATCTATCTCTCTATCTATTTATCTATTTATCTATCTATCTATCAAAGTTCACTTACTAGTATCAACCAGCTCAAACAGCTGAATTTTTAGCTAATATAATTGCTTCTTGATTTACTTCACCACTCTATCACTGGAGCTAATTCTAATTTTGTCCAAATCAACAAACCTGAAATAAAACAGGGAGATAGCTACATTTCATGCCACTTTTTGTTTCCATAGCAACAGGTACATGATAGAATGTCAAAGTCTCCCAGCACAAATCACACGTATTGATCTGCCTGCCCTCAAACATCCAGAGTTGCCAAATAGAATGTTGTATCTCATAAATACAGGTTTTGAGAAGAGTGATGTTGGATCATTTTCTGAGCATTTCATTCACAGGCAATAGTAATATTCTTGGTTTAATTTCATCACATTCCACTCATGTTGTAACCCGCACCCGTTGCGGTACGGGTTAACCTGCCGGTATGCCTCCGATCGCGGGTTGCGGGCCGGGCCGAGCTCATTCTCAAACCCGCACACCGTCATGCGAAAAAAAGGGAGAATAAACGACGCATAATAAAAACATTCACAGTGAAAATTGAGTCAAGATCATGTGCTTCTTACGTGGCAGATTCTTTTAGAGACGTAGATATTTCCTTTTAAAAATGTCGGCGTATTTTTGTCTTGTAAATAGTGAACAGGACTGAGTCTGAGACAGTTCAACATGATAAATACATCGAGTTGCTCTCTTTCAAAGGCCAGCGCCAGTGCGTGCATGCAGCGCAGTCAAAAGCAACCGCATGGGCCAATGAAACTCGATGTTGAGTTTCCCGTCCCATTTTTTCCAGCTCATAATGAGGAACCGATTTCATTATTCATTATTTTTCAGAAGATGAAAGTTTGACCTTTTGTAACCTTTTAACACACTTTATTCCGTGGAACTTGAAGCCAGGGAAAAATTAATCATTTTTTTTGGGGGGGGCTCCATTTTCATTTTTTTTGCAATATTTCAGGGGCTCTTTTCAAATGCTACGTTTTTGTATTTTGAGGAATACCTGTTCACTTATTAAATTAATTATTACTTGTTGTTTAATATTGTATGATTTTTAAAGTTTTTTTCATGCCTAGAATCTTGGATGTGGGTGTGTTTGTGTGGGTGAGACTGTGAGTTGAACTTGATATAAATGAATTTAATATCTAATTTTTACTCCATCTAATTCCAGTACTTGGCCATGTAATAAAGGCCCACATACCCTTACTTTTCCTGAAGTTCTTTGAAAACGCAGATCTCCACGAAAATTGTATTTCTCTATGGGGGAGTCTAAATTTGGTGAGAATGAACTCATTAATAACTTAAATATACATGACAATGAAGAAATCATCAAACTTCATTGGCAGTTTTGAAAAATATACCCGAAATATAAACTCTGTCTGAAGCAGAAAATCACCATCATTGAGGCCTTTACAGAGCGAATTGTCCCACAGAGCTCTGGCAGAGAGACAGAGCTCAGACTAGCTAGCACAAGCGCTAACTTGTACGTGGGTGAGTCTCCCGTCGGCCTTGTAACAGATTGAGCTTTGATGATTTTTTTGTCTGATATTTAACTCATCCCCTGGAAAAATAAAACAAATGATTTTTAAGTTATAATTAGCAAATAAGTTATTTTGGATGAGTACTAGGCCGTATGATAACTCACCAACGCGAGGTTACTAGACTTTGGGATTTATTGAGGTAGCTCAACCATACCTCGAGCGATGTTCGTGCAGGCTCCACCACTTCTACGGTTGTTGAGTGGAGCCTGCACGAACATCCCTCGAGGTATGGTTGAGCATGCAGCGTCATTCCATTCACAAAAAAAAGAAAGAAAGAAAAGATTTGCAGGTATTTACAAGATATACAAGTAATTGTCTTACTGAAAAGCTTATATTAATGTTTTAAATCAGTTTTGAATCTAGATATCCAAATAGTTTATTTTCAGAATTTGATTTTCAAACGCGGGCGACGGGAAACTGAACATCGAGTTTTAGCGGCCATATTATCGAATGAAATACAAAAACAGAAGGAAATAATATAGAGATAAACGAGAAGAAAAAATTGACTGTATCATTATCCAGGTATTTATTGCAATTTTGATTACTTTATAGACGAGGTCCCATAGAATTGAATATTGTAATTATGATTGTTGTGAGTCGCAGTGTCGACCGACCTGGACTGAAAAACAACATTGCCGTCTGCCGATCCTTGCTGGGCAGCCTGGGCTAGCTAGCGCGCTGAGCTGCGGCTCGCTAGCTCCGAGGCGTTAATTGCGTAATGCTTTCAATTTCGAGATCAGAGCGGACCCATTTCGTGGTACAAAGTCACCCAAAAAACATTTTCTCTCCGGAATAAAAGGCGAATTTGCAAATTGTAAGTAAATTCACTCTAGGCTAGGTAGTAGTAGACATATATTTTCCTGATTTGAGCCTGTATAGTGTGGGGATTGCAGAAATAATGTTTTTCATTTTTCAAAGATAAATTGACTTGCGGGTTAAAACCCGACGGGTCAGCGGGTCCCGCTTGCAAATTATTGGATTATACGGGACGGTACGGTTCGGGTTTTCACTTGCGGGTTACAACATTACATTCCACCCATTGCATGTTTTCCTTCAGCAAGAAATCTACCCTCATTGGGCTGCACTCAACCCAGGTGAGGTGAATGGGCAGGCCTCTCTAACAGGAATAACCCCTTGAATGCACTGATAATTTGAAATGGCTACATCGAGCTAAATCATTATCATCATCATTAATAAAGCTTTATGCTATTCTGACTAGGTTAAGTGTTAAAAATCATTTCAATTCCAAAACTTAGAATGGCAAAAAGTGAGTAATGTCCTTCTGTTTGTCATTCTTCCATTTCTTCTAAAGGGCAAATAATGTTGGGGGAGTTTGACTCCATTTTCAAAAAAGCTTGTTCAATATCTCTCTTGCTCAATCATGATAAAATCGAATGAACTTCTAATGCACGACACCACAAGTCAATCTTGAAATGATGTCAATTGGATGAATGAAAGTTCATTTCCTCTCAATGACAGAAGTATCACTATAAAGATAGATCAGATTTCCTTTTTCTTATCAAAGAATAGTTACGTCCATGGTCATAACTAACCTGGGTGTCCTTTCGATCTTATCACCTTCATGTCTCTTTATTATTCCCTTGTATAACAGCTTTGTTTATTGCATTTTTATCATATTTTGCTTTGATATGTGTACTTATGTTTTTATTTTGAATTTCAGAGGATAAATACATACAAATACACATGGCAGATTTCTTACAAATAATCTTATTCACAGCATAATTATTGATAAAATCTTATCAATTCAGAATTTGCGTTGGAGAGAATAAATTTTTATTTAAAAATTCCAACATTGAGGGGAATGTACCATCATGCATGACACGATAATCAAAATCAAGACATTTTGATCTCACAAGTTGCTAAAGACCGTCAAATTCAGGTAAAAATGATATAATTTTTTCACTTAGTTCTATCATGCAAGGAAGAATCTGAATTTTTTGTGAAAGCCTCCAGGACCAAAGAGAAACCAGCAAGTGCTAATACCAACTCCAAGTCAAGTTCATGATTTCTTGTCGATAAAAATAATCTCATTCATACTTCTGCTCCGAGGCGCCATGCCCTCCGATGCTTAATGAAGTGACGGGAATCAATTTACACCAATGTGTGATGATGGCGAAAGATGATAGAGAGAAGAGGGAGAGAGCTGGAGGATAAAGAGAATAGAGGAGAGGAGGGAGAATCAATGAAAAATGGGGAAGATATGAAGAAAGGAGAGGGAAGTAGAGAAGGGGAGAAGGATTGAGAAGGGAAGAGGGGGGGAAGGATGGAGAAGAGAAGAGGGGAAGAAGGATGGAGAAGGGAAGGATGGAAGGAGAAGGGAAGAGGGGAAGAAGGAAGGAGAAGAAGGGAAGAAGGATGGAAGGAGAAGGGAAGAGTGGTGGAGAGAGAATGAAGAAGGGGTAGAGGAAATGGATAGCAGGATGGGGGATGAGATAGAGCAGGCTAGGGGAGGAAAGGGGGAAGAAAGGGGAGAAGGAAGATAATAGAGAAGAAAGTAAAAAGGAAGCTAATAAGAGAACAAAGGGAGAAGCAATGGTTAGAAAGTAAGGAAACAGGAAGAGGGAGACATATGAAATGAAGTGGAGACAAGATGGGATGGAGGAGAAAGATAAATCATTGTAAAAAAAAAAAGAAAAAGAAAATAGTACTCCAAACTATTATCTAAATTGTAAAGACACCAGTATGACGTCTTAAACTTAAAAGGAAGTGACCTGATTCATCTCCTCTCGCATGCTTTTTGCAATGACGTATTGAGTTACCACACATAAATATACATCACTGCTTGTTTGTCTCATGTGACTCTTGATTTCAAATATTATAGAAGGTATCTTGATTTCAAATATTATAGAAGATAAGCTTTATAAGTAACTATAACATAATTAACACCCACCTTTAGTTTGGGTAAATCCCCTAAAAGTGCATGTCACTAATTTAATTCATTATTAGATTATAATTGTAAATGCATGCGCCTATAATGGTTATGGTGTGAAAGACATTAACTGATATATTTGATAAATTTACCCATTTTTCATCACAATTTAATTTGATTGGGTGCCCCATCCGAATAACATATTTGCATCCTTATGAGGTCTTGATATAAAAACTATTCTCAAATATAAAATGGGCTGAAAACATATATAATCTTATAGCTTTCTAATATCAAATTAGTATACATATAAATTGCTCAAAGGGATATTTTCAATAAAAATAATAAAAATGTCACATCCCCACTTTCCCTTTTCTTATGTTATTACATGAAATCATAATAGTTTCATATTTTCATATATATATATATATTTATATATTTATATGAAGAATGTGTCTCCTTTATAATGAAATAAGTTGTAGCAATGAATATCTAATGCACGGAATCAGTTGTCAATCCATTTTTTTCAGTTCTTGGCAGAAACAATTTAAATGAACTCTATTTCATATAATAAAATACAAAAGAACAAGTGGGGATATGACATAGTTGATTTGCTCAATAGATATTAATGAAGTTATGCCTAGAACTGTTTCACAGGAATAATCTTTAAAATGCCATAACTTTGTTAATCCTTGTCTGATTTTGATTGAGTTTTCAGTGTTTTGTTTGTCTGATTTTCCTTTATCTCAATCAGATTATCTCCAGCCCGGAGCATCCCTTTAAAATTTAATTGTTGAATATCCATACGTTGAATGACACTGAAACTTGGTATTCTTCGTTCAACACCGGACCGAGGTGATGACATCTTCATGCCGCTGATAGGAAAATAAGCGGGCAAATTGGCAACCCTAAATGAAGAGCTGTAATTGGATGAAGCAGCAATCGATTGTAATCATTTTACAAGACGCTTCACCTAACATGGAAGGCAGGTTAGAAAATAGACCCTTGAGAGAATCTTAGATGGTCAATCAACTTCAAGGATGGATTTATGAATGTTTCTTACTGAAATAACATCTCTAAGCACGTCTTCCTTCCTCAGACCAATACCCCCTTCCCACCCCACCCCGCTATCCTCCTCATCTATCATGTAGGAGAAATATCAGATACAACTGCAAAAGAAACCTAATACATGCCCATATGATCAGAACATGAGTGATTAAAAAAATGACATTAAACCAGCCTTTCAGAGCTACATACAGAAAACATCCCAAGTATAAGATGGGTAAAAAAGACACTGGATGTGGCAAAGGTAATGTTTCATGCTATATCTTGCATTCCAATTGATAATATTTAACATGAAGTAAAACTACTTAATTAGGCATGTGATGTCGATTGTTCAATAAATACTGCCAGTGCGGAAGTAAATCATTGGGAATTTTCCTAAAGCAAAAGACCTGCAGGTTAGTAAATTTGAAAAAAAAGATTAAGGTCGCATGAACATTTGCAGCAGTGTGAAAGCAAATTACAAGAACTTTATATATTAGGCAAGAGAAAGAATGGAAGAGTCTTGCTGCTGGTTCATAAATTGATAAAGGAACTTTTTCACACCTTATGGAACATGAGATATTTGGGACCTGAATAAGTTCTTCCAATTTACAGGTATATAGAAGTTATGAAAGCACCTATTATTAACTAATCTCTACTACTGTTCGATGACACTTTGATTCCAAAGACATTGCAATCTGAGTTTTTCAGAGTACATACGAGCCCCCTTATCTGACAAGGCAAGAGTCCTATGAAGTCATGACTTGAAGTTACTTCTTCCTCATAATAAGAAACATGATATTGGTATATCTCCAAACTTTAATAATACTTTGGCATATTGCTGAAAAAATGCACTCAGATTTATTTCAATATCACATATTATTTTCCAGTTGAAAGTTCTCCAATTCATTTTCTAACTTGTCATGACCACTTTGAAGTTTCATTATAATTTTGTAAGAATCTTTTTAATTTGCTTTTGTGGCAGCCACTCACCTCTGGATACATACATTACTCTCAACTCAATTATTGTATTAATACATATATTGAAAATGGATGATTACAACACAACATTAATATGACCCATTTAATTGTACCAAGTTTTCTATGACATCACAATGACCAACTGAGCCATCCACTCACCATCCCACTAATGTAAAATGCCCATGGAGCATCAAGGCTTTAATGCATATTACACCCGACGGTTAATCTCAGGATTTAAGAAATATCCATATTTCTACCGATTCCTTGAATCCTTTACCCATTTTGAAGCCTCCATTTTTCTTTACCCTTGGTGCGTAGGAGTAAGGCGGCAGCGGGAAAGCCGATGCTCTCCGCAGATAATTAAATCTTTGCCCTCGGTCTATCCATCTATTCTTCAGAAAAGAGCTAGGGTACATTATGTTTCTGTTACTCTATGAAAGCAGCACATATTTCTCTGATGCAGATAAGAGCATTCATAACAGACTATGGTTTAACAGGTTGTTATCTCGAATGAGATTCAATATATTCCAGGAGTAGGGAACAGGAGGACAGTCATAGCACTTTACTTAGATTGGGTACCAAGATAATGGTGAGTGAGAAACACAAAGGCATTCAGGCTACATACAACATACATCCTTCTAGCAGGATGGATGCCACTAATGTGGGGTAAGCTCTACATCCAATTTGAATGTAGAATGTTGAATGTACGTCAGAGTATCCATATAAAAGATGCATAATAATTGGTGATATAACTAATAGCCCATATATCATCCAAATCTTTACCCTGTCGCTCTATTTGACTCATAGATGATATTAGGGGCAATATCAAGAAAATGGATGATTGGTTTAGGATACATCCACGTAATCCACTTACCTAGGTTGAAAAAGAAATTCTGTAAAGAGTCATTCCAAGCAGGTGGTCCATAATAAATCCTTATTAATAATAAACACCTAGAGCATACTATCCTTAGAAACCAATCCACAGACTACTTGATAAAACTATCATACCTCTGCCACCAATTACGTTGGGCAAATTGGAGTTTCATAGAGGCTCAAATCCACATACATCAAACAGATTCAGCTTTGGAATGCTCGGCCAGCAACTGAGGCAACAATGGCTCGGTAGTATCCAGGGAATATCTGAAGCGGATCGCGATTAATCGCAATTCAACAGACCCTTTGCTCAAACCATCCCTCTCTTCTGTATGAGGTAATTATTCACACTTGGCACCTATTAATCTGATTTCAAATATCTCCCTGGACTTAATGGATTTTCTCTCTTTGCAAGGTGCCTTTGGGAGTCAGACGATGTTCTCTCAAATGGTAGGCCATCCAATCACTTCTACAAGGGACAACCTACAACTTGTAACATGGGTTAGCTGTCAGGGAGGCTTAAACTCAGAAGTGAGAGAGAGAGGAGGAGGAGAGAAAGGATGATATCAGACATTCATTCATTGACTTTCATCTTGAGTGAGTGTATTCTTCCAAGTCTCATTGATCATGCCTCAATCTTCTAATAATCACATGGCAATACATTGAGGCTCATACACCTTTTATACCGAGCGTTTCTCCATAACCTGCTAAAATTCACAGCTTAAAGTTATGGGGAATTCAACATTATTCTGATACAATTTCTATCATACACAATCAAACCATGTTAGATCAAGATATATGAATAGTAGAATTTGTGTGATGCCACTGGAAAATGCCTTATGGTAAAGTCAGTACCTCACTTGCCCTAGCCTGAAAGTTGCCCAAGGCTAATCAGATCAGGCTTGCCCCAAAGAATTTCTCAATGGTACACCAAATTTTCTTTCCCCCTCAGATGTTTGTGTTACATAGATTTCCAATGATTTTCTACATAGTTTGGTGTCGGCAAATAATAATCTACTCCCCATTATAGCTGACACCCAGCTCATTTAAACTTTACAAGTACACATTTCTCACTTCACTGAAGAGCTCTGCCAGAAGTGGAGTGGAAGTGGTAAAATAGCACTTGTATCTCACAATTTTTTTTGTAGCAGCAGTATTTTTCCATTAAAATCAATACTTTCTCAGTTAACCCGATTTTTGTCATTTTTTTTATTATTCATCGACCATTCTCACTACACACAAATGCTTAAATATATAAATATCTACATCTATGACTAGGATAAAATATATTGTAACTAGATCTAGGAATAATTCAAATTACTTTATGTTTACATAAAATACTACATGAACTGTATTCCTACAAACTATCTTTTCTCCCCCTTCTTTCATTAAAATAATATCTGAAATAAATACATTCACATCTACCATAGATGAGTACTCTGATAAAACTCATAAGGGACTGTATAATACCTTCCAATACAAAACTCTGAAAAGAATCTATAATTTGGCTTAACACGAATCTGCCTTTTACAATCACAAGAATTTAAACTTATATGATTCATACTGAAAATGTAAGCAGAGGAATATTGAGTGAAAGGGTCAGGTCTGAAGAATAATTCAATGGTAAGATAAATAACAATTCGAAAGCAACATAGACATCATTCTCATCATACTTTCTAAAACTAGTTTACTGAAAACCAGTTCAGGAAACCAGTTCAGGAAACCAGTTTGAAAGATCGCTTTGCAAGCGTTCCCATTTGATCAGCCGAAAGTGGTTTTTAAAACCACTTCATGTAAAGTGGCCTTGTTGTTATGGAAACGCTCTCAGTGGGGGTGATACGTTTCAAGCAAAATCTGAAACCACACATACACAGTGTGTGGAGTAGCACGCTCAAAATGTGCGAAGATCGCTTCCCGAAGAACAGTTGTGTCCTCTCTTACGCTAAAACCAGTTCAATGAGGCAAAGCGATCTTGAAAACTACACGAGGTGGTTTTCTGAACTGGTGTGGAAGATCGCTTCCAATACCGTTTTGACCGTTCTCATTACATGTTAAACTAGTTTCCACTAAACTAGTTTTAGGACTGTAGTGAGAACGGTGTCATATTTTGTTGAAAATCATGGTTTCCCCCTAAAGTAGGTTGCTTATGATCTTGTTATTTGTATCCTGTGCTCAAATCAATACCAAGGATATCGTAACCCTCTAGAGAAAGGAAAACTCAAGTGATATTCCCTGGAAAGATCCCCAGGTTCACCAGAACTCTTCTAATAATTATTTGCACGGGTTATGTTCAAGGATTTCATGGCACAGTGAACATTAATATTCTCAGACAGACTAATGTGATTTCACGTGACCTTCAGATAATAGATACATCATTGCTCTCTCTCTCTCTCTCATGACGACATGAAATCCTCCACGTCCAAATGATGCATAGCAATCACATTCTATTTATAAGCAAGCTTGACCCATGGGAATGACCACGTAGCTCCTTTTAAAGACATTAATGCAAGAGTTTCAATTATGTTTGGATGTGTGGATCTAATGCTGCACTATTTAATCAATACAAACCACATACCACCATGTTTGATAACAGTTTTTGCTAGTGTTCTCAATTTCAAAGTTGATATTAAAGTTAATTCTCAATTAAGAAAGAATTCCATTCTCCGTACTCTCTCCTTACTTTCCATTTTTCTTTCGTGCTCTGCATTACAATCCCTTGGAATAAACCATAAAAATCTTGTCACTTTATCCTGAATGTTTTAACTGCATCTACACCTCTTTATTTCCCCTAGGTTAGAAGCTACTTCAGGTTTTTTTCATTTGTCTCAAAGTAAAGATTCCATGTGATGTTTGAAGAGGAATATCAAATACAAATAAAACTTACTCTGATCAATCCGAGGTGAGTCTGTTACAATCTTCCAAGATGGCGGTCGTTCTATATGCTTGAATGCACAGGTTATTCTCCCATCAAGATTAGGGAAATCTTCCTCACATAGATTGAAATTTTCTCCTTTAATCCTAGCTGGATTGTCTAATGAGTCTGGGTCCCAAACACTACTGATCAAGAACTGAGGATAAAATGAAGTTGAAGAATGTTTACTTTATGAATATCTAAATCACAATTCACTCATTAGATATCAGAATTTATATATGTTGTGTCTTGTAATCATATGTGTCTCATGGTGAATAAATATAGATACTGATGTTGGGTTTTGTTGAAAACATAAGAATGAGTAATAGAATCATTGATATTGAACTTATTCATGCTTTGGGTTTCTTTTTCTCAAGTAAGAAAAAAAATAAGATTGCATCAGCTTAAAGATAGAATCATAGGGCATTGTGGATAAAGTAAACATCTTTTATTGAATTTTTCAATGCATTTATTTTGTTCATATATTAAAAATAACATTTACAAACAGATATAGGAATATACAAGAAATAGAAAAAATTGAAGCGAAGAGACAGCTTAAAAGGCAGAGAAGCTTTATTATTGCTGCCACCAAAAGAACAAAATACAAATTTATACAAAAACATTCATTGGCTTAACCAAGACTCTATCTTGAAAAATCTCAGCGCCCATTTGAACAACATTTATACATTTGACTCGGCCCTAATATGAATCGATAAATTAATAATATTGTTTAGAATCTTGAATAAGTAGAAAATATTACAAAGAAGTCCTGAGCCACCAAATTTATTCTTCTCCATGCAATTATTTCCATAAAAACAAAAACAAAAATTACCTGAGTTAAATAGAAAGTAGAATCTGGCACAAAAATGAAACTTCCATTGAAAAGTGCCCTCAACTCCACAGTAGAACATCCACTTTGAAGAGAACACACAGTCAATGATACAGCCTCAAAAGTGTCGTGACCTGAAAAAGAAGAAATTACAAAATCCTCTTTAATGAGTCCTAATTCAATCAGTCAAAAATGTATGATATTTTTATTCATACAAAAAATGTATATTAAATGATGTAGATTGCTTAATCAGATGAATCAACAGATGCTTTACCAAAATGTAGAGATGGAGACGTCAAACCTCATTGATACGTCTATCCCATCAAATAATCTAAAGTATATTGCATTATGTTGCAACGCAAGGAGTAGTAATCATATACAGGTACTATAACTGATGATCTGTTTAGTAAAACATATGTACAACGAAACAACTTGTAAATGTCTGATTCAAATAATACCCCCCCCCCCTCCCCCAAGAAGAGCCATACAACCTTACCCTAGATTTTCCCACTGAACAATCTACATAATGACCAAAGCATTCCCCTCCCTAATCACAACGGGGGGGGGGGGGATATCTGCGCCCTAGAATGTCCATCAGCCAATGTCACTATTCAAGAACTTCAGCACAGATAATATCCCTCTCCATAAAGCCTTTTCAAATATTGCATCTCATTTGCATAACATGTCTATTATACAAGGATAACGTGGGCAGAACCCACACAATTTAAGTGCTACTTTCAAATTCCTTCCAATTGTACAGGTAAGAATTACTTCATTTTCAAGCAAGAAAATGTCACCTAAAAAAAAGGCAAGGAACTCTTCTTTTGATTACCTTACAGTTTGAATCCTGGAATACTATCCATTGATCAATAGAATTTACACTCCGCAAGGAATTCAAAGAAACTCGCAAATATTAATTCCATTGGCCTTTTCACTATAGATTTCAACAAATTCTGTCTACCAGGTATCTTTTCTTCCAGGAAAACCTGAAACACAGTACTGACTGCAGTGCTACAGAGACCAAAGATTGATTGATTGAGAGGACTTTCCTCTATCTGGTTAAAGAATCCTCTAGTGACTCTCAACAATGACAGCTGGTGAATAGTGAATGAGATACATGTAACACAAGTCAACAAACACAGTTTACTTTTAGGAATTCCTCCTTAACTTACAAGTGAATACAAACTGAACACCCTGTCAGCACAATTTCATTCACAATTTGGAAAAAAAAAGCCCTGCCATGTTTTTTCTCTACCACGAAAATAACCAATCGATAGCGAAGGAGGGTTGTTATTAAGAGGTATTCCAAGAAAAGAAAATGTTTTCAAGAAAGCAGCTATGTAAACACAACAGAGAAGTGCCATAAGCTCTCAATATCTGAAATGATTACTGCATTCAGTTGTGCTAGGTTAATGGAAGTTGATTTGAATACTGTCCCATAGATATCTTATCACCAGACACACTTACTTGGAATAAAATCAACATTGTAATATGAAAAGGGCTGTTCCTATACGCCTTTTATCATTTATCCTCTACCATCAATGGTGATGATGATGGAGGCGGCGATGATAATGATAATTGTAATGATAATGATGATGATGGTAATGGTGATTGATGTTAATGATGATGATGACTGATGATGATTATGATAGGGACGATGGCGATGATGAGATGATGACTGTAATGATTATGGTGGTGGTGATGATATTGACAATAATGGTGATAATGATGGTGTTGATGGTAATGATAATGATGATGATAATGAGGATTCAAAAAGCATTATAAAACTGCAACTATTCTACATGCACAGCCTCTAATGCACTAATCTTCAGTAGATATGAAAAGATCATTAAAATCCCCTGGAAATTGCAACAAAATTTTCACTATGTACAGTTTACCAACTAAAATAAATATATTTATGAGTCATAGCAACATCTATCTAAAACATCTGGACCCATTTACACAGAAGATACAATCAATAATAAAAAACGCAAACGTATGAGAAATAATTTACAAAGATTTAAAATCATTGGTATATATTGATTATATCCATTTTATTACAGAGCCTAGATAAAAGTACAGCAGTCTCACATAATGGGGAGGATGGATGAAGTGTAAAGTAAACAAAGAAAATATAGCACAGGTTCTGTTTCTCACGCATCTCATCAGAATGACCCGAACCACATATAATCTACCTTACATCATTATTTTACCCACTGCCTACGGTCCTACTCGCCGCACATTATTGAAAAAGTGTCACAAGGGTTGGGGTCTCTCTATTTATAGAATACTTTACATTGAATCAACAAGTCAATTGATCTACTCTTCTTTGCTTACTGCTCTCATCACAGAACAACACTAGGGACCGTTCACATATGACAAGCTAATGTATCACTTCAAGGAGCATGCATGTTAAATTGAAAGGTAGAAGGACAATGACCCTCTTCAAGTAGCACTTCTCTATCTCTCAAATTACAATGAATATCATAAACAGATCCACTGTTACATACCTGATCGTTAGGTATGCAACATTACTTGTGAAGAGACAGCAGCAAAGGTTCCTTTTATTTTAGTTATTACTGAATCATGTAAAAATGACAACAACATCCTTAGTTAGTCCATGTAAATAATGCAAAATTTGTATATCGTTTTCTGGAAAGATATACTGAAATGATGATTGGATATACCACTTTATTCAATAAATTGTTGTCGGGCTGTTCATTGATCTTAACTCATCATATATCTAGGCCCTGTTTTACAAGTAATTGTAATTGATCTAATCAATATCAACTGTCGATATCCATCAATGTCTGAATTCTTCATCAGGGAAATGTAGACTACATTCCTTTGGAAGAGCACACGTGGGTATAGTCACATTCAGAAAAATTAATTGAACAGACACCTGCATTCTAGAAGGTGGCATTGATAGCTTTTCCAGATTTATGATTGATCAGATCAATCACAACTCTTAGTAAAACAGGGCCCTGGTAATGAACAATGTTCTTACAATATCAAATGGTCTAAAGGTTTTACACTTTACTAAGACATCAAGAATGGCTGTGCAAATTATGTTTCCGTTGGTATTTGTAAGACATCTGGATATGAAATCAAAATTCATTTTGTGAGTAAATGTTTTTCCTTTCATCAAGATAGACATGTATAAAACATATATCATTGCAGGTCATATTGAAATACTTTGGGAACAGATTTTCCAGAAGCTATGTATAAAACATAGTGGGAGGTGCTTTATTGTACAAACCCACACATTTGAAATATTATCATTCTATAAGACTTTATTATGAGAGAGACAGACATTTACCGGGGGTATGAGTGTCCTCAACTTGCCTTTATTAACCTACCCACATACATTTTAAACTAATCACCTTATTTTGCCCTAACTGAAAATAGACAAATAGTGTGATTTGTTAATGCTACAAATCTGACAAGGAAAGAAAATGAATTCCATGGAATCACTTTAAAAGTAAACAAGATGTGGATTCATAACAACAACCTATGAATATAAAATAGTGGAAGAATATTTTATAAATCCAAGTAAGTATTGTAAAATATACCCAAGTTACAGTTCATTTTGTAAATATCTAAAGTGACATCGGAAACTGAATTCAAATGGCATTTTTAAGAACAAATGGAATCTAAGTAAGATGTGAGCTTTGAAATGAGAATAAAATAGTTAAACAAAATCTCTTGATTTGTGTCAATCACTTTAATCACGTGACAGAACTACCACTAAATTAAGAAACCACTGATATCAAAATTAATAATGAGCTTCTGCATGAATTTAAAGATTCTTATGGAAAGCAATATGTATTTGTGTACAGAAATAAAATATTGATTTAAATAGAAATCATAGTCTGTCCTCCAATTGAATTTACCTCTTCAAACTTTAAACAATGAGCACTTATCATAGACTGTTCTGGTAACCAATTTCTGTTAATCAATGATCCACATTAAACTTGAGAAAAGGATATTACTTCATAAAAATCACCCATTTGAACAACAGCTTTACTTCAGTTGTACGATTATCTACAATACACTATAAAGTATATGTGAATTCAAGTTCCCTAAAAATGGGAGACATCTGGCCTTGACCCAATAATCAACTGGTCTAGTTAATACCTACATCACAGAATCTTAGATAATGCAATTATCACTCAGCCAAAATTCTGATTAAACTTGACAATCCCCTTCATATGACACAAACCCCTCTTCTTACAAGCAGTAGTTTATATTAATATCTTTCCCCCATCCTGTATGCTGAAGAAATAATATTGGTTTGAAAACAATCGCGTAGCAAACCTACCAGCATCCTAGGTACATGTATGGACGATGTCAAGCGGTTTGGTATTGATTTCCAATGACGTAGAACCAGCTGCAGCACATCCGACACTCACATTACATACAAGTACTCTTCCCTTTCTTATTGCTTTTCGTTCACAGTTCCTTTTTTTATCTGTCGTTCTGTCACTAGTTGATTGTATACTTATTTGTGATTAAGATATTGTTTCATCTTATACATGTATGTTACACTCTGAAAAGGTTGGGAAAATACTTAATAATTTGAGAAAAAACAAAACTTATAAGGGTATAAACCAGATAAAAAGCAACATTGCATAAACTCATAAAATTTACTGAGTATCCAAAAATTGGGTTACTTTATTAAAGGGATGGTCTGGGCTGAAAATATTTATATCTAAATAAATAGAATAAAATTCACAGAGCAAAATGCTGAAAATTTCATCAAAATCAGATAATAAATAACATTGAATTTAAATGTTTATCAATATTTTGTGAAAACAGTAATATGCACATCGTCCTGAATATTCATTAGGTGGGCTGATGATGTCACATCCCCACTTTCCGTTTTCTTATGTTATTACATGAAATCATAAATGTCTCATTTTTTCATACATGCGTAAATGATGTGTCTCCATTATGATGAAATAAGTTGCGGCAATGAATAACCAATGCATTTAATCAGTTCTCAATCCAACTGTTTTAGTTCTTGGCAATTTTTTTTTTAAATAAACCTAATTTCATATAATAATACAATAGAAAGAGTGGAGATATGACATCATGGGCCAACCTAATGAATATTCATAAAGACATGCCTAGAACTGTTTCACCAGAATAATGCACATCTTTAAAATTCAATAACTTTGTTATCCGATTTTGATCAAATGTTCAGCATTTTGCTCTGTGAATTGTACTCTAATTTTATTAAGATATAAATATTTGCAGCCTGGACCATCCCTTTAAGAGTATACATCTATTTGAACATGCAAGGAGGAAGGTAGTCCAGGTGATATGTCTCTGTACATTTACATGTAGGCAAGTTTATTGGTTGCAGGTCAAATCTAAACAATCATTATTCACAAGGCAAATGCCAAGCGTTGTCTCGCCTGCATATTGCAGTCATGAAGAGATTGCATGTCAAAACTATAGGTCATGTCATTAGTGGAACAAACAGATAAGGTCATGCCATTAGTGGAACAAACAGATGCAAAAAAGCATCCGAACATACAGTACCAGTCAGATATCTTTAATACCTGTTTCAAAGCTATAGAAAGTTATTGTGTGTACAACACAGCACAGTGCCAGTCATGGAAAGTTCATTGACCTTTGACCTTAATCAAATTCAACTCACATTCGAACTTGACCTGCACCTTCAAGAGATGGACCTCTTGTAAGAATTTGGCAATCCTACCTCGAAGATATAGAAAGTTATTGTGTGTACAGCACAACACAGTGCCAGTCATGGAAAGTTCATTGACCTTTAACCTTTGACCTTATTTAAATTCGGCTCACATTTGAACTTGACCTGCACCTTCAAGAGATGGACCTCTGTTATGAATTTGGCGATCTCACCTCGAAGCTATAGAAAGTTATTGGGTGTACAACACATTTGTGCCAGTCATGGAAAGTTCATTGACCTTTGACCTTATTCCAATTGGACTCATATTCGAACTTGACCTGTGCCTTCAGGAGATGGACCTCTGGTATGAATTTGGTGATCCCACCTCAAAGCTATAGAAAGTTATTGGGTGTAAAACACAATTGTGCCAGTCATGGAAAGTTCATTGACCTTTGACTCTTGACCTTATTCCAATTCGACTCATATTTGAACCTGACCTGTGCCTTCAGGAAATGGACCTCTGTTATGAATTTGGTGATCCCACCTCGAAGCTATAGAAAGTTATTGGGTGTACAACACAATTGTGCCAGTTATGGAAAGTTCATTGACCTTTGACCTTTGGCCTTATTCCAATTCGACTCATATTCGAACTTGACCTGTGCCTTCAAGAGATGGACCTCTGGTATGAATTTGGTGATCCCACCTCGAAGCTATAGAAAGTTATTGGGTGTACAACACAATTGTTGATGACGACGACGCCGCCGACGCCGGAAATAGTGATACCTATGTCTCATTCCGCTACGCAGGCGAGACAATAACTACAGTGTGTATCAATAATAAAAAGTTTACACATTAAAAAAGTCCTCGTTATAAAAGTCGTCGCAATTGAAATATTAACAGCATGGAGATGACTTTTTGCATTGTGAAAAATTTCTAAACACTTGTTTAAACTATTAAGCAAGTACTATAAAGTTCATAACATCCTTGTATTCAAAATTTAAACAACATATTTAATGTGTATGACTTCAAAATCAACTTGATGGGTTTTTTTTAATTTCCTTCAGGATGTTTTGCTGAGACAGAAAAGTTACAATTTGTAAATTTGTTGGCTCCTTTCCTCCTAACCTAAACCATCATAAAATCTTTTACATTATCTCTTTCAATAGTATGTATCTGAAGAGGAGCAGTTCAAACAGAGAAAAAAAAGCTTTGATCAGTCATTGAAGCTTGAGATATGAAGATGGAAAATCCTTTTTTATTCTTCATCCAAACATGCTATTGTCCGTCTTTGATTCCTATCCAGGCAATGCCAAATCCCTTGTCCCAGTTTCGTAAATGGAATGGAACACGCTTCGCCTCACGGGGATTCAACAGACGATGACGATGCACGAATGCTACCTGAAGAGCACACCTGTCCACCACTAATTCTTGCTCTCATCGAAGTGAGCAAAGATCTATAACAATTTCTACTCCCCAAATGGGTGGCATGGAAAGCATCTCATCACATATCGTATTGCTTGATTCATCAACTGACTGTTCCAGTCACGATCCCGCCTCCTGTAATCTCAATAAATTGCACTCCAAAGCTCTAGCTATCATGTTTCTCACTCTCATTTTCCTCTCCTTAGTCTAGGGCCTCAAAAGCAACAAACAAAATCCAACCATTACAAAATTTATTCTCTAATTGCTCCTTTTTTTTATTCAACTAATTCCAAAGGAAGCTCCATTTATTTATTATTTTACAATAGCAAGGAAACCATAATTCACAGAGCATACTAATATGATTTAATAAAGAATGACTCTAAATTTGATCAAGTCTAAGAATCTGCGATTCCAAACTTTATGCACTTGAACATTGGTATGTACACCCTACTCCCTCCCTCCCTCTCTCTCTTTCTTTCTTTCTTTCTTTTTCTTTCTTTCTGTCTTACCACCGTCTTTGTTTGAATTAAATCTTCATAACAAAATGGAAATATTTCATGTCAGAATAATGGACCGACTTATTAATACCTACACATAGTAAGCATTAAAGCCATTAATCAACAAACAATATTGTCAGTCTAAATGCACACTTGTTTTAATATCCTTTCTGTATTCCTTCAGGACTATCAGATATAATTGAAATACCTTGGTCATTGATCAAAAGGCAATAGGAACCAAATAAAATTAACCCCTACCATGGATACTAATTGAAAATAATACTGAAAATACTCTTTATCAATATTAGGCATTAGTTTTCTATTAAAAAAATCCTACTTGAACTATCTCATCTTTATTTTATTCAGTTTTATTTTTTGATGCCCATAAAGCTATATTGGTAAAGTGTATCAAGCAGCATCAATAACAGATGATAGCAGTAGCTTGATTAGGAAGACTGCCAAGAAGGTTTCAGGCATTTCATCAAACCTTTAATTGCAGAGGAACTGATGCAAGAAAAAAAGACTTGCATCAAACCCTGCATCTAACCATGAGATGTACATATAGTCAAGACAGCTTGCAGGTCCCCATCAGATGATGATGATGGACTGAGGTATTTAAGAGACAGAACGTGGCCATGACCACTGACAATGATGTTAATGGATCAGTGCTTAATGGCTTCTGATAGCTATAGAGAGAAGCTTCTAAAATACCCATTTCTATTCTCAAACTACTTTAAAGCCTATCAAAAAATGCAATGAGTCACATTAATTTAAAAAGAAATACTGCATGGTCATACTTTTATTATTATTATTATTATTATCATAATTTTATACTGCAGGGTAGGCCTGTTCTGCAAAACTGCTTTCCAAAGGTGCCCTGCAATTTAACAAATAATTCAACATCATAGCAAATCAATGTACATGTATATAACATATAATATAGTAAAAACAGAAAAGATTATATACATATAGAGTGGAATCAACAATTACTCATGGAATCATTTACAGAAGAGAAAAGAGAAGAGAAAATTCACATTGGCAATTGTTTTCATGAAATATTCTTGCCTGACTTAAACCCTTTTTTACAGAGAAGCCCTGTAGCAGCTGGCGAGTTGAATCCATTAGCATTTCATAATTTAGCATCAAACAAACCAAGTGACAAAATAAAAATAAAAAAGTGACAAGTAAACATGTATTTCAATCACATTCATGGATCTAATCGTTTATTTCATCCCTTAAATAGGCTATTTAAAGGTCTCATACATATGTAAATGAAAACAGTAGTTGTTGAATCTTGACATCAATGTATTATCAAGTACTAAAAGTTTAGAAACTACATATGCTGTTAAATCTTGTGAGTGTAATTAAGTTTGTGGTAGCTAATATGATGTAAGAATGGAATCAAATGAAGTTTTCTGGTTAACCTGAAATGTCATGAAAGGCTATTTGCATTCAAGAAGATTATAGATATGGTAATTGAATTCAATAATAAATTACAGAACCTGTAGATAGTACAGAAGTCTGACGATGAAATAAACTATGCTTTGTTGAGAAAGGAAATAGACATACATATTTCAAACACAAAGATACTAGAATAAGAGAGATGTTGGCAAGGTGACTCTTAGAAATCAATATCTCCATAACATTTTTTTCTATTTCATATCTATTGAGAAATTGTGGTACCAATGTTACAAGTAGTGGGATTGGAAAAAAAGAGGTAGGATTAAATTTTCTTAAAATGTTATCAGGAGTAGATGTAAATGTAGTTCTAAACAGATGTCACTGCCAGAAGTAGTGATGGTTAGGGTTGCTGGTTGAGACAGTGGTCCTAGTGGTGAAGGTGGTGGTGGTGAAGAAATAGTGATGATGATGGTGGAGGTTGAAGTGGTGTTGTAGTGTTGGTGGTGGAGGTAGTGGTGGGGATAGTGGTGGTGGTCGTAGGTGATGGGTTGGTGGAGGTGGTAGTAATGGAGGTTGTGGTGGTAGTAGTGATGGCGTTTATGGTGGAGATGATGGTGGTGGAAATGATGGTGGTGATGATAGTGGTGATGGTTGTAGGTGATGGGTTGGTGGAGGTGGTAGTAATGGAGGTTGTGGTGATGGTGTTTATGGTGGTGGTGGTAGTGGTGGCGGTGGTGGTGGTAGTGGTGGAAGTGGTGGTGGTGATGGTAGTAGGTGATTGGTTGATGGAGGTGGTAGTAATGGAGGCTGTGGTGGTAGTGGTGAAGGCGTTTATGGTGGTGGTAGTGGTGATGGCGTTATGGTGGTGGTGGTAGTGGTTTTTTCAAAGTGATGTTGGTGTGATGATAGATGTGCTTATGATGGTGGTGGTGTTGTAAGAAGTATTGACAATGATAGATTATTCAGGCAACAGTGACAATTTCATCCCCGAAATCTCTTTTTCAAGATGTATAGACCTTGCAATCCAAGTAGACTGTTGAATCCTGACTGGCCTTGTAATGGTAATTGGATGAGACAAGGGTGGACAGGGTGTTACATGAGACTGTCAATCAACCAATGATGCGTTGTCATAGACACGCTCTCATGAGTAGAGGAGGCAGTAGGGATGCAACCTAGAGAGAATCGGAGCATGCAGGTAGCATGAAGTAGGTGTCAAGATCATGGAGAGTTTCTGCTTCTTAAACAGTATCAATATGTCTAAGATTTGTAGCGTGTCCAGGGATTGCATCATAGTGCTATGCACCTGTCGAAGGATGGCGTGACGAATCTCACATCATCCAAATAGAGTACGAAATACTTTTAGTGGTTTAAAACTTGAAATGATATTAGGTTTTACTCTAAAGAACATGGACTGAAATGTGCACTCTTAAAAGAGATTATTGAACTTGGGTTAATATAATCATCACTCAACTACCAAGGAATTGAATTGGCATTAACATTATCTAGCAGCCGATACCATCCTGCCTTCCCATTTTTCCAAACAAACTGTCTTTTTAAACATACCATCTAGTATTTTTTAAAGAATTTCAACATTCCCCTCCTTCTCTTCCTCCACTTCTTTCTCTCACTTTCCCCCTCTCTATCATTATCTCTTCCTCACCCCCCCCCCCCTTCCTTTTATAATCTTTCTCTTTCTCTACCTCTCTCCTTATCTCTCTTCTCTTACCCTCTTCCTCTGAATTGCCTTCACATTGCCTATCAATTCATCAACCATCTAATTTCTTGCTGATTCCCTCCCCCCATCCTCCTACGTAAGCTGATGTGCATAAACACAGAATACAAAATGCAAAATACCCCCACACTAACGTTAGTTAAACTGACATTTGAAAGTAAATTGATGCCAGTGGTAGGTTATTATACCCATTTGCATTGTAAATTTTGGCATTCTATTACCACCTTCAAGTGTGATTAGAACCTGAAAATAGACCATGCTGAGGGGAGGGGTGTTTGGTATGCTCTTCAAACCAGCTATTTACTCAGTATGAGTTGGTACTATTCCAAAAAAGCCCTTGGACATTACATGGAATCTGTATAGTTCAACTGGTTCCCATTTGCTCTTATATGAAATCATGAAGGATATTTCGAGGAAAGATCAAAAACACATTGTTTAATTGAAGACTTCACAGCTATGAAAGATATCTTCAATTTGAAAACTGGCTGATGCAAAACAATTTCCTTGACACAATTCTTATTTCATATGTAAAGCTCAAAGATTTGAATTACAATCTTTTGAGATTTAAACGTGTAGATTAAAAATAAACCCAACGTTTGGCTGGTCATTATTCGCAGCTGATCTGGATTTATTCTAAATCCTTGAGATTTAGAGTAAAATTTTAAAAATCAAGTTTAAACTATATAGATATATTGCCATTGTTTGTGAGAACTGAAACACATTCATGAAAATCAATGCTTTATAAGTACATGGCGAGAATACCCAAGATTTCTTTCAAAATATTGTATGTATATTTTACTCAAAATATGGATTTTTGGAGAAACAGCATTGTATTCAAATTACGCTTTTGACATGCAAGCTTTTTCATACATGCACAGAATGTAATACTGGTAAAACCGTACTGCTGATTGCACTTTTCATGTGAGTATTCATCAGAACTGTTGTAGCCTACTACTCTCTACATGAGGAGCCTATGATGCTGGCAGATATATGTTCAGAGATAAAGAAAAAAAAATCTCTTGAAAAGGAGACTTTCAATTGTTGAGTGAATATCACCCTTTCAGTGAGTGAAATTTATGTAAAACATTTTTTGCTGTAATAATGTTCACTCTAAATTTACTCTAAATTGAGTGATACTTGATGTGTCTACCAAGGAGAGTGAAAGCCAGTGAAAATTAACTCATTTTTCTTCAGAGAGTAGACTTCACCTTTAAATTCACCTCTGGAATACATCATACAGGCTAACACTCAACTCATCTATTTCCATATTAAAAATAAAACTTAAGAATTAAATTCACCAAAACTTACCCAATTTAATAATCTACTCGAGACTATATTTCTATCCAGATTTGTTATGTTCCAATAATGATCTTCTTCAAGCTGTGCTTTCATAAAAAATAATGAGTCTCACTCCCTATCCTGTCTCTATGAAAGTAAATCCTAACTAAACAAATGAGTCAACATAATGAATGTATAGTCTTAAAAGCAAAAAAGAAGTAAAACCCACTTGAAAATCACACAACCGACTCAAAATGGGGGTGTCAAACTGGGGATCAACAATCGAGACAAAGAAAATGGTATCTTTGATACCAAAAACCCATAGTCTGCACTGAACTATTTAAGAATGAGTCATAGAATATTATTGTAAAGAGACTTGGTGGTAATACTAACCTTTACACACCAGTCTACTTGTCAATTGCACTGATTTAGGAAATAAAAGAATTTTGTTGTGGATCTTATCTACCACAAGGCAAATATAGGTTTTTTAAATCTGTGTTTCTAAGAAACGATTGTCAGCAATTAAAAATAAAGAAGGTCATCCTTTCTGTTTCAACCAACATGACCAAGCAAATGCTGTATCATTCACCAATTTGTTTATTACACAAGACTCATATTCAATTATTTAGACAGATTTCACATATTAATAAAAAATTATATACATACGGTTTGCTTAGTTTAAAGGGGAATATAGAAGCCCCCCCAAAAAAAAAAAATCATTTGTATCAGCTGGTATTAAATGCAGAAGACCTTTGGTTGACAATGACAGCCAGCATGATTAAAATGATGAAAATAAGATAAATCCATCAGAAATATTTTCGCAACACAGTCATCTGAGAATACAAACTTGATAAATGAAACTGTAGTAACCGACAAGTCAAGAGATATTTCACATTAGGTGGTTTCAAACCGCCTCAATCATAAGAATCCCCGTTAAATTATGAGAACTTTTTAAGGCTAAAAAAAATTCCTGCATTCACACCGCCCCCAAACATACACTTCGGGATAAGTTCCTGACATTACGAGCATGCGCAGTATGGTCTGATAATCAGGCAAGGCGCGAAATTCAAAATCACTAGCCCAGCAGCCAACCACATCGCCCGCGTCCAATGACACGCTTGGCTAAAAGTTCCCGTAAATTGCTTTCACATTGCCAAAATACCTGCGACCTTGGAAAAATCCCTGCAAAAGTTCTCGTAATTTCGCCAAGTACCTACTATTTAGCGAGTATTTTCTTTCGGGGAAATTACGCGGAGTTTGCTTTCACATTACCAAAATACCTGGTATTTTCTGATCGGGGTAAATTTCTCGATCAGAGAATACCTGGAACTGATGAACTTCGAGGCGGTCTGAAACCACCTATTGTGAAACAGTGCTCCGGATGACAGATAGAATGACTCGGCATTATTTCCAACCTGTAGACTACATGTATAATACTGTCTCAATCTTACTTTGAAATATACTTGCAGAAAACAAGATTTCTACCAAACCTCCAATTGTTGAGTGCATTATAAAAAAATAGAAACAGATAGATAATACATCACTGTCATAATGCAGAACCAGGGGCCCATTGGAGAAAGAGTTGCAATCAATCGCAACTTTAAAAATCATGCGCAACTTGATTTTCTACCAATCAACAGCGCGCACTGGGGACTTGCGATTGATTTTTTGACTTGCATTTAAACGCAACTCTTTCTGCAACGGACCCCAGATGAATATTTGACATGTCTATCTATATTTAGCTGCTATTTAATCAAAATGCATGGGAAGCAGGTCATTTGAACACATGCAAGAAACAATTTATTGTATCTACAAATCATAATGCACGAAGAAACCATTTGCAAGCATTAACTATTAACGCGAGCAGCAATTGCCTGGGAGTCCATTTCTGAGGAAGGATAAATAGTATTCCATCCCAATGAAGCAATTAACCTATATATGCTGAATAACATTTTACCTCACCCAAAGCCTAGCTCACTTTTGCCTTAGTAAAATGGCATATTTCTGTACCACTAAGTGGATAAAAAAAATAATCATTATATATTCGTTGCAAGCCTTCTTTTGAATCACAAGTCCTTCAGCTGCACATGAGTAGGTTGTTTGACAAGGCAGCATTAATCTATATGCCTCTCTCCACCCAGGTGTGAATGGTTACTAGCGGGAATAAATCCCTTGAATATTGCAACCAGTTTAAAAAGAACATGTAGCCAAGCAAATATAAGATGTATCATAAAAACTTGAGAACCATGATGATGATCTGCGCACTCAACAAATGTCAACAATATATGAATATATATATATATATATATATATATATATATATATATATATATATAGACGTAACATGCCTACTGCCTGGTATACATGTACTGGTAAATACTTCCCACTGAGTAGAGTATATGCACCATACTTACCGTGTTTACACATTGACTCGGCTCGCGTGTTGAATCCGCGAGCCGGGTTGAAGACTGCGAAGAAGGGATCAGAGATCGCGTTCATACATACATATGAAAAGGCGAGTTCAACACGGCTCGCGGATCTCGAACGGGAGAAGAATTATGATGTCGCAAATTAAAGGCGGGAAATTCACCGCCGGAATCGAATCTTGTCCGTGCGAACAACAACAATGCCAAAAGTGAAAGCGCACGCAGTGACCTAGGTCAAGAGAGTTCGACACGGCTTTCTATTTACACACGAAAAAATTGCCGAGTCTGACTCGGGTCGCGGGTTGAAACCTTCGATTTTGTAGGATCGATAAAGCCGTGTTCGACACGGCTCGCGGATCACTCTGATCGCGTTTACACAGCATAAAATTGCCGTTTTGAGCACGGCTCTCGTGTTCAACCCCCGAGCCGAGTCAATGTGTAAACACGGTAACTGTGTAGATTGGTGAGTGTA
The DNA here is from genome assembly GCF_018143015.1 of Lytechinus variegatus. Lineage (NCBI taxonomy): Eukaryota > Metazoa > Echinodermata > Echinoidea > Temnopleuroida > Toxopneustidae > Lytechinus > Lytechinus variegatus. Next base: position 1,600,398 of record NC_054744.1, on the reverse strand, counting down.
TCCATTGAACATGGTACTGAAATTCAAAATGTAAAAACTTACAAATCTAGAAATGTGATTCAAAGTGATTTTTTCAATTAACAGAATATATACAGTCTACAAAAAGATTTACCCAATATTGGATAAAATAGGAACAAGCATGTTGGTTGGGTAAAAACATGCCCAATATTTTGTAAATTGTACACAATGTTGCATTGAAGTAGCCCAATATGGGGTATAAAAATGTGCAGTAAACATTAGGCCTAGTAAACATGCATGTTCCCTTTCTACTCAATATTGGGTAAAATTTTACTCAATGTTTTTAGAGTGTAGACCTATAGGCCTAAAATGTCAGCACTACATTATGACAGCATCAGCATCAATTTCACAAGTAATTAAAGCTATATCAAGGAACTACAGAGAATGGTAAAAAACATTATTTAAATAAACTTTCCAATAAATGGTAAACAATATCCTATACATCATTAGAAAAATATCTTCTTACCTAAAACTTAACCAAAGACAGGCAAATACATGTAGGCAAAATTAATTATAACGTTAAAACTTGATAACAATATTTTACGCAACTTACAAAGACAAACCTTCAGGCAAGAAGATTTTGAGAACAATGTATCAAGTTCCAACTGATATCCAAGAATGATCAAATCCACATAACAATCAGATAATCATGATAATGTTTAATACCATCCAACCAGGAGAGATCCTTCATCCACACAATTAGCAATTCCAATGATGAAAAAAAGGTTTAAATTACAGTCACAACTTGCAGTCTGAAGATGTATCAACTTCCCACATCCACTCTGTAGCTCTAGTAATGTCAAGACTCTTGGAACTTGTGATCAATTCAAATCCACCTCCAACTCAATCTCCCTCTCTCTTCCTCTCTCTCTCTGCTTCCTGAGCTGAAGCACATACTCTGTCTTCCCGTCTCTTCTATTAATATTCTTCCTCTCTCTCTCTCTTTAACCCTTGCTCTCTCTCCTCCCACACACTGTCTTTTACACTCCCACTATTTCTCTCTTTCTCAATTTTACATTTCATTCCACCTCTCTCTTTCTGCTTCTCTCCAACTTTAATCTTATTTCTCTGTCTAAAAATTCCCTTTTCCTCTTTCTCACAATCCCTTCGCATGTTGATCTATCTCAATTAGTTTATCTCTTTTTTTTACTATCTCTTCTGTTCTATCTATAGCATCAAAGTAATTTTTTTCAGTATATCCTCAAATATACTTTTTTTCTCCTTTTTTTCTCCTGTTAAAATATTTTCCTGCATTTGCATGTATTTCTACTCTCTACGTCTCTCACCCCTCTCTCTCTCTCCCATTCTTTCTTCATCTCTCTATCTCTCATCCCCCACAGCCCAAGCTACACTGCTTGCTTGCTTCTTGGAATTAGATTGCGACGCATTTGCATTGATCATCTGAAAAGGTGCATGGCTGGTGCGAGGGGGCTATACTTAGCCTCCATAGCGACGTTGCCCCTCCAGGACGGATCAATACCATACCTATGCGCATATATACACATTGGAATCGAGTAACCACAGCTGGTCTAGCCAGAAAGCAAGGTGTCCGGGCACATCCTCCTACATGATTTCCATTAAAGTATTCGGGCAAGTAAGAAGAGATGAGACATGTTTTCACAATGATCTTCTTCAAGTGCAACATTTATGAATAAAACCAATAGTCTGAGGCACCAGAGAGATCTAGGGCCTGTTTCATAAATGACTTATAACTGTTGTAGCTTTGACATAATGGCAATTACCATGGCAACAGGGCTCAGCAGCCAATAAAAATCAAGATTTCCATGGTAGTTGTCATGATGGCAAAGTTACAACAGTTGCAAGTCCTTTATAATAACAGGCGCTAGATCTCTGACTGAACTTGGAAATTTACTTTATTATCCTTGGAGATTATCAGGAGTTTGGAATGAAAAATCAATCTTGTCAGTTGGTGCAAGAAATAAACAATCATCAAATCAAGAAAAAAACAATACAGTCAAACCTACTTATTTTGTCATGTTTACAATGCCTTGAAACAACACTTAAGGCACTTTTGCATGAGCGCAAAAATGCCCCTAGCAGCACACATACATACATGCAGGGTCATATCATAATGCATTTGTGCATCAATGTGGCATGCAGAAACATTTTACTAAGAGGCATTCTTGCACCGACATGAAAATTTAGCAACCGCCTGTATAGAAGGTCCGCATAATGACTGCAAGGTTTCCATGGAATTAAAAACATGTCCATAAAACTACATTTTCTTAGATACCCTGTATAGTCTATCCCCAGAATGTAGACATACTACAGGCATTTACTTTTAACACTTCAGATAATTAATCACTTGAATAATTGAATTCTTCTCCAAATCAAATCCTATATATCTCACTTCATCTGTTTCTATGTCTTTCAGTTTCAAGAGTTTTTTAAAAGGCCACCATCTTTTATCTCTTCCTCCCATCCTCCTCACACACTCCCTTCCCTTCTTCTTTCTTTTCTATTCCTATAACTACAGCAATTTAATTTCACTCACAATTACATTCCACAACCCGTCACCCATGAGACGCATATAAATATCATATCTTGTTCCATATTTTTCCATCTCTCAAAGGATCCTAAATGACCTATGTCCCCAAGCTAGACAATTACAGACCTGGGCTCACGTTGGTCGCAGCTCGGTAATAAGCCCCCGACACTTGTTAGATACCGAGGTAAAAACCATTTTTTCCCCTGGTCATTCCAGAATCCAATTAGGGAGGTGGCTGTATTGAAATTGCGCTAATTTTGTGATTACTTGCAAGACCAGCTGCTTAGTCACGTATGTACATACCCTGACATGTGTTTGCATGTCATGGATGCCTGGTCATAATACAAAAATGATATTGATATTAGTATTAAATTATTGTGTGAATATTATTATGTGCATGATGATTTACAGGTAATTTAAAATCTATTACAATGTCAAATGCTTTGAAATTTAAGGATTTGTTTATCTTATAAACCTATTTTTTCTGCTGCCCTGCAAACATTTCAGGTTTTTTTTTAATCTACATGAAATTGCCACATAATCATAACTCATAATTGATACTAGTTTATTTCACATTAATGTATACTAAAGGTCAGAGAGAATACAGATTCACACGTAAAAGCAATGATTTTGCAGGTGAAGCAATAATCCATTTAAGAACATTAATTGATAACAAAGACCACAAAACTCTGATTAGACTCACCAAGCCTTGAAAAAAGATGAATCCTTTATTCCTACCACCTCCAGACAAAATGATACACCTCATCACCTTCATTGCTAATCCAAGCACGGAACAATATCAAACTCGTATGCAAGCTGGCACTCAAGCCACGGAAAGCAATATATCGTAGCTACTGAACAAATAAAAATTACCATCCTGTCTACAAATATCTAATATCAACCAAGCAGTATCAATCTGTGTCCTAAAATATCTTTACATTTGAAAGTATTAATAGAACATAGATGCCAGTGTGACAGTTCATGTTATCAAAATGAAAAGAACAATGCTCTCAATTCTAAGGAATTGTAGAATCATATAAAGCATCGATTGAAATATATAGCTAACCAATTTTCTGTCTCTATTATGAGAAATTCGTAACAAACTCGGGCTGATAAAAAAATTTGTTTTGTAGAAGATGATTGCACCAAATTTTATGAACATTGGTCAAGAACCAAGGAAGAAGTTAAATCCACATTGAATTTTTCTATTTTTGAGCCATAACATGTTATTACCATGGCAACAAAATTTCTGACACATGCAAAACTTTGTTTGCACATCTTTACCTCAAAACCTCTATATGTACTAAACAACCAATGTCATAAGTATAAACTGAAATAGTTTGATTCACAAGATTTTTACACATTTATTGATGTAATATTCCATTACCATGGCAACACACTTCCCAACATATGGAAAAAAAAGTCTTGCCCATTTTTACTTTACCCCAAGACCACTGTTAAGGCCAAATTTCATGAGCACTAGTTAAAAGTTTAGAAAGTACTTTGATCTGCATGATTTTTAGGCAATTTTTGCCACAACATATGATGCTACCACGGCAACACAACTTCCAACACATACAAAAAAATGTGCATTGCACATCATTAACTCAAGACAGATGTGTGACCCAAATATAATGAGAATTTTAAAAAATAGATGTGGAAGAAATTTGATCCACAACAATTGCAACAAGACCAATTTACTAACTCCTATATACCCCTTTAAACCTTTATTTGGTGGGGGGGTTATAAAGATAATGTTGTAGAATCTTGAATAATATTAATGATTAAAATTTAGTCCGTGTACAGCACATAGCATTACCCTGGCTTTAATACTGAATACCTTAATATTAAAATTTCTCTGAAAGACTGATTGATATACATAAAGGTTGATTAGACGCATGAAGATTAGCACATCCTTCAAAAGACAGAAGAAATCAAATATTGGGAGGAATGTATTTTAAGTGAATTTTATTACTGTGAATCTTGTTAAATTGTGCATTCTTAGTGGAGATTTGCAAATATAGCAATTTATCTTGCCATGTACTAATTGATACAATTGAGTGCTCACATTTATAACTTATAGCTTTAAAGAGCACTATGATAATGACAGAAGAAAAAACAGACAAGCTCGTTGGTGTGGTTAAGTTCAATTGATGCATACAACAAGACAATATGACAAGGGGTTTGATATTCTCTGGTAAACTTCATTAGGGTAAGAAAACAGTTTCTTACTGAGGGGATGTATGCTATACAGTATTCATCAACAAAAGTTTATTGGATGAGGGAAAGTTCACCCTGACAAAGAGTTGGTTTGAACAAGCAGACAAACTATAGGAAAACTATTGGTTTGATTAAAATCTATCAAAAAATAAAAGGGTTTTGACTCTTTAAATTTTGATTTTGTGATGTGAAAGGCAAGTAAATCCTCCATATGTTGTGTGATAACCATTTCTAAAAATTCAATTTTCTCAAATAATTGGAAGTGATTTTTTGTTTGTATGTGGGAAATATATCACCAGACATGTCATTCTATGTACAATACCCTCTACTCTGGTCAACAATGAATTTGAAATCACCCATATACATTAATAAAAGGAAACCAATACTCAAGAAGAGAAGCAATCTTATTGGAAAGAGTAAAATGAGAGGAACAATTTTTAAAAAATTCAACAAAATCGGTTATGAAATAAGCAAGTTATGGACGTATAAAGAGTCTTGTTGTACTTTCTATGGGCATCCTCAAATTGGTAAACGTGCTTCAAAATGGCTGATTTTGTGAATAACTCTCCATTTGTTTTGTACACAAATTTTCAGATTTTCCCCTTTATTTTACATATTTCACATTATCTCCTCCTGATCTTGACATATTTATATTTGGTGTGAATTATATTTTCCCATGACATATGTTGTGCTCAGAAGGAGACAAGATGCAACATAAAATATAATCAGGAAGATCTGAAAATTTGTGTACAAAACAAATGGAGAGTTGTCCACAAAATCAGCCATTATGAAGCATGTTTGCCAATTTGAGGATGCACATAGAAAGTACAACAAGAGTTTTCAAACTCCCATAACTTGCTTACTTCATAACAGATTTTTATGAAACTTTTTTTAAATTGTTCCTCTCATTTTACTCTTTCCAATAAGATTGCTTCTCTTCTTGGGTTTTGGTTTCCTTTATGTGGGCCTTGATGATTGAGCATTAGAGACTTACCTGGTATGATGCCGATATAAGACTTGAAAGCACTACGCTTGGCAGAGGTCACATGACGTCGATTTAGACCTTCAAAGACGAGGAATACCTCAGCATCCTCATCAGGAGGGTGAGTACCTGGTCCAAAACTGATCTTGATCTGGCCCCCTCCCTTTAATGGAAGAAAGTTAAACAGTATCATAGTTTAGAAAGAAAGAATTGACACTATTAATATATTCAAATGAAATGAGTTTATTACATAATTTCAAACAGAATATGAAAATACTTACCTGATTTTCTTATTTACGAGATAACTCATACATCTACTTGATTTGCTAGTTCAGCCCTCTGGACTGCCATACCCGAATAGAACTCCCAAGGATTTAAAAAGCGCGAGCGCGCCCTCTCCCGTTCAGGCTTACTACCCATGATCACCGCGCAATTAGCGTCCATCTTCCTCACCTTTCGCAAGCCCATACGTTGAAACATGTTGCTACGCAAGGCGGAGGGTCGGTGGGAGGGTATCAAGTAGATGTATGAGTTATCTCGTAAATAAGAAATTCAGGTAAGTATTTTCATAATTTACTTCAATAACTCCATACATCTACTTGATTTGCTAGACCAGCACGGACTCAAACCGTAGGGAGGCATGTTTTCAATTGTAAGCCTAAGAAAATTTAAAAGAAAAAACAAAAACGAAATTTAGGGAGAGGGGGAAAAAGCCGCAGCTGCTTTAAGCGCCGAAGCAGCAAATCTCGCCTCGCTGGACGGAATGTCCTTCAAGTAGAAAGAAGTGAAGGAGTTAGTTGAGCGCCAAAAGGCGGCCCTCAAAAATGTCCTCGAGAGGAATGCCCTGTATACTCAGGAATACTAAGTATCATGGGCCCTCGGCCTAGTGTCAGGAGAACAACATCACCTGCTGACTAGAGCGTAAGAATTGAAATTTGTTGAAAATTTCAACAAGAATCGTGATCGGAAAACTGAAGCTTTTAAGGCTCAGTAAGTGATCAATCGACCAATCTGAGAAGGCGAGATATCTCAGAACCCCTACCGAAATTTAAGCGTGCCGCTTGCTAGTAACTAGCATGCGACTAGCAGGGTACTCACTCGCTTAATAAGCGAGTGCATGCTAGCGAACAGTCCCTGCTCGCTAAAAGATCGCTTAACTATTACTCTGCACGCATATCACACGCTTATTAAGCTAACCGCATGCTAGTTACTAGCATGCCGCAAGCTTGCGCAAGCTAGTCGCACGCTTCCCGCAAGCTTGGAAATTTCTGTAGGGGAAGCCTCCGCGTGGGAGAAAGCGCCCAGAATTCGATATCTGTCTCAAATGCGTGAGGGCAGAAATCTGCAGAATTCTGATAGAGAGCTGTGGTAAAAAGTTACTAGCGGTCCGAAGGGGACCAGGAACGACGGAGAGTAGGGATTTAGGAAGAAAACCACTCGTAAGGCAGACAAGGGTCGAGAAAGCGACTGAGTGCCATCCTGTTAATAAGGAATGCCGCGGACATGTTGCCTATGTAGAATAGAGCAGTCTGGTCAAAACAGCTCAACCGGGCGTGTCAGGGATACAGCGCGGTACACATCACGACAAAAGTGTGTTAGACCGAGTGATCGAGAGAGAACTCAGGATCCCCTTTCTCCCATACTGATTGAAGCACCCATCTGAGGGTGCAGTGCCCGCGGTGGAAGAGGTGGCTTGGCTCAAGCCACCATCGCCGAGAGAGCCCGTGAGGCTAGGCTGCGATGGCTGTCCGCTGGGCGGGGGAATCCCTAGCAGCAGCAAGTGTACGCCAGAGGGAGCTGGCGAAAAAAAATCTGTCACGATATTACGTGTAAACGACCATCAAGAGATGCTCTAAACGAACAGACATCGCCAGATATGATACCTCAACCGTTACATTCCCAACGGAATCGAATGAGGTAGCAACGGCCCTGTCCTATCAAGTTAGGGACGGAAACTGGCTAAGAGTGTCGAAGTCCTCGCTTGAAGAAACAAGCGAAGGAGACTTGAGGAAGTAATCACAAAATTTCCATCAGTCTGCGGTGAGAACCAGTTGTTTATGAAAACAGTCACAAGGCCTGTTTCTCAGGTGATCGTAAGAGCGAGCACCGCCGGCGCCGGTTGCGGCAGCGTGGAGCAGTCCGATATCGGTAAGATAAGGAGCTCCAAAAAGCTGCGGGGGGGCGGCAAAAATGACGCCCTAAGCAGCGGGGGATGAGAATCTAAATTTCTAAAAGAAGAACTCCAGTGAAGTAAATCACTTACATGGAGAGGCTCATCCACAGTCGGCCCGAGAGAAGGCGGGTCGTAGTGATCGTGGTTAGGAAGGCATAAGCATACATCCATCCACTGTTACATCATCCTCGGTCGTGCGGTGACCCTGGCCACATGCCTTGCATGGAAGGAGGATGAAAGCAGCATGCGGGGCGACTCGAGTGTGCCGTGAAAAAATTTCTAAGAAAGAAGCCGATTCGACTAACGGGCACGGTAAAGACATCCACCGTAGACCACTCCGCACAAGGAGGGAGCGGCGGAGACGCCCGCAAGATTGACCCACATAGAGGGCAGTCTATAAGATAGACAGTTAGAGCTCGACCGATGGTCTGGCGGTGTACAGTTTGGTGTGAACTCGCCGACCCGGTACGGTGGGTGTGCCCAGAAAGTAGGCATAGAATGCCGACAGAGAATCCTGGGGCTTTAAACAAGTTTGAACGCACGTACATAGCCAACAATCTCATGAGATGTACGGCGGTTACTTTCCTCCGAGATGATGTTTACCCAACCCGGGAAAGACTCGGGGAACAGCTGTGAATGTCAACAGGAGGGATATCTAGCATATGAAAAGCTGATTCCTTCCACGTATTCGGTGCGGGTGCTGCCGGCGGTGTCCGGGGGGACGACCGGTGATGGCAGCTCGGGCAGGGTTCGTACGAGCCGCCCGAATACGAGACAAATAGGTTAACATAACCATAATGCACCGGGTGGTGAAGGCATAGCGATTATTAAGCACAGGAGAACTTTTAATCGCCGTGACATTCAGATCCGATATACATACTCATAAGCTCGGAGAGCTATGAGATAGTGAGACATACCGCTGAGCGGTGATGGTGCTCATATCAGAGTCGCCCTCTCTTCAGCGGCGATCGCTGGAGAACGGGTGTCTGTACTAGCCCTGACTCTGGCGTTGCAAGGGTAGGAGCTAAGTAAGACAGGGCACCCTTACTTTCGAATAGAAAGTGAGGTTCAGGCCAGAAAAGCGACGGTCCCGTCGCCTGGGCGGACGGTCCGCGGACGTGATAGGTTGTCCTCTCAAAGCAGCCAAACATTCTCACGAGAGAAGTGCGGCATGCGGTATGTAAGAGATTCATACCTCCAATCTACGGGCCCGCTTAGGGGGAAGAATGGAGAGAGTTACCGCTGAAGGAGTCGTCGCCGTATGTGAGCTTGACGTAGAGGGCGAATTCGGGAGTACCTGCATAATAATCGCCCCCCCCCCTGCCTCTGCCTTCTCGCTAGCCTCGAGAGGCTTGAAAATTTCGAGACGGCGGCGCCGGAGCCTGGCGCTTCCGGGCAGCAGCAGAGCGGGGGTGGGTTTACACCCACGGAGCTGGCGGCTTCCTCGTCGTAGGAGCCGCCTCGTCTAGAGCGACCCCGTCACTCTCCGAGACCCCCAATTCGGCCGATTGAGCTCGGAGCGCCTGAAGAGGCGGGGCGAGAAAATATGGACTCCCTTGCTTCATCAATACCCCCGCTCGGAGGGTAGATGTGAGGTAGATACTTGTCAAGCAGCGCCTGAGCGCTTACTGAAAAGTCGACCGCGGGATAGGGGTTGTCCTCGTAAAGGGAGTCTCGCTCTATGGACTGAACCGGGGGGTTGTCCAGTAAGCGCCGGGGTGGCCCCGCGTGTCGGCTGGGACACGTGCTCTGAGATCGACGAAAATGCTGGAAAGCACACGCGATCTTGGGGCACCCGGTTAGTCGGTGCACTGGCTGGCGATTTAACAGAATCGCTCGAGGATTTCCCGGGTGTCTGGTGGTTATTGCCCACTTGTCTCGCTTGATGCTCAGGGGCATCAGCGGGGTGAGTAGACGTCGAGGGTGGGGTGAACCCGCACTACTCGAAAGCAGAATGTAGCAGCATGAATAGCTGTAACATCTGACCACCGACACAAGGGTCTGAAGGAGGGACGCCCATGGCAACAGGGCTGGCCGACCTCACCTTCGACCTCTTCTTCTTCGCGGCCTCCGCCGGTGTGGCCGGGGCAGAAGAAGGCACAAGAGGCACGGGTGATTTCTTACGATTTGCCGCCCCTGGCAGGGCGGCCGTCAACAACGAAACTTCACCCGAATCTGACGGGGTCAGATTGTGGTCACAGTCTGATGTGTGACGCCTCTCGCGGTAGCAGAATGTAGCAGCATGAATAGCTGTAACATCTGACCACCGACACAAGGGTCTGAAGGAGGAACGCCCATGGCAGCAGGGCTGGCCAACCTCTCCTTCGACCTCTTCTTCTTCTTCTCTTTCTGCGGGCTCCGCCGGCGTGGCCGGGGCAGAAGAAGGCATGAGAGGCACGGGTGATTTCTTACGATTTGCCGCCCTGCCAGGGGCGGCCGCCGACAATGAAACTTCACCCGAATCTGACGGGGTCAGATTGTGGTCACAGCCCGATGTGTGACGCCTCTCGCGGTAGCAGAATATAGCAGCATAACATGTATGACTGTAACATCTGGCCACCGATAAGAGGGTCTGAAGGAGGAATGCCCATGGCAACAGGGCTGGCCGACCTCTCCTTCGACCTCTTCTTCTTCTTCTTATTTTGCGGGCTCCGCCGGCGTGGCCGGAGCAGAAGAAGGCACAAGAGGCACGGGTGATCTCTTACGATTTGCCGCCCCTGGCAGGGCGGCCGCCAACAACGAAACTTCACCCGAATCTGACGGGGTCAGATTGTGGTCACGATCAGATTGTGGTTACAGTCTGTGTGACGCCTCTCGCGGTCAGGGGCTGGGCGATCTCTCCCGATGCTGTCAACGGAGGACGACTTATACGGCAGAGATCCTGACCTGTGCCGGGGGGAGAGAACCGCACTCTCCCTCCGGACTTCTGGTGACCCGGTAGCCGGTGGGTCGCATAGCCCTATGGGTGCTGCGGCGGCAGGACCTAGTTTAGGCTTGGAAGCCTTGGCTACCACTTTTTCCTTTGTCCGAGACCGTGGCACCACAGTCTCGGCCTTCCTTCTCTTAGCATCCGACCGCAAATTCGGAATGCTGATCGACGCACCCTCATACTCACCGCCGCTGGGCGCTCACCGCGGCGTCCCTCCTGCTCGCCTGGAGGCGGCCGACTTCTGTAACTTGCAATCGGGACGGTCCCCGTGGAGGGCACCAGGTCCTCTGGGGCTGTGTTAGTCCCATTCAAAGATACCTCTCTCTACCCTGAAAAAGGAAAAACAAGAATTTTTCTTTTTCTTTTTTTTTTTTTTTTACAAAGATCTCGCTTAGATTAAAAGTGGAGACCGGAGTGGTCTTTCCCTCCTCCTAAAAGGAGTTTGTTTGAGCAAACAGAACAAAACAAGAGGGGAGGGGTAGGGAGGAAGAAGAACCTAAGAATAGTTTAGGTATCTGCCTGTAAGAAAATAAAAAGGAGGTCGGAGACTTTGAAAAAAGAAACTCCTACAAGGTTCCCCTACTATATTCTCTTTTTTGTGCCCGAAGGAAAAATTCGAAACAAAAATTCAAAAATGAATGCAAGTTCAGAAGAGAACGAAGTTTCCACCTGCGAAGAAACACAAAAACAAGCATTTCAGAGCAGGAAGAAAAGGGATTGAGAGACAAAAAATTCCAGATAAGAGAAATTTTACGATAATTTCCAAGAGGAAAAAAAAGTAACCTCCTGTGGAAAGGTAAAGAAATTCAGAACAGGAGGAAGGAGGAACGTCTCTAGTAACGATTCCAAGAGGAAGAACGACACAGTAAATCCTCAAAGGGAATCGTAGAGCCCGCCTGTCGAAATAAAAAAATATATAAGACTAGGAGGGAAGAGGGAATTGAACGAAGAAAACAATTCCGGGACAGGTCAAAAAAAATTTCTAACAGGAAGGAGACCCCACCTGTAAAGAACAAAAATTTTTTTTTTTTTTTTTTTTTTTTTTTTAGGGGGGATTGAATAACCGAACAATCATCAGGTATAATTGCGTAAGCCGAATTAAACAATCCCCGAAGCGTCTGTGAATAAAATATTAATCAAGAATTTTATTCAGAACAGAAAGGAAAAGGAATTGAGCTTTAGGATGCGCCTGTGAATAAAATATCAATCAAGAAATTTATTCAGAACAGAAGGAAAAGGAATTGAGCTTTAAGATCCGCCTGTGAATAAAATATCAATCAAGAAATTTATTCAGAACAAAAGGAAAAAGGAATTGAGCTTTAAGATCCGCCTGTGAATAAAATATCAATTAAGAAATTTATTCAGAACAGAAAGGAAAGAGAATTGAAGAATTAATCAATCAATAATCAATCGAAAATCTTAATAAATCAATTCCAGAAAGCAAGGAAGGAACAGAGTTGAAGATCCCAACCTGCAAAAAGAAATAACAATAACACCCTCGACAACAAAGTGTAGAGGCTGTCTAGAATTTAATTCAAAAACGGCACCAAAAGCCACCACGCTTTGAACGTGAAGAACAATAACCATGACAGGTGGTGAAGGCTTGCTGCCACGTAGGCAGGCCAAGCCCGGTGCCTCGCGAACGCGCTAGCGATGCGGCGCGACGAGAACTCAAACGTTAGAAAAACAATTTAAGTGTCAACAAAAACACGTCTAAAAAGTCACGCCAAGTGTAAATTCTGAACACAATCTTACACACAAATGGAAAGATTGAAATTAAAAGGGAGAATGCACCACAGATAAGCGAAAATAATATACCAAAGCTCAAAAAGATTTGAGCTCTTAGGAGACTTATCTGAGCACGTCTTGACAGGTGGCTTGCCGAAAGCAAAAGAGGAAGATGGACGCTAATTGCGCGGTGATCATGGGTAGTAAGCCTGAACGGGAGAGGGCGCGCTCGCGCTTTTTAAATCCTTGGGAGTTCTATTCGGGTATGGCAGTCCAGAGGGCTGAACTAGCAAATCAAGTAGATGTATGGAGTTATTGAAGTAAATCAACCATTATTATCTTAAGTTTTTAAGAATTCTTATTGCATTTCCATTTATTAGAATGTACATGTAGGATTAAATAATAATAATAATAATAATGGTGGCTACTTATATAGCGCACAGGTCCACCTTTCGGTGCTCATGGCGCTTTAAAAAGGCACTGCTATTATTATTACCCCGGCTAAGCTAGGCAACCGATTAAGGCGCACACAGCTTTTTGAGGAAGTACTTCCTGCCGGTACCCATTTACATCACCTGGGTCGAGTGCAGCACACAGTGGATAAATTTCTTGCTGAAGGAAATTACGCCATGGCTGGGATTTGAACCCACGACCCTCTGTTTCAAAGTCCAGAGACTAATCCACTGGGCCACAACGCTCCACTGTCTTGCACATGGGGATAGGTGCCAAGGCTTAGTATTGAATCTTGGATTTTCACGAGTCTAGTCAGGCACCAAGATATGAAGACCACTCAGCCACAGCACCTTCACATTGTTTGCATCCAGTTGCAAAATCACTATACTATGAGATTTTTTTATTATTTTACTGTATCTTATCGATAATTCCAAAGTTAAATTCACATTTCACCATTAATCTAACATAATGAGTGAGTAAGCCCAGTTGCTATCTCATGCTATGAGCATCTAATTCCAGCAGTTACCATCAATCATGAGCCTAGAATCTCTATACCATGCAACATATATTAAACAAGATATATATAGCCCCATAAATATCAAAGATGCATCAGTTCATACTTCCTTGACAACCATATTCAATTATTATCACATTTTGTGATTTACTACACATAATATGTGAAATCTTGTCATACAAATTTAATAACAATCTCTTCTGCTGAGTTTTGAAAAGTAAATAATACATGAACCTACTTGTCAACAGGTCTATCCATCATATCTTTTCTCATAAATGACATCTCAATAGAGGGGGCTTAACATTATGAAACTAAAACATTCTTCCTTTTTTCTTTATCTTCTTTTATTTCTCTCTCTCTCTTTCTCTCGATCTCTCTTTCTCATACTTATAACACATATTATTTGATTTTGAATACAATATGCTACCTTTTAGAAAATTTTGCATCATTTTAACATTTGCAGAACTATACAAGTATAGTAAAGAGTTAACAGTTCAGAAACATTCTACAAGAACAATGCATATCCAAAAAGATAATTTTTGACAACCTCACTCCCCACGCATGCTGAACCATCGTAACTTGAGTTAGACATGAATTACAGACACATTACAAATTTATCAAAAATCCTACCGTAATTAGATTTGATTTTATACATCTTTTTTATTTTCTTCTATTTCTTATCATTGATTTCATCCATTCAGGATATTTTTCATCTTATAGAACTTTGCTTTCAAGGAGGAAATCTTAATCTATATCTTCAGCCAAAATGCATTCAAAGATCAAAAGTTCATATAAACAAACAAGTTCACTGTGTGTATTTGGTCTTTGTCATCTTGTCTCTCAACAAACTCTAAGCAAAATTTGAAACACTCAATCTTTATCACAAAGAGTACAAACTGTACAAGATGTAAACATAAAATGTACAGGAAATTGACAGAGAGAGAGCAAGAGTCAATGTTTGAAAAGTTTGGAGAATTTAGTGTTCTGAAACTAGACACCCTTTGTTCTATATTTATTGATTCTATTCCTTTGTCTCATTGAGGGTGCACTAAAACTTACATCACGCAATAATAGAGATTAACAAATTTGGAGAAATATTGTATGATAACAATTTCAAAATATGATTAGAAAAGTTTCAAATCAACTTTTTATAAATCACACTTTCGTTTCGGTTGTAGGGGACACATGCAAACATGCATATCAATTTGTCAGTGGTCCTCAGAACCGTCATATCACACGACAGTGCAAACCCATTTCAGAGAAAAAACAGCTTCAAAGCTTGCTATAATTTTCACACGTTATTCCCCAGCCTTACAACATTTGCAATCTGAGAAAAAAAAAGGTTGGAAAGGCCAAGACAATTGCTTGAGAATGGTATCTTTATTATTACACAAACCAAGACTCAGAGAAAATATCGCAAAAGAGCTACATGCTTGTATATTTCAGTCGCAGTGGTTTAGATTTCCCCTGTAAAAAAAGGCCATAGAGGATATGACATCCCTGACTGCGATTTCAATGTGCATAAGGTAAAGCGTATTGCTCTTTCACGAACAAAGTCAATGCAACCGCGTATTTGCATATTAAATGTACAAAGTTGTTGTTTGCTTTGCAACAGTAAATGTTTCCAACGGGATCTGTGCATTTTATTAAAAATTTGTAAGGCATCACAATGAAAATCCCAACATATCTCAAAAACTAAAATGAATTGCTGCCTAGAAATTTAATTATGTTTAAAATAGGACTTGTACTTTCATTTTCTGCAAAAAAATCTAAAAATAACTATTTTAAAACAAAATTGACTGATAAAACAATTCGGATGAACATCAACAAATTTAAGAACAAAACAGATCAGAATTGAATATTCTAAACAGATATGAGCAGATGACACGAAAGTGATAATACTTAAGTGAGACTAAAGTGATAATACTTACATAGATAGGAGATTCAGTTGGGAAGAAGGACATGTCTCCTGTGGAATAATGATAAAAATAAACCATGTCAAAGTCAATCTGAATGGAAAAATTTATACATAATATTCATTTTTATCCATTTTTATCATGTATTTCAAGAATGTGAATAACATGAAAGAGGCATCATTCAAAACAAGATCAGGGGGGTGTTTCATCAATATTTTCGTCAGACAAGTTGTCAGATCTGACAAGTTTCCTGGATTCTGATTGGTTGAGATGAGAAGCACTGTTACTATAGTAACTGTCGGATAAAACAGGGGAGCGTTTCATCAACATATTTTGTCCGACAAGTTGTCAGATCTGACAACTTTCCCTGATTCTGATTGGCTGACAGTTACTGTTGCTATGGTAATTGTCGGATAAAACAAGACTTGTCGGATAAAATCCTTTCATGAAATGCTCCCCAGGACTTGTCAGATAAAATGTCCGACAAGTCCTTTCATGAAACGCTCCCCAGATTGTAGTCATGAAGCCTGAAATGCCTTATAAAATTTTCTCACAAAGATATAGCCTGATTATATTGTAAGTAGGGCCTATATAATCGCTAGAGTTAGACAAAAAATAATTGGCCTGTGACAAGAGGAAAAGGGCTGATGATAGTAGGCCTATGGGGTTATTGAAAGTCAAGAGTTAGTTAAAGTTGTGAGAAACAGGCACTACTGTCTAAATGCAGGCACATTACATTTTGATTTTTATTATATGAAAGATAAATGAAATCATTTTTTATCTATTCATAAGGAAACTTAAATGATAAAAAATCATCAAAACAAATAGTGTCCAGTTCTTAGTATTCTTACAATGTATATTTTATGTTTCATAAATAACCAACAATATGTACAGTACAGTTCATTCATAATTCATCTGTAAGTCAAAGAAATAAGGCATGATTAATAACGTAGAATGATAATTTATATTGAGAAAAAAAAGATTCATAACAGTAGGAAAATTTAACTGCCAACTAAAAATAATTCAAGCCAGCAAATGATATCATTCTAAAGAAGTCTATAACTGCATTCTGACAAAAATAAATACTCTGTCAAAGTGTGAACTCCATGAAACAATGCTTAAAACATTGTGTGGCCTTCACAAAGAATGTATAAATTCTTTCATTATCTCAAAGCATATATTTGATCTCTTCTTTTGTCATTAAACACTCAAGGTCTTTTTATGCATAAAAGCCTATATTGGAATTTACAGGCTCAATAGAAATAGAAGATACAGATCAAGAGAACGAGCACGTGAGCAAGAACAACACTACAGTACTACATACCTAGTCCATGTATGTAGTCTTACACTGCTTGCCATTTCATAATGTATCAATGAAGAATTCAAGTAATGTACAATCAGTATGAAGTGATTTTCATGAGTAAAAAATATTTGTTTTCCTAAAAATCTTATTTATTGTCAGGGGGGGTTATTTCATAAGGGAATGAAGGGAAAATACAACCGCCAGAACAGACGAGCTTTCATAATTACTCCACCACAAGATGGCGCAATTTACAAAATTACAGCAGTAGCAGCATTAAAATAAGTCAATAACCGAGATTCAGAAATCCTATTCAACAGTTCAGACAGAATACCATGCACAATGAATTATGAAATATATCTTACAGAATGGTGAAATGAGATAAAATCTTAGTACAAAATCACTTTTACATTATAGATTGGAGAGACAGAGACATACAGCTGTTAAAAAAAATAATTGTCATGGGAAAACTAAATATTTTTAATTCTATCTAGGGAAATATTGACCTTTTAAATCCATCCTCATTTTCTAAAGCCAATTCATATTATTTCAAATTCCCAATAATAAAATTACAAATTAAGTAAAAACATAAAGAGATAAAAATGAACTGAAAAGAGGGCTTGCTGGATGCCTTTTGGTCCTAGCTTGCTCACATGCACAGTGAATGGATTCTACACTCCCTGTGTAATAGTTTTCATCAATGAGCATGCATACTCCTCAAATTGATAAAAATAAATAATAATAATGGTTAATCAAGAAAATGTTATAATTTCCATTCTAACATTAAATGAAATATATGGGAGTCATTTTCTACCATGCATGGGGAAGATGAGCCCAGTTTGAAAGTCCTTGTACAAATCTACCACTTTGTAATAATAGTTCCCCCTGTCAATAAAGCTAATCATTCATTTGTTGAGAATTGAACAAAAGACCATCTGATTACAAGCCAAGTGTCAGAACTACTACAAAACACTTCAAATTTAAGAGACTTGTAGGTGTGGTGTACTGAAATTTGTGGAAGCAGTCTCTAGATGACATACAATCTGATAAAGATATTTGAACAAGCTATTTAGCTAGTCACAGGGTGAACATGCGGGGTTCCCCCCAAAAAAAAAAAAAAAAAAAAAAACACATACATATATCTATATACATTACATATATATATTACAAATAAAGCTCAATCTATCACATCATCTCTCCATCATGTTGATTTTTTTGGTCATTTTTAGTCATTAGAAATTTCCATCTTGAAGTGAATATGAAAGCTCTTCATACCAAAAGGCAGATACTTGAAATCATTTAACCACCTGGGATCTGTTTATATTTGATGACCAACTGATTTTAGTTACTGGTAGGCCTATTAATGTGTAGCTATATATATTTATATTATATATATATACATGCATTCCTTACAGCTATAAGTACTACATTTGCAACAATAATAGTAGTGATTATAGTGATCGTCAAAAAAATAAATATATCAATAACAAAAAATAATTATAATCACAACAATGATTCATTCAAAAGAAAAAGAACAAAAGAAACATATTAAAGAAGGTTTGAAGGAATATTATCAAAGAAAGAATAAGTTATGAATGTTAAAACAATTTGATTATGTGACATCACATGTGAGCCCCTCCTTAACAAAGCCCATGATATAAACTTTTTAAATGTCTTTTTTTTTTAGAAAAATCAAAGTTTTACTTATACGTACCATATATTATGAAAAGTATAATATCTTACACAATTTCATGAGAAAAATACTTTAAGTCATCAAGAAATTGCAAGAATATTAGTGTCGTGACAGGAGAGGACAAATTTTGTTTTTGTTTTTCAAGAGATATATTCTTGACCATATTGAGACGATTGTTGAAGTTTGGGAGCTACTTCTTTGATTTCAAGGGCTACTTTTTTTCCTCAACAAGCAATTATGCTGTAAAAGCATCTCTCATTCTGTAGTATACATGTCAGGTACAAAATGAAACATTCTTCAATGTGTTTGTGGCAGATCTCTGGGCAACTTTAGAAAAGATGTCCGCCCCCAAAACACTCTGTTTTGCAAAATTTAGGGGTGATTCTGTGTATCATATGGGCAAAATTGCCTATCACCCTCATGTAATGTCACATTTATGGAACATTTTCTCATACTATATTTAAATCTTTAAAAAAAATCACCACGTATTCTCAAAAAGATTTCTGTTTAATCTTATATTTCTCATTAATTTTCCCGCTTTTTCAAAACCAACTGAGCATCATGGTGAACTTCCCTTTAAATGTAATGAAATTCCAAGGTATTACAGAGTGTGTGATAATTCTGACTTCATTCTCATCTATGTCCTTAAACTAGTTTAAGTAGAAACCAGGTTTAATGTGTAATGGGGATGCCTGAGGTGGTCTTAGAAGTGATTGTAAGTGGTCTCCCAAACCAGTTTGGAAAACCACTTCACGATGTGGTTTTCAAGATCACTTTGCAAAGTTAAACTGGTGAAAGCATTGGAGAAAACGTAACCGATCTTCTGGAAGCGATCTTTACTCCAAGGAATGGGAGTGTTTGTACGTTGGGCATGCTACTCATTACACACTGTATGTAGAATGCCATAAGCTGCCATTTAAAATTTCACGCAAAATATGTGACTCTCCCGAGACCGTTCCCATAGCAACAAGACCACTTCATGTAAAGGTGATTTTGGATTAAGCCTGAGTCGAATCGATTTTAAAATCGGTGTTCGATCGATGTCATCGAACACCGGTGCAGATTTTGCAAAATCGGTGCATCGAAAAAAAAAAATACGTCGGCCGGCCGATTCGTTTGGTTTACACAATCAATCATCAAAATATATTAGTAATGTCCAACTTTACTACTACTTACTTGATTTCTATTGCCCCCAAAATGAAACCGAATGAGTAATTATGATGCTATTCACCATTAATTTGAAGTTTATTTCGATCATAGTTCGAGTCTTACTCGTCTGCTCGTGCCGAGATAATTTATGCACGATGAATTCATGAATGGAAGTCATGGCCATCGATCGTGCATGCGCAGTACTGTTCTTTAATCAAACCAGAAAATGGCCGGAAATTGACGCGATCAACGTAAAATAAATCTTGCTTTCATGAACAATATTAAAATCATGACCATAGAACATTATTTAATCGTAATATTTAACAATAATTTGCATATGATAATCATTAATATGAATTTAGAGCTTGATGTGAAACGTTTGTATTTCGTTTCAATTTTCAATGGCGGACATCTCATGACGATCGACTTGACTTGAGTCGAGCTAGTGCACTTGTCTAAAAAAAATAATCATCACGTCAGGATTGATTCTCGAACATTGTCTACATGCAAAAACTCTGTTCAAGTTCGTAATATCACCATATAATAACATTTAACATGACAAAACAGAGAAAATTGCGTTTGATATTTTTTCCCATCAATTTGAAGCTAGTTTGTGCCCATTTTTGGGCTCTGATTTCATGAATGGGAAAATATGTCATACGTCATCAAACACGCATGCGCATTGTGCTTATTTTCTCGGAGCTTGGAGGAGACGTCCAGAGATGGAATAACAATAGAAATAATCCCAGTATTATTTCTTCCATATGAACATAACATACTTTGCTGACATCGTCAATATTCTTAGTATGACCATAAAATCTTGTTAAATCGTAATAATTTAGATGAATTTAGGGCTCGATTCGAAACATTCGTATTTATTTTGATCGCATGCTCATAATTGCGTCTAAAAAACTGGATTGTCATTATCAGGATTAATTCTCGAACATCGTCATAACTCATATTCCACAATCTTTCCTCACAATCGTTATATCAGCATTGAATAGCAATTCAAATGACCATCCAGAGAAAATTACGTATTTATTCCCATAAATTTATTTGGAGCTCATTTTGGATCCAACTACACAATCTCAGGCAAGTTACAGCGCTCTCCGTTGATTGCACTTGTTTGCTGGCACTGACGCCAAGCACGCCTGTCGTTTCGGGAGAGTGAGTGTACGGAGCTGCGGACGGGGCTGGTGAATGGACTGCGAATGCTAGTCGACCGAAAATCATTCGGATCGACTCTGCGTGATTCATGTCTTTATTATTGTTTCATTTTGAACTTATATGTTGTCATCTGCAAATATCATTGTTGAAGATATTTTGGGAAGAATTCTGCTTTGGTCCCCGGCCTTTTTTGTGTGTTTTGTGATCATGGAAAATACAAACGAACTTTGCTCTGTCATCTACTTGTGCAACGCTCACCCGGCCAACGCCAGCGCATACCGTCAGTGCGTAGTGCATATGCAAAGCGCATCGCATCGACGCAAAAACAAAAGACTAAATTTTCCCCGCCTTCAATATTCGATGCATCGATGTTCGATCGAATTAGAGCTGTCGAACACCGGTTTTCAAAATAATCGATATGACTCAGGCTTAGACCAGTTCAGGAGATGGTGATTAGAACCATAATGAAGCAATTTTCAAACCTGGTATCCTAAACTAGTTTAAGCAAGTAGATTAGAACAGAGTTTGAATGGAGTAACTGTGTGACCTGATATCTCACCAACAAATATTGGTACCAGAGAATTGTCCTTTCTCTAGTAAATATCGTCTGATTTTCTATTTTGAATGTGTACATTGCTATCTACAATATGACAATTTCCATATCTTCTCTGTGTTACACAAATCACATTATGAGCAACATGTTTTTATGTAAATTCAATCTCAATTCAATTAATCTTGTATCGACACATTAACATTAGCTGCTTCCGGCTCTATTTAAAGAAATTCATTTTCAAAGTTAACTTCCCCTTCCTTAACATTCTGGTCAGCAATGCCTACTAATGCTATCATGAATATCTTGGGGCTATTATAGGAGTTTCTGCTCAAAACGGAACATCTTTGGTTCAGTTCATTGAAAACAGCTATTCCCAAGAGGGATTGATTCGTCGTAAAATTCTTTTCTTTCATCTTGCATCCATCCTTTTTAGAAAGAAAGCCGTCACGTTCTTTTCTGAATGATCGCAGAATAGACTTCTCTCGAAGCATAGTCACATACACACACACACACAACAACAAAAATTGGTCTATACTGTCTGTTGCTGCTGGGAGAAACCTGAGACTCTGGGATTTGGATTTTGTTGCTTGTTACCATGGCAACAGCATCAAAGGTAGCAATGTGGAGTCATTACTTGCTGGTTGAATTGTTTGCTTTTCAGGGCAGTAAGCTGGGGTATAAAAGATGTGGGTTGGTGTTGACCTTTTGATACCAGAGATTTTATTTAGGGGTTTGAGGGTTGTTTGATGAAGATACAGGAAAATAGGGAAATATTTCTTAAAGGTAAAAGAATGTATTTGCAGTAAATACTGATTTCATGAGAAAGCCTGCAAAACCAAAATATTATTTCATGAGAAAGCCTGTAACTATACCATCATAGATCCAGATCTGGCACAGGTAAATAAAACTAACTTTGTGAAATCATACATCATTGCCCCTATAAGAATTAGAATTTGTACATTTTAATGTACTGTTATCTCAGGTAAATGTTTTAATATCTATCAAAATGAAGTGGGTAAGGGATTGGATACCATGGTAACCTATACAAATATTAAAAGCACTATCAAATGATGCTGGTGAGGTGTATATGGAGAGTTATTTTTGGAATACAACATACACAATGTCTCATCTGTTTCCTCCCAAACTGGGTGGGTACATTTACAATGTGTCTTAAAGGGGAAGTTCACTCTGAGGAAGAGTTTGCTGTAAAAATACAATAAAAACTAATAAAACAAATTTGGTGACGGTTAGGGGAAAATCCATTCAAGATTAAAAGGTTTTATTTTTTTTTTTATATGTGACATCATATAAGAGCAGCTGCCTCATACATTATGTAATATAAAATTCATATTTTTTTATGGTTCATAATGATTATTATAATTTCTTCTTTCAAGATTGAGTGTAAATGTTGATACACTGAAGGTACAATAAAACTTATATTTTCCTTTTCCTGTGAAAATGAAATTTCACTGAGTTTCTTAAATTCATGTTACCGCACATAAGAAGTTGCTTGTATACATCACAAAAAAACAAAATTACAATCCTTCACCAATATTTTTTTCTACTATTTTTACATCAACCTTTATGTCAGGGTTAACTTTAAAGCATGTCTTTAGCTTTGGTAAATCCCACCAAATATGGCTCTGACTATTTACAATTCATTAGTAGATTTTACATTAAGACAGTTATGATTGTGGAGGATATGAAATGGTGTTTTGAAGGATCAATTTTGTGTTTGAATCAATTTTGTGTTTTTACATAAAAATGTAAGTTTATTTGGTGACTGATTGCAATAAAATATCTACATGATTTATTCAAGTTGATATATAACCTATTCCAAACAATGGACTGGGCTGAAATTTTCAGGATGTAGGCTAAACTTTGTCTTTTTAATACACGATCTAAATTTGTAAGATAAATACTTTAATGACCCTTTTATTGCCAATAAAGGGCACTAGACATGTTTGATTTGCATGTTTACATTTTAAAGAGAATCTACAGTTTTTAAGATTGGAATGTAAGATGAAACTCAAGTATAGTTCACATAATTGAGCCTTTACCAAAGCTAAAGACATGCTTTAAAGCCATTCTAAAATTTTGGTATGGAGTCGTTAATGTGAATAAATCTAGAGTACTATTCAATTCAATTCCATTCTTTATTCCATTTCTATTCAAAACATAATACAAAGTTATATAAAGTAATACAAATCAAGTAGGCCTACAATTTTACAGATGAGCATTCTTACTTCGTAAAACAATAAACAGTATAATATTGAGCATAAATGGAAATGAGGGGGGTCCACTATGTCACATTCCATAATAAAAATGGATAGCACTCGGTCAATGGATTTTTTTTCCAGAATTCAATTTCAAATTTAGCAGTTTTCAGCTATAAATTCATATTTGGCATATAGCGCCCTCTCTGAATAATGTTTTTTTTTCATTTAAAATATAGCCCTTTGAACGATTCCCACAGAAATTTGAAAAAATAATTCCATGACTTTTCCATGACTAAATTGCTGCTTTCCATGACTTCCCGTGATGTCCCAGAGTGATGTAGAATTTGTTTGGGATGTCACAATACTGTGTAAAATGGAAATCATGAACACCAATTATAATAGCAGAGTATGATATCACAGAGTATGAGAGTTGCGAGACACGACAAACTGGAAAGCTGCCATAGCCACGAGGTAAATGCAATTCCCTGAATTTTCCATGACTTTTTCACAGATTTTCCAAATTCCCTTACTTTTCCCTGACTTTCCATGACCACAAATTTTCCAGGATTTTCCATGACTGTGGAAACCCTGCCTTTGATTACTTACCTAATAAATATAGACAATTAATATACCATGTCTGGTACTTTTCAAAGCAATATTAATACACTGTCCCACATATGTTTTTCTGTGTTAGTCATCATTAGAATCATCGGTCTCACACTAAGACTTAATTATTTCACAAAAATAAGTTTGCATTAATGAACCAGATCTAGATATATGATAATATGGTGACAATCAACCTTGACTTAAAAGACTTTCTCATGAAATAATTATTGTTTTCTGCAACTACTATCTATTACCTTCAATACTGACACCAGTAATAAATTAAAAGGCTGCATGTACAGTATGTGAGTTCATAGGCTCTACATATCAAAAAAGAATACAGACCTAGATATATTCAGGGCTACGTGCATTTATTCACAGTTTCATCAATTGTTGTCTAGAGATGGTAATGAAGAGGACTTCAGAAGGAAGTTTTCACATTACTGATCAATGTGCCTTTCTACTAATGAACAGGTTCTCAAGATCAATACTGAACTCTTTTATGCAAAAGAAAATTATCCCACTAACTGAAAAATATCCATTGTACATATATCCTGAATGAAACACAATGGGACACTTCAGTAAAGCCTCATTGATACAAAATTGAGTAAATCTCACTTTTAAGGTGTACTGGCAGTAGGGTAAACAAATCAATAAAAATTTAGTTTTTCCTATCAAAATATCAATATGATCTCAGTATATTCATGATTTCTGGGTTTAAGCACAATTATTGCTCCTAATCATTATGATTTTATTGAAATCGTTCCTAAAATAAAAATGGTTTCACTGATATATACACTGATTAGGTTCATTACTCTGCATTTCTTGCATACAATACTTGCATGTTTAAATAAAACCTTTGTTTCCTCAAATTAAGGATTTTGAATAAAAAATGCTAAAACTCGATAAATCTTTCATTCAAATTTAATGAAATTTGGAGTATTTGTTTTTTTTTCCATAAAGATGAAATTAATTATAAATTTTGGAAGTACCTCTAGGATCAACCAAGATCCTCTTTTTGGAATTTAAAAAACTTTCTTATTCTTTTTTAAGACAGCAGCATTAAATAGTAGCTATATAATCATTTTAGTTTCATATGTTTACTGTAAATAAGGAGAACACACACTAACTCCTGAAGTTTAGTGTTTGCAACTTCAGATTTCCATTTTTTAATTGAATGTTTTTAACACTTTTTACTTCTATCATCACATGGTATTTTTCATTGTTATAGAGCATATGAAGACTAAGCATATGGCTTAATAACAACGTACTCGAGATCAGTTTCCCTTTTAACAGTTCAGAAACATACCTTATGTCAACTAATGAGACAAAGAGAAACCTGAATATAGTTTGATTGAGCACTGCAAAAAACTATAATGGTAATTAATGAGCACAATTGACAATTTCCTGTTCCAATTTTGACAAATATGAAATATAATTCAACAATGTTTATCTGTATGTCCAGACTATGGTTTCACATTACAAATGTCCATATTTATCAGGAAGTCATCATGTTTTATCTATCCTACAGTCATACTGAAATTAATTTTTTTGACTAGCAATAGATAAGGCAGCACCAGGAAGTCAAAAAGAAATGAAGAACAGAATAAATATATGTATGAATTAATATTCAACTATACATTCTACAGTGCAACAATGCAATAGCTCTTCATCTTGTTGGAGATAAAAGCAAACTAATTTTCTAAATCACAAATAAGGATAAAATAAATTCATCAATTTCAAAAGCTACTCTTCGGAATTTTAAACGATAAGGTCAAGAAGTTCATATCTCATCAAGGCAGGTACGGACTTAAAATCTCAACGAGGCATGAAGTACTGTACTTGAATAAATTTCTATTATTTCTTCTTCTACCCATTTTTTTAACATTAATGCCTAAGGTAGGATATTTTATCCATGTATTTTATGCTTATAAATTTCATAATGCCATTGTGTCTTTTTCATGTGTAAAGGGGATGCTCGATGCAATCTCAGCTTTGAAGAATCCCCCTCCATTCTCAAATTTGATTTAAAACCTTTTTACTAGCTCTATTTCAAATTTGTTCATATATACACACATGTTATTTTGTGTTGTTCACAGAAGAAATACATAAAATGAAAAAGAGGAATACTTTTGCCATTCTCCACCTACATGTAAATGTAAATTGGTATCTCTGTTTAAGTGCTTGTTATGCATTCTTCAGAGCCAAGCATATATCACACAGTGTGATTCATATAAAACTATGCCATACAGGAGACCATTAAAATTATCATTTCTATTATTCTTTCTTTATCATGACAATCATGACGGATTCTGGAACATAACGTTATAATTGACTCACATCTACCAACAGATATCAATCAGAAAAAATATCAGTCTTCAGATCATGCAATTCATACAAATTAACCTGGTTAAATAAATGTCACTATTTAAATATGTGATTTTGCATTATATGAAGACATACTCTAAGCCCAGTCTAAACAATTATACCTTTTGCAAATGGGTTGATCCACTAACATCTGCTATCTGATTTAAAAGCAGAGATCCTAGCATTTCCTTTTCTATTTCTGATTTCCTTCCTGTAAAACAGCCTTCCTTTATCACATTAATAATTATAGTACAGACCATAAATGCCCTTACCTTTGTCTTGAGATGATATCATATCAGGGATATGAAAGGCATTAGTCCTGTTCTTCAAGGCCAGCCTACGGAGACTGGGGTAGGCAGAACTGGAAGGAAAGGGACTAGGGCTCTTCTTACGTTGAGGACGAGGTGGAAGACATTCTTTTAGAGTAGGGCTTGAACTCCTCTGGTTCTTATCAAGCTCCACTCCATTCACAATATCACCGTGACTCTTCTCACCACTCCTACTGCTGTCCTTTTGTAAATCTGTTAAGATTGGAAAATTAATCTGTTATTGTTACCAAAATTATTTTGACAAAAAAAAATTGTCGGTGTATGCTATGAACAGACCAATGACAAGCTTGAAGTACAATGATGAACTGGACAATGGTTTCTTTTAATAACAGAGAGCCAATATATCATGTTGAGCCTTTCACACTCAACAACAACAACGAAAAAACACATGACTGACTTTTGTGCAACTGGTCAAAATTTCAAACAAAATATATCCAGAACTTCTTAACATAAAGTTTTATTGAAGAAGAACAAGGTTATCACATGAATTGCACCTACATATAGGTGTACATGAATTTACTCCCCACTACTGTAGGCTTTATTTGGTTAAGTTACACAGGGCCTTTTTACACGTGAAATTTGAATCATCATTGTGTTGATGATTGCAATTCGTCTTTGAAATCATCGGACCTTTCACACACTCACTCAAAAACTTTGATTCAAATTCAAATTCCCGAGCGAAGGTAGTATGTGTCCTTGGTGACTTGTCAATCAAATGTACTGCATCGATATGATGAGTGCATGACAATTGTATTATCTATGGAAGTGCTTGAAAGGACATGTAAGTTCTGCCCCCAAAAGATGTCAAGCCTTCCACACAAAAAATCTTTACCATAATTTGAGTGAAACTTTACTGGAATTCACCTCCGGAGTATAATTTGAATTCGTCATTGTGATTAGCGTTCGTGATTCTTGTTTGGTTTCACACGCGCTGAAAATTTGTCATTAGCCTCACTGGAATCATCATTCAAATTACGATTTTTTTTCTGTGTGAAATATATTCACTTGGCCTTGAAAAATCTGTGTAATAAAGTATTACTACATGGCAGGTATTATGAAAAGCAGACCAAGAACTATGTGTTCAGTCTGTTTGTTGAATGCTAGGATAGATGATGGTAACACACTGTAAAAATGCTGTGCTCATCACTCTAGCAACAACTGTTCAACTTTTTTAAACAAGTTGTTTTAAGTCTAAACAATTAAAAAGAAAGTTTAAACAACTTGTTGTTAGAGTGAAAGGCTTTTTTTTTATTGTGAAAGCAATTATCATCTGATCGTATTCGATATTACAAAATATATCCACCTTGCAATAACCAGCCTATTATGACAGCAAACATCTTTACATTAAATGAAAAGGAAAATGAAGAGGGATTTCAGTTCAGGAAAAACAGAGAGAATACCATAAACTGAATTGTCTATTTTTAAATATCATAGGAAAAGGGTCCTAACTTTCAATACTGTAAAAGAGAGGTACAAATATACTCTTCCTAATCCCTAAACCAAATGCTGCATGATAAAACAACCTGTCTATTTTAATAGGATGGTGATAGATCATGTTAAGCAGCTCATAACAAAGTTAATATAGTTATTAATGAATATCAAACAGATCTGCTCACTCACAAGACCCCATTTTTGTCTTTCTTGGCACCCCCCCCAAAAAAAAGATAATAATAATAATTTTAGCTTTCAAGGGAAGGAATAAAATTTACACACAATAGTGCTGGGTTATACTTTGATATTATTGAAATAATATTTGATAATGGTACAATTATTTTGATAAATGTATATATCACAAGAACATGATAATGACCAAAATATTGTCCATTATGAAAAAAATAAATCAAAATTGAAATTCATTTACCAAATGGTGAAATGCTGTTCTGTATTACTTTAGACCTATTCAAAACTTTGAGTTGGTACCCTAGTGCCTTCTTTTCATGGACAAGCATGGATGAAAGCCTAACTTTCATTCTCACTTTCCTGCTCTAATGTGATTGCAGTTCATTATGAACGTGTTTAATGAATTTTCTGACTTGGCGATACAATATGTTATTAGCAATATTTTGCTGGCCATAATCAAATGACAGTGAAATCAAATATCGACCAGCACTAACACACACTGTTCTAAAAGCAAATGTGTCTTGTATAATTTATATTCCATACAAGTATCCCTCCCATATACATAAATGGACATTGCTAACAGTCATAAGTTAAGTCCATACAACATAGGCTATCTGGATGAACCATAGGTAACACAACATACTCCTGCAAGATTTGCTCCAGTCTTCATATCTCAGAAAAGTTAGGATTGTAATATATTTTTTTTTATTCAGAATAAGATTAGGGTTTATATAGTTTTGGAGATTAGATTTTATGTTTAACATAACAGATTCTCCATCAGAGCCATTTTTAACAGAGCAATTGTCATGGAAGTACAGAATATTCAGACAGCCTAAAAGTTTGAGAATACATGTACCAGGTATTCTCTGATCTACCTTTATCAAGAAATACCAGGTATTTTAGGCAGTATGAAAGCAATCATATTCCCACAACAAATTACACGCTGAATCGTATAGGTATACTTGCCATAATTATGAGAACATTGGCAGTGATTTTTCCAAGGTCATGGGTATTTTGGTTGTGTGAAAGCAAATTACTGGAAGTTTCTCATCCAAGCAAGCAGTTGGGCGCAAGTGCCATGGCCTTGCCTGATAATCAGACCATACCGCACATGCTTGTAACTTCAAGAGCTTAACCCGAAAGGGTCAGTGTGAATGCGTCAAATTATTAGGTACTGGCCAGAACAATTTTTGTAATTTTACTGGTACTCTGGTGAATGAATTGGTCTGAATATATTCATGTTGATAATAATATGATAGCAGTCAGCCCATACTTCATGTGTCATGCACGATTGATGATCAGCAAACAAAATTCACAATGACACTCTGACTCATGGCCTACAAAACAAACAAATCATTTCCACGATGTGAAAATGTCACAAGTGTAAAGTTTAAACACTAATTTTCTCATACATTGTATATTCACACTTGCATAATCTTGAAACACCTGTGTATTATGAGGGATTGTTCAGGCCTATAACAACCAAATAATTATTACACCCATTCATACCTGCCTTTGGATGTGTTCAATGTTTTATATACATGTTTCTGTTTCAATTTGAAATTCTTATATTGAAGTATTGTTGGTCCAATTTGATTTTCAATGTTAGTCAATCATCGTCAGCAAAACATTGCCAGGTCTGAAAATTAATTTTACGTTCATTATAAGCTGCAATTCTGTGAGAGCAGGAAGGGGGGAATGAAAATCAGGCTATCATAGGTGCTTGTTCATGAAAAAACAGGTTCTTGGGTACCAACTCACAAAGCTTTGAGTAGGTTTAATACAATGCAGAGCAGCAATTTTGGTAATCTAATAGTGATACACTTTTCATAATCAACAATATTTTGCTCATATCATGTTACCAAGATATATCAACATACATGTATTTATTACATAAAACCATTATCGAATAATCAATATTTTTTTCAATATCTCATCATTTCAATGATATTGATATATGTTCCAGCACAACATTGAACACACCCTGAGTTATATAAAGTTCTATTTTCCCACATTGTACCATTAAATCCAATGTCTGATAAAAAAAAAACTTTTTCAATGTGTCATGGGCATGAATCAAATCCAAGTCTTTCTTACGTACACCCCCCCCCCATGCTGGTGGTGTCTGCAACCTGCTGAAATTATTTTAGGGGAAGTTCAACCTAATGAAGCTCTTCCAGATGGAATCAAAATCAAAATCAGTCAACAAATAATAATAAAGAAGAAGAGGAATTTTATGTGAATTTTGAAAAATACGCCTAAATTAATTTCGCATTTATATAAATCGGCATAAAAAAATTTCTAATCAAAATTTCAAAATTCTGTGCAGAAGTTTGGTGGACCTCATGAAGCTATATCAGATGGAAGCAAAAAAATATGTCAACAAATAAAGAAGGATAACCAATTTTTTATGAATTTTGAAAAAAAAGCACAAATTTTGTAGCATATTTTATGAGTTTTAAAATTCTATGTAGAAGTTTTGAATCCCCCACCTAATGCTATCATATAAAGCAAACAGAATTGAAATCAGACTTGAAATGAAGAAGAAGCATTTTGAAATTGTGGACAGACGACATACGATGGACGCCACACCACGGCATAAGCTACCGAAGAGTAAAATATCAATGAAATGTCATTTTCTCAGAAAATTGAAAATGTTTTTACTGTACCTTCAGTATATCAATAGATAAATAATTTCACATCTGTTTCTAACAAGAAAACAAAAAAATCATCACAAACCATTTGAAAAATTGAATTTTATTCATTCTATATTACATAAACATATGGGGCAGCTGCTCGTTTATATGACGTCACAAATCCAATTAACTTAAAATTCTAAGAACTTTCTTAATCTTTAATGGATTACCCTCAACCATCACCAATATTTTTTTTTCATTTTTCCTGCTATTTTTACAACAAACTTTTCTCCAGGGTGAACGTCCCCTTTAATACATGCTCTCTGTCATCCTTGATCTAAAAACAAACATGAACGACCAAAAGAAGATTCTGGGACACTACTGCAAGGTCCTAGCAAGAGTTTTGGTTGAGCCGAGGGTTGAGATCAGTTTTCAATCAATAATGAGTGAAATTGGGGTAGAATTGACTGTAAACCAATCCCAGGAGACAACTGATTTGATGTCTCTTCTTGCAGACTAAGCCACAGTCTCAATCAAGTCTTTAACAAGAGGAAACAGGCCTATGACATAAATGTACTTATAAACTTACAACCACACATTTTTCCTACTTACACTTCTTTAAACTGAGATCAATCCAAGATAATCATTCATAACAATTTATTTTCTATTTCTACGACTACAAATTTAATTTCTAAGAATACAAATTCAATTTCTAAGAAATAATCATCAATACCCTTGAATGAGGTTAGCTTGATGCAACGACTCTGCTCAGGCTGGAATGCGATCAATAAACGTTTTTTTCTTGAATGACCAAAATTCTAGAAAACATAAGATCGACATCTAAAGTACATTTCATTACTCAATTGCCATTTCCATATTTACCTAGTTATGCTGTTGCCATTTTGGTCTTTAAATGGGGAAAGTACTGGCAATTTATTCAGAAAAACAAACCAATTAATTTCTCTATATCCCCCCCTCCCTCCCCCTCTCTCCCTCTCCACCATGCATTCATGATTACATGATGCAGTATTTGGTACCCTGGGGTACCAAATAATAATCCGCCATTTTGTTGAATTATGTATTTCATTTTTTGCGCTGTACCCTGGGTTACCAAAAATGTGTACAAGTATATTTTAATGTTTTGTACAGATTTTGTTTTTCTTTTTAGTGATCTTATGTAACAATTAATGCATGCAAATGATAACTTTATTCTATTTGTTTACTATTATTGGCATAAGATTGTATCAAAGAAAGGAAATAGGCGTTGTGATCATTGTCCCCATCATTGTCATGATTGTTGCACAGATCGTACGACCGTGATCACCATGACAATAATGTAACTGTACACTATTACAACACGAGATGGCGCTGCACAACGCCGTACCCCGGGGTACTACAGTACCCCGGTGTACGGCGTGGTGCATCACATGAACCTTTTTCTCTCCTCTCTCTGTTTCTTCCTCGTTTTGTTTCTTTCTCACTGTCTGATCTTAAGGCTTGGTCCTAATGGCCGTCAGACGCAAAACATACTCATAAAGGACACATCCGATGATCAAATTTCAGGGGTCGCTTCATCCGTTTTCATCTGGTCCAGAAATGGACAAAATTAGCGAAAAACATAACAGAAAATAATGGACATTGGTAAATTTAGGGGGGATGTTAAACAGATATTCTTTGGAAGCCTAGCAGATGAAAGTTGATGGGTTATCAGGGGTTTCGAATACTCTATACAAGATGCATACCTTAACATTCTTTCTATTTCCGCGCTACTAACAATGTATAGACGTTCCACGTACCTCATCTTTCCTCCCTCTTCCTGTTGTTCAGCTGTAACGTATGTATCATGTATGCAATAAGTACGCAACGCATGCAGAGCATTTTCCAACAGATGGCAAGATTTTTTCACATTTTACATCCGCTTTGCATCTGCCGGGCCCTAAGGAACAACTATTATTAGATCACTCTTATTACTTACACTATTCTTTTTCTCCCATTCTCTTATGATTTGTACTGCACTTGTGTGCTAACTGTTACACCAAAAAAGATCATGTTTTCTTTTGTAATACTAGTTTTAATTGAAAAAAAATGCATTTGCAGTGAATACAGCAAAGTTGTAAAAGAAGAATATATAAGGTTATCTTTTCATTACAGCATTTATTACCAAGCAAAAAGAAAATATTTAATGGTTCTACACTATTGTGATATAATCCAAAACTACACCAACTGCCAATAACTAATCAACTCAGCTTAAATGAATATGGCAAACCTCTATAGAGAGAAATAAACATTGATTTTCTTATAATACATGGTAATCATCTCTCTTCAAACTTTTCAAGGATGTTTTTCTTTCCCTTTATTTATTTATATTTCAAGGCAAATCAATACTCAATTCAACCACTTTTCCAAACCTTTCAATGTGTTAAATTGTACATCCAACCTTTCTAAATGACTTATTCATGAAAGTTTATCCCGCATTGTATAGTCTGTGTATCTAATCTATCACCCATTTCATATCAAATGAAGAAGCAGTTGCAGATCAGGAGACCAAATTGAACATTCGTTGAGCTTTATTCTTTAAATGAGATTTTGAAGAAAAAGAATACAATTAAAATGTTCACTTCTAATACTCCAATCACAATGGTATTCAAATTCACACCAGAGCTGCAGTAGAGTGTTAACACTGCAATATAAGTATAAAGCCCATTTTATGCATTCACATCAAAACAGTTATCCCTATAGTAGCCTTATACCCAGTCTTAACAGACACTTTTCTGACTGCCCTACCCCTATAAAACAGGGCCAAAGAAATCCCCCTTCCTGTTAAGATGCTCCCACTGGGAGAAAAGCAGGACTGTGTCGGGAAGGATTTTTCCCAAATTTTCGCCTGCTCTGACCAGGGTGGAAGTGGGGTAGAAAAACAATTCCACCCCGCTAATACCCGCGTGCATGTTCTGTTAAGATGCAGTCGGGGTGCAGTCCGTACGAAAAGATTGATATTGCGCAATGACTTGTACAAAGCGTGTGCCTTATAAGTGCATGGTCAAAAAGAGAGATCGGGTTCTTAACAAATATGTTGCCTTTTTGTTAGTATAACCATTTTTATTTACATTGTTGCTAACTGTCAATATTCATTTTCAAAACAATATATTTTTATTGATATTTGGCAATAACGTGCAGTGATACTAGTTTTACACCCCCCTTAAAAAAAGTTGTACGCTAGCTTCAATAATACCAGATTGAGCTTGTTGCATGCTGCATGTTTTACCGCAAGCTCAAAACTCATCTAGACTACATGTATAAAGGTAGTTCATTTTCATACCATTGCATTGGTATTATATGTTTTTTTACAAACATGATATTTCTCTGTAATTAAACTTTGCATGATACCTTTCAGGGTAGGATTTCAGCAAGTGTCATTTGTCAAGACGAACACGGAGTATACAACCCATGGTTTTATCGCCTCGTTGAGGAATTCTACCCCGCTTTTTCTACCCGCCCTCTGCCTGAGCACTGTCTATTAAAATGGGGCTTTAGTCCCATCTTAAAATAAAATAAAAAAATTCTGACTGCTTTGTCCTGATAGGGTAAACAAATCACCCCTTAATATTAAGCCATCCCTATGTAGGTGTTGGCCAGATTTAGTCCAGAATGATTTGTTTTATTTTGTTCTGGTCAGAGGAGGGTGGAAGTACATGTAAGGTAAAATCAAAATGCTGACCCATCTAGGTTCAGACAGACATTCTCTCTTAGGCCACTCTCCGGGTATTCTATAATACTCAAACAGCTCAACATTGTGCAAACTGTGTCTAATACCCCTTTCATAAACCCAATTATGCGGCTAATAGCAGCATAATTTGGTCGTAAAATTGGAGGAGGACCAGAGTTATCCGCATTATTGTGATGCTGCTATTATCTGCATAATAGCAGCATCGGGACAAGATTTTGAGTTTATGAACGCATTTCCAAATAATGCGGATAATTGCCATGGTGCGGTCACAAGGTCACCCTTTTCCAACACAACCGCATCGGAGGGGGCGTGTCCAGTTGTCATAACGATAATCCGCATTTTTCAGGACGGGCGCTCGTAAAAATAATGAGGCTTATTTTCGGAGTTTGTGAATGCAATTTTTATTGAATTATCCGCATTACTCTTAGGCGGCTAATTGGAGGATAGGTTTATGAAAGGAGTATAAGTCCCCCACATATCAACCAACTCATTTTTTATTTGCACTTACCTTATTATGAGCAATTATATAAAATGAAAGCACAAAATATTTTTATATAAAAGAAAATTAAACATCATCTCTGCACGAAAAATGCATATGATTTGAAGACTGAACTAATAACAAACATCTACAAAAATAGCCTCCTTCTTGGGAAATATAGGAATGATTACAAAAAAAATTACATGAAACAACAAGAGCCAATACATTGTAAAGATTAGAATTCAATGATGATCAGGCAGGTGGTTTACAAGGAAACCATTAGTTATAATGAAAAAAAATAATATTCAACACCTTAGGGAGAATCAATAGAAAATCAAGAGAACATATACTATGCTTGTATCTGCATAATGATCAATATATAAATAATTCATGTCATTTGCAGTCCCCCCCATACTTTCACACCATACTTTAACCAAATATGAAAAAGTAAATATTACTATAAAATTACGAATTTAAAAAGTTTTCAAATACTCCCACTTAAAATTGACAGTTCACATTACACTTTTTTTTTCAATCCTTTGTTCTCTTTTAAATATTCTGCTATCCTCCTTTTCACATTAAAATATATACTTTTGTTCTGTTTTTTAATCTTTTATAACATGTTACTAACAGAACAGCTACATATATAGTAAATAACCAAATTTCTCCATTCATTCGGATGCTCTGAAGTATAGGGACACCACAAATGAAGTATATTACCCGCTGAAATCACTAGTGTCCACATCATTATTTGAACACCAAGACCATATAAAGATAACTCAAGAGGGGGCTAAATATTGACAGAACAGTCATCAACACAACAACATCTTCTTCTCTTCTGATTCTTTTGTTTTGTTGCCAGCCCCACCCCCCCCCCATTCCTTCTTCTTCTTCTTCTTATAAAGTACAGTCCATCAACTGGTGTATTGTATGCATGCCTCCACTATTTCTACCTTTCTCTAGTTTTCCTCACATCTTCCTCTCTTCTGATTCCGGTTGCAAGCATCCCATCCACTCTTCCTCCCCTCCTCCCATTCTTACTCTCTCTCTCCATCTCTCTCTCCCTCCCTTCCTCTCACTTCCTTATTTCTGTGTATACTCTCTAAGTTCATTAAATAAAGCTGTCATTTAGTCCCACTATTTCTATTATTTCTCTTCTTTCACGAAGACTTGATTCATCGCAACACACTTAAAAGTTTTTCAAAGCCACTTTTGGTCCTCTCCACATGTATTTACTGCTTGTCAAGAAAACACAGAATTAATTACTCTACAAAATAAAGCTCACACAATGACCTTACCATCACTTTTAGTCCAATAAACACCCATATTTGTTATTCCATTATAATCCAGGTCCAGATCTATTAATGTGTTTCTTCACAGGAGCTGTACAGACTACAAAATGTGAATAGGTTAGCACCTCACTAATTTGGAACACCTGTAACGTTTTATTCTCCAACATAAATACATGAATGTCTATTACAGGAATACAGCCAAAATCCAATCATTTGTACGCAAGGCAAAACACTGTCGTCCTCGAAAAATAACAGATAAAAATGATCCACCAACGAAGATGAAATAATTGGTGTCGTCATGATGGAGGCCTGCTCATTTGTGTTGTCTGAGTATCTTCTGAGCCTGGTAATGACACCATAATGTTTGCCTAATGCATGAAAGTTGGCTACTAAACTACCGATCATAATATGACATAAGCTAACACACCGTAGGGCAAAACAAAAATGTAAATCATCATGGACCCACTTTTTCTTCCCCATCTCTCTCTTTCTTCACTCTTTCTCCTTCAAAGCTCCTCCTCCTTCTCTTTCCTCCCTGAGACTGTGACCTCAGGGTACAGGTATTGTCATCTATGTGTACACATTACCATGGTAACTAGCTGGGTTCATGACCTGGTCTACCTCAGATCCAGGAAATGATGATGGTGATAGAAATAGGGAAAAACTCTTACTTTTTTAATATCTATATGTTCAGCATAAACCAATGACTAATCCAGAGCTGCCAACCTGAACAAGAACATTTCAGTATTTTTCAAGGCTGAAAATCAGTATTTTGGTGACGAAATTAGTATTTTCACAGGAATACCATGTAAGACAACACATAAACTGAAACTTAAGAAATCAGTATTTTGGATGAAACCATCAGTATTCTTCTCTATTTTCAGTACTAAATACTGAAAATCAGTACTACTTGGCAGCTCTGCTTTTTATTTACCACCTACAGTAGGCCTAAACCTCTCCATATCGCATCTGAATTAAACATTTTAATAATAAACTATCAACCAATAATAAATCACATAATCATTAAGTGTGAATCATGTAAAATGTTTAGGTGTCATAATTGATGAACATTTTTCATGGAAATACCATATTTTAGAGAAGAACATTCCTGTTAATCTGTAGAATACTCTCGTATTACTTTATAAATCTTATTGTAATAGCATGGGCTAACATATATAACCAACAAAATTGAACCAAATATATACATGTACAAAAAAATATTTTTCACATCATTGTTATGGAGATTGGCCCATTAAAAACATTTAATGTATCTAATTCTATATTTTTCTTACTGTTAAGTGTATTTCAAATAAATTCTTATTACAGTGCAATATTAATCTGCTATCTATTTTATCTTATATCTTGTAATGTTGTGTATTATGATGGTTGTACAATTACATTTTTAAGTATTATTTGCTCAATTTTAATAAAGTGTCAATGCAATATGTTTTTTTTTTATTGGAAATGAATTGAAAATGTTTATAACTCCATAGAATACATTTTTCTTTAATCAACATTGATGTTACCCTTGAGAGGTATCAAATAAGGTGAGAAAAAACATTAAATTTACAGAAACGCTTGATTATGTAGCATTGATGTAAATCTCTACTTTCCTAGATGTAGGCTCTATATAACAGAATTGGCAAAGTAATCATTTACAGTTGCACTTGAAGTATGTAGATTTCAAACTTTACTAGAGAATGAAATCCTGTCAAAATTTCAATATTCTTTCAGCTCAGAAATAAAGTAAACATATCTATGTCACGTACACTACAGGAATGTTTTCTCTACTATGGGGTATGATTGACAAGAAAGCTTGGGTTGTTTAGAAAGCCTTGATAAGTGACTAAAAAGAGTATTTGCCAGGTCCATACCTCAGTAAACAATGTCTATTTGAATATCACTTTATGCCAATAACAATTGCTGTATCGATAAAAGATACGGTAAGGATGTATGATTATGATACTGTGTGTTGATAATAAAACAATGATGATAGTGCAGCCACTATACTGCGCTTTGGTACTCCTATTGCTTATACTACAAAATAAAAATCCAATGTGTCTTTAATAATGTTTTGAATCATAAATTTGACTCTTAACATATCTTTCTACCAACACTCCCCATTCACATAGATTTTAGGATAAATTTCCTCTTGTAGTTGGCAAAGTCTCTGAAAATAGCAACCATTTAGGTTCAACACCCCCCCCCATGACCCCCAAAATGGCAAAATTGTTGATTGTTGATGAATTACAGCATAAAAAGTCAAATTTCATTTCTAATTGTCTTGAGATTGTCCTGATCAAGATGATTTGCTGAATCAGAAATAGCAGAAAATTTTAAAAACTCAGGCCAATAAAGAAGAACAAAGGACTGCATGTTTTCCTGTAAAAAGATAATTACACATGATGTATCTGATGCTATCTCTATACACCAATCTGTTTTCTTTTCATCTCGAGGCAAACCTGATATGTTAATGTGAAAACATGTACATCAGCATATGTAATGACATCATAATGAGAAGAATAAAACTGTACACACTAATACAGACTACCGACGCACCTGCCTCCCGTGTGCTTAAATTCATACAGAAAATATGATTGATTTCAGAGGGACATTGATCCATAGGTTATTGTCGGCACAATAGAAAAAAATGAAAAGGGACAAATATTCTCCGAGATCTGCATCATAATGCAGAAGTCTTAACCTGCAAATTGATTTACAGTGTAATCATGAATATAAGCCTACAATTTAGTGAGTATAGTTGATGTTACTCCAAAGGAAACGTTGTTTCACAATACTGATCATAAACATGGTGCTGAGAGAGCGTTTTATGCCTGTATAAGGGGAAACCACGATCTGACGCTGGTTTGGCAGATTCCGACGCGCCCCTTTTTGAAAGTTTTTTTTTCAGATTATTGGTACGGTCGTCTGTATTGTGATTTTGTTAACTTTTGTACGACTTCCAGACTTATAGTTATTGTTTCATTTATTTACTTGGCAAAGAATTTCCAACATGGTGAGGATAATAGATTAGTTATGGTATTTATGTGTACTACTAGCCAAACTATGTCTCCTCATGTTCCTATCATATTTTGATCCCTTAACATTAATTGCGATGAAAATGAAATTATTGAATTACAATCAAGGTTTTGTTTATAATTCCCCACAAACCGTTTAAAACTTTTCTATTCTTTTTCTTTTTCTTTTCCATTTCAATCATTGTTTATTTTTCTTGAAGTGCCATGAGCACCAAAAGGTGGAAGTGTGCGCTATATAAGTAGCCACCATTATTATCATTATTATTATTCTGGAGAAA
Source organism: Lytechinus variegatus (assembly GCF_018143015.1). Lineage (NCBI taxonomy): Eukaryota > Metazoa > Echinodermata > Echinoidea > Temnopleuroida > Toxopneustidae > Lytechinus > Lytechinus variegatus. Next base: position 1,560,507 of record NC_054744.1, on the reverse strand, counting down.
TGATGATCATAAACACATCTTTTCGCAAGTTTATGATTGCCCTTTTGAAACATCATAAATGAAATTCAGAAAGGAAGCAACAGTGCTTTTGAATTAAATGGTTTAATATGAAAACACTGAAAAATGGACACATAAACATAGCCTTACTAATTAATCATGTTTACAATGTCGTATGAAGTTTAAGTCAACATTCTTTCAGCTCACCCACACATAAGTGTATCCAAAACTGCCAATCTGCATATTTTGATTCATTTCTGGTAAGCTACAATTTCTTTTTTAATTGGATACAACCACACATATATTCATAATATGCCATGAAGTTTGAATGAATTAGCAATATCCTCACCAATAAATGGAAAATAACTTTGAATATACAATAGTAGTAGGTTGATAAAAATAAAATCAATTTACTTATTTCCAGATATATGGAAGACTTATGTAATTTGAGGTTTGAATCACCTTTGCATTAAAGTTTAACTATCAAGTATTGCTAATTGAGCACCACGAGCACCCAGCAGAGGCAGATACCGACGCTATATAAGAACCCATCATCATCAACATCAATTTGTTTATGTGAATTAATTTCCATATATAAGCCTACCTTGAAATTTTCATACAATTACAGGTAGTTTTTAATGTCGATCAAAACTTCATTAGTAGATTACTAAGATAACATTTCTTCTATCTCTTTATTTTTCATATACACCCTGTACATGTGAATGTGATATGCATGTTTCCTGCTTCTAAACAAACATTGTAATATTGCCTTGAACTATATTTGTATCTTCTCATTCATCATGTACTGGTCGTATTATCATTAGTCAGCTGTCATATCTAGCATAATCCATGTTCACTTTATAACTGAAGCATTCAATCAGCATGCATACAGTATTGTAGGACACAGAAATGATCCGCATATTACTTGAATCAATCTCTCATTTTCACAGGCAAGCTAATTCAGCAATAAGTTGATATTATTCCAATGTTTGAGGTGTTACTCTTTCTCTTCAGTAAGAGTCAAGCATCTGACTTGAAAACAGAAGGTCCAATTGTTGGTTTTACAATTGACATGGCATGGGGGGGCTGAAGGTGCGCTATTAAACCCCCGATAAGATTTTTAAAAAGAGATACAAATTGTTAGCCTTAGGTGACAACTTTTTTTTTCTATGTCAAATTTCCACGGGTAAAATATGCAAAACCTTTTTAAAAATCCTGGATCCTTTAGCACCCCATAAAATTTCAACTCTGGATTTGCGCCTTCCATTTGCATATGCCTTAGCGTGCCATCCCAGAGACTGCTATAGCACAAAAAAAATGGTTTAGGATGCTTCGTAAAATCAAAGGAGGGGGTCGTGTGGTTGATATGAAACTAAAATATGCTATTATTCCTTAAATTACACTAATTTTGATATGAAATTTTGTAAATCTATTGAGTTAATGACGGCTTTCAGAATATATGCAAATTACTCAATTTTGAAAATTTGACAAAAAAATAGGATTATGGCAGTTTGTAAAACCACTGACAATTTCTATGCATATTCTTAGCAGCAAGATATTAAATACATCCTGGTTGAATGGTCACCTACGTGTATGACTGGTACTGAATATATGACCATGGAGGTAGTAGAATGATATGACAGATTAAAACAGAAGATTTGTATTGGGGTTGTAAACCTACCTACCCAAGAGACAGTTTCCAAGAACCATTGGCAAAAGAAGGATAAGGAAAATCTGTTTAATAGGGAAAGCACTAGCCCTTGCAGTAAGATAGAAATCATGTACATCCTTGTTAAACTTGAAGTGCCGTACCATATATTCATCAATTTCAGCAGAAGAATATCATAGAAAAACAATTGTGACTCAACTGTGCAGATTAAGGGAGGGTCATGAAAACTCTGTAACCCTTTCAACTGAAAGCACTGCTTCAATGGTCCTCTGGGACCTGAACAAAAATTAAGTACCCGTATTGCAAATTGATCGAGATAAAACTTCACAGGTATAAATTGTGAGTGTGATCCTGATAGTTTGCAAATTCATTATAAGAATTTTCACACTTTACCTTTGTAAGTAAAAGCACCACCAGCCCCTGCTGCGAGATAAAAATTATTACAACCTGGTTGAATGGTCATCTGTGACCTAAACTCAAAGGACAGTATTACAGCTTCATCAAAGGGATGTGCACCATTACGCCATTCTTCATTCGTCAGGTCACTGTCATTCAGGGTCTGATGATCAAAGATGCTTCTTCTAATTCTACGGCTTAGTTTGCGGTAAGTCAAGAGAATGGTCTCATCCACCGTCTCATAATCCTTGGAAACCTCAGGATTCTCTTCGACCTTCTCTCTGCGGAACCAGCTCAAGAATTGAGAAACACAGTCACTCATATTAGATAAAGCTTGTGGCCAATCTCTCACATCACAAGCAAGAGTTGCTGCAAGCTAAATAGATTTGATCCATCATCGAGTTCATCATAAGAGAGTGATAGGAACAATCACCACCATCATCATCATCTACAAATCATCCAAGATTATTCATCCATCAACAGTTGAATTGGGAACAGATCAAGAAAGTATCATCCAGTTGTTGTATATCATATTACAGCACTCAATCATGATACCATTACAGTTCAATGTATCATTCTGCCTGCCAATTTCAATGCTCAATCTACAACTCTATAGATTCTGAAAAAATCCTAATTTTGCAATCAATATTTTGACACCCAGAAACAGACAGCTTTGGCTGATAAACAAGGGATATGTGTGTGTCAGCAACAATTACAATTGTATGTAACATAAATTACAATTAGATTCATCTGAGTAGCTAGTAGGCACAGGCTCTCAGTAAAACATTCAAATGGTCTAAATTTGAAGCCTACTGAAGGCTGATTTGAGTTGTGTATTGTGTGGCATTCCATTAGAACAGGTTTATGCTAGTCTTACGACAAATTTGTTGATATATGTAATTTTAAAAAGTAATTATGTATATATCTATATATATATATACTCATCAAACATATAGTAGCTTTTCCATGAATAATGTTTGAATCAAATACATGTAGGAGTGACACTTTCATTGGAAAGTCCTCTAATTTTGAAAGGTGTAGATCATGTATAACACCTACATTGTGAACTAGACCAATGTCTCATAACAGCAGTACTTGAATAGTCCAGAGTTTTCTTGTCTTTGCCTTCACTCATGAATAGAAGTAATCATGAAAGCTGTATGAAAGTCTCATCATAATCTCTCTACAATACTTACATGATGTAGAATCACATTGCTTTCTATTGATAAATACATCACTTTTCTGATTTCCTAAAAGTATTGAACAAGGTCACAAAGGGTGGTTAAAGTACTATTTATTTGCTTGCTCAGTTTTTTAAAAGCCTAAATGTTCATAATCCAGTGACTACTGAACAATCTTTTCTTCTCAGCTTCAATAAGAAACCCATTACAGGTACACAACAACACTTAGGTTGAATGAAAGCAAAGTTGGGCGCAAAATCTTTGCAGTTTTCCTAAACCCACACCTAAGGCAAAAAAAAGGTTTATTGAGCTGTAACAATACTAACCCTAGTAAAACCAGCTGACCAGGCAAACATGCTTCAAAATGGCTAATTTTGTTGACAACTCTCCATTTTTTTTGTACACAAATTTTCAGATTTTCCCTTTTATTTTATTATTATCTCCTCCTGACCCTGACATATGTGGTGTGAATTATATTTTCCCATGACATATGTTGTGCTCAGAAGGAGGCAAGATGCAATTTGAAAGATAATGAGGAAAATCTGAAAATTTGTGTACAAAACAAATGGAGAGCTGTCCACAAAATCAGCCATTTTGAAGCACATTTGCTAATTTGAGGATCCCCATAGAGAGTACAAGACTTTTTAAATATCCATAACTTGCTGAAATTTGATGAAACTTTTTTTTATTGTTCCTCTCATACTCTTTCCAATAAGATTTCTTCTCTTCTTGGGATTTGGTTTAATGAAAATCGAAATGTTTTCGTTTTTAAGTTCAATGGTCACTTCAGTTTTGTATGAAGGAAATTCTGAATTTATGTACTCCAGTAAAATACACATCACCCACTACCCCTTTACTAAAGGCAGCTTTAGATAGGCTTTAACAATGAAACTTGATCTATCCAATTCAATATTATAACTGGTTACACATGTAGGCCTATTGCCACCTGTGGCATGTGTTCGTGCACAAATCAAAGAGTGTTATAAGAGGGTTGAGATGCATCATGGCTTTACATACATGCAGATGTCGGTAGGTCTACTCTTATCAGCCCAGGGGAGCGTTTCATGAAAGTACTTGTCGGACAAGTCCTGTTTTATCCGACAAGTCCTGTTTTATCCGACAGTTACCATGGTAACACTGCCTCTCAGCCAATCAAAATCAAGGAAAGATGTCAGATCTGACAACTTGTCCGACAAAAATGTTGATGAAACGCTCCCCAGATGTAGCCTACACTTTTCATCAGGGGAAGTTAACACTGACGAAAAGTTTGTTGTGAAAATAGCAGAAAAAATGGTTTGAGGAAAATCCATTAAAGACTAAGTAAGTAAATTAGAATTATTTTTTTTTATTTGTGGCATCATTAACGAGCAGCTCCCCCAAAAATTTCAATTCTTTTAATGGTTCATGATGAGTAAATATTTTCTTCTTTCAGGAGCTGGTTTAAAATAATTTGTCTCTTGAAATTATAAGTACAATAAAACCTTTTTTTTTAGAAAATGACATTTTCATTCATTTCTTTTTTAATTCACGATACATATGAAGCAGCTCACATGTGACATCACAAGTAAAAAAAATCTAATAATTTTTTCAATCTTTGATGGATTTTCCTCAAACCTTCACCAATATATTAATTTTTTTTTCTGATATATTTTTACAATAAACTTTTTGTTAGGGTAAACTCCTCCTTTAAAATAATTATGTGTAAAAAATATAACTCATCAGTCAATGTTAGTCACATATGTACATAATTATGCAGCTAAGTCTGCATATTAGATTATTTTGAGATTATCTGCATATCAGTTTATCATTTAAAGTCACAAAGACTGGACTTGTACTTAATTACTAAGGATTGCTACTTTCCCTAAGTTTGAGTCTGCACATAACACATTATTTGACAGTATACAAGTATGAACATTGTTAGTACTATGCAAAGTACTATGCAAAGAGCAAAATCTCTATTGTACAATGAAGACTATACACTATATCCACAAGGTACTGTATGCTGCATGTTCTCAAATTACAAGGAAATACTTCCAAATGGACTTTAAGTCTCAAACCAATTCTATTAACTCTACAATATGTGGATGTCCTAGTGGATGTACATGTAGTATATTACTAATTATTCTTTATGATGCAGCTAAATGTAGATTTATAACCCAACCAGTTTGGTTACAATGATATAATCTCATGGCGTGGGTGAGATGATGAGATCAACATTTCATAACAATTTCAATGGCTATAACCTCCACAATGCATATTGCATTTTTGTATTTTGTATGATTTATACAGGTAAAGCTACATGCAGATTTACAATCCAACCATGATATGTTACAGCATAGGTGAGATCAATTTTCACAACATTCATTGCGATTTCCTTTGGGTAGGGGGCTCCTTCAGCAGCAAATGGAATGTAGTTTAGTTCTTCAGAATGTAGCCAATTACGTGCCATATTATCAAATCACCCAAGGATTACATTAGTAAAATAGAACTGGGGCTCCCTGATACATTTCATTTCAATCAAACTTGTTTACACTTTCTATTGTGTAGTGTAGCTTGACCAATGAAAATTGCAAACAGGGTGTATTGTGGAAAGGGAAATGGCTCTAAAAAGTGCACTTTTCATACCCCGTTGCCTTGGATACATGTATCCACATGCTAAGAAGGAAAAATACTTAAAAAGATAAAGGAAATGTGTAAAATACTAAGAAATTTGATAAGATATTTTGATTTACAAATATATTCCATTTCATTTTCAAAGAATAAAAGTAGGGTATAATTTGTAATTGAAAGTACCCCAAAAAAATCACAGGTTCTAGGTTATTATGACAGATATGATCTATCCCTAGGTTTTTGTTGTTGTCTGTAATTTTTTTTGGGGGGAGGGCTCTACCATTTTTTGACTAATATTTTCTAGCAAAGCAGGCTGCCACTCATATTCAGTTGTAGCTACATCCTACAAACCAGATGAAGCTTCATTGTTGACATTCAGAAGAAAACCTAGGATGCAGCGCCTACTTCATTTGATTTCTCAAAATAGTCAAGTGCATGCTACTACCACACCACCTCCTTGCGTAACCCAGGGAGCGCCGGACCTAGTCTCGATCGGCCATTTTGTTATGATTCATAACAAAATGGCCGATCGAGACTGGGGAGAGAACTTTTCGATTTTTTGAGGTTCCAGTCTGTGCTTCGACGTCAGGATTCTACCACTCGTTAGACCATCCATATAATCGTGGTAAGTGCATAATTTCTCTTTTCACAATTCATCTTTCTAGATATTTTTGCCATAATCTACCCTTGTCCCGTGAGTATGGGTAAATACACGGTAAGCTCCTGGGCGCCGGACCGCTACGCGGGCCGGCGCTCCCTGGGTTACTCCTTGCGTAGTTCCCACTTCCCGCTAGGTTTATTATGCGTGCAAAAGCGGTCCATGCTGCGTTAAAACGGTTCCTGCTACAGTACGTTCGAGAACTTCTGGCCTACATCCAGCGGATTGCACAACTTTTTGTACCTTCGTCTATTTGGACGTAGCTCCAACTGAGTGTGCAGTAGTAGTAGCAGTACAGTAGACATGGACAAAGTAGTTGCCACATTCTTACTGTGTCCGCTACGTCCATGCTACTTTGATGGAGTTGTAAGTCCGATGCTGCATCATTACTACCCACTATTGAGATACATGTAGCCCTCTCGCTACATAGACTTTCGACATGTTCAAAGTCCACGTAGTGGAAATTGAGTCTGCGTGGGATCATACAGACTATGCCACGTTGAAAGGTTCTCGCTACGCTCTCAGTACACTGTAGCAGTTCCCACTGCGCCATGGCCATTTTCCTTTGATGCAGCGAGAACTGCCTGAACGTAGCGTTGGCGTAATGGGCGTATTAGTTGGCACTAAGTCCTATTAGATGAGGTACAGCAAGTCCCATAAGCTGCTGGATGTAGTCAGAACGTAGCAGGAACCGTTTCAACGTAGTATGAACCGCTTCTGCATGCAGAATAAACTTAGTGGACACATTACACATGCAGCATCAACTTCACAAGTATGTGGCGCGGACAGAACACACACATGAACATTTCACATCTTTCTAGAATATCAAACAAAGTTGGTGCCACATCCTCGGGTTTCTTCTGAACTTCAAGAACATAGCGGGAACCTCATCTGGGCCCCATCTTACAGATCGATTTGATCCAATCAATCACAACTATGGAAAGCCAGCACCGTCAACATCTAAAATACAGGTTTCATAAAAATATTTTCTAGTTTTGAGGTACATGTACAGTGTATATTCATACATTAACTGTTTTCTTGACAATTCAGTACGCTTCTCTTTGTTTTCAAAGGACATTGTGCAAATTTCCTAAAGAAAAATTTATGACACTGATGGATTTCCATAGAGTTATAATTGATTGGATAAATCATAACTCTTTGTAATACGGGGGCTCTGGTGTAATGGGGGTAAAACTACTGAATGTATTGATGAACAAAGTCCCATATTAAAAAACTCTTACTGGTAAAATCCTAAAACACTGCACTCAAGGTAAATGTACTGAGATTAAAATAATCTGTAATTTTTGCCACAACATTTATCAATTTGTACCCCTTAACCTCTTCAAAATTACTCTACACATATCAAGCTACAATGTACATCATTGTTCTATATATGGGCTGGCATAAGTACCAGTACAACGCAACAATAAATCATTCTGTCACAATAAAAGAGGCTTTACACATTAATATTTTTCAATCTTCATTTATCTTAGCTATAACATGTACCTCAAGTGTCATAAACAGAATGAAGCCTGCAATAAATCACTTTGGTATCACTAGAGCACATTATTTGAGATTCTATTTAAAGATATCAATTTTTAATCAAAATAATAGGGACGTGTTGTCTACTTTTATAAATATCATTTAAATACATTGCAAATTTTGCAATGGACATTTATAACAAACATATAATCAAATAACTAAAACTATGTGTATATTAAAAAAAAAACAAAAACAATAGAGATTGGTAAAGTAGATGTATGGTTCATGTACATTGTTGAGTAAATTACATTATGTTAATTTTTAAATAAATTAAACAAAATACTGATAGAGCAGAAACAGGGTTGTGAAAAATTAATATTATTTGTAAATAGTTGTTTTTCTTCTATCCTTTTTCTTCTTTGTAACTACCTTGGTAATGAATGAAATACTAGAAATTAGGTGATGAGGCCTTGTCTACTAAAATCAAAACATAAAGTTTCATTTTAATTATGTGAATTATCAGATATTAATACTTCTGTCCAAAATTTTCAGAGTAAACCTCTTGAGAACCTTAAATGAAGGTTGGAGTGAGTGAGTGAATGGCTGAATGAAATTCATTAATTAATAATAAATTAATAAATTAATTAATAAATAAACAAACAAATTAATAGATAAATTTATAAAGTGAAAATAATCCACCAATGTATTCTTATTTCCAATTCTATGTAACCAGAGAAATTTTAATATATTTGAATAGCATGAACACATTAATTCACTATATTATACATTACTTTCATGACATTGTTAGTACAATGATGGAATATCTTCACTTTCCTAAGAATCTTCATTACCACTTACCTTGGAAGTTCATTTTGACTACCATTCCTCACAAATAATTGTCAAAGCATTATTGATTTCCTTCAAAATCCATACTTGACGTAGGTATAACAGGCAGGACGGAAATGGAGGGGGGTAAAAGATCACCCATCCAAGCATGTCAATACCACTTCAACACCATTCTACACAAGTTATTTCTCTAAATGACTGGGTCATGATCAATAATCCACAGAAATAATCTCAAAAGAAAATGGAAGTCACTCTCCTTTTTTATAAATCCACAAGAAGATGGCTATTGTTGATTAACTGGACTAGTTTGAAGCCTAATGGATGGAACCATTCAGAGCTCATTTGCTCCTTTTAAGAGTGACAAATTTAAATTGTCTCAAAACAAAGTACAAAGCATTTCTCAGAGAGTCCTTTGGTTTAAAAATGCAACGCCAGTTAGTATTTCTTCCTATAAATGACACAGAGATGTATTGAAGTCTATGACACGTAGTAGTGAAGTGTGGGTATAAAAAGAGTATTCATTTACAAGCTTATAAACATGATGGTAGGTTTCTGTATTGTTAAATGACTCTGTTGGGTAATTCTTCTTTCTCTTTTTTTTCCTTTCTTCTATTTTCTCTCCCTCTCATATTCTCACTCTCTCACTCTCTCTCTCTCATTCATTTTTATCAATCTTTATTGCATTGCATTTCCTCCAACATCAAATTAAAGAACTAAATTATTTTCATAAAACGCACTCGTTCTGTCTGTCTATCTCTCTCTTTCTACTCACAAAATGAAATACATGTACACTGCAATTGCAATAATACTAATCGGAAATTTGCACAACATACTGTATCTATTAAACAGTAATGTACTTTAATTCTGAAGAATAAAACATAATAATAACATCAATGATTTTGTATTCCTGATCTGATGCATCAAAGTCTGAATAGTGAGAAAGTATCTTTAACATTACCAGGAAATAAACTAGAATCCTCTTGAATCTATGTCCTGGTTGCTGTTCCATAGACCACAACATATTAAGATGCAAAAGACTGATGGGCATATATCAAACAGACTGAATGTTGAAGAATACCAGACTCGTTGTATTCTCCGATCGGGAATTTACTTTAGCAACATTTACCTAAATCAGAAAATACTTTATTTTCTGATTTAAATATCCCTGAAAATAAGATATTTACTAAAACTTTGAGAAAATTACAACAACTTTTACCGGGCTTGTTTCTGAGGGGGGCATACAAGTGTTTTAATGGCATTTTTACATTACACATTTTAATTGTGCCTATCAAAAGGGGGGCAGTGCCCCCCCCCCCTGGATCTGCCAGTGGTCTCACTACTTCAGACTCTGCATTATGCACTATGCGGAATTGCAATTTGGATTGAATTGAAGCCAGAACATTTTTCGTAAATTTTGAAGTAATTTTTTTTTACTATAAACCCAATAAATATTAATATTTTTCTTTTCAACAAAATATAACACTAATGCCTTACACCTAATGCTATTTTTAATGCATATTTGGGATAGGTGAGCAATATCCTTTCAGAAAATATATACTTTTACTATCAAAGGATGTATAGTGAGATAAAGACTTATGAAGTTAAAAAGGCTGTCCAAAAGCAAAAACCACCATGTAATGTAACGCAAAAAGTAGGCGACCTCATAACACATGGCCATACATGCAATTGTAAGAAAATCTGATTTTGATATTAAAGTTTTCAGCATTATGCTTGGATTTTTCTCTTTTTATTCAAATCAACTTCTTGTGCGGGCGGACTTGTCCTTTAACAGCGTTCCCTACACGTACCAAACATGCACACTCACTATCCACATGTACACTGCATGATAGATATAATATACTGCCTACTTTCATTTTTAATGGCAGTTAGCCTCAAATACCATGTACATCTATGATTTTTAACAAGATAGATTTTCTCTGACAATCCTCTCATTTTGAACCCTTCACAAGATGAAATCAGAGAAGCTCAGTTTAAAGGATATCGAAAGTTACGTCTCACACTTACATGAAAACACTTGACTGTTCAACTTCACCATGAATGTCTTCAAATATACTAAATTCCTATTTTTCTATTTTCCCAGATTTTTCATGGTAAGCTGATAATACATATTAACATTTTAAAACCCATGAACCATAGAGCAGTAAAAATACCAACAATGTAGGTGTACATGTGGGATAGACGCATGCCTGTACAACATGTACGTTACAAGAACAAGATTTGTAGTACAAGAATATCATACTTTTTTCTGCATTTTAAATATTTGGGGAAACTGGGAATCCCAAAGAGAAAAGAAAATCTATGGCATCTTGTTTGGAGTTTACCAGGAAAGTTATACATGATGCCGGACAGGTGTAAGTAAAGATCACATGACTTAATGGATTAAAATAATTCATTAAAAATAGACAAAATGTTTGTATATCAAAATGTAAATGATAGAAACAATGTCATGCTCATACTCTTTCATAATTAAGGCCTTTGGGGAGGCTGGAATGCATTTTTGTATTTCATTTCAATTATCATTATCCACAATGCAGTTCCGGTTTTTCACGCAATGAACTAACCAAAATTATGGTAAGTTTTATTTCAGGCCATTTAACTTTTCATTGAGCTGGACAAGTTCCCGATTAAAGTATCTAGTTCTGATGTACTGTTAATTGTGACTAATGTCAGTGAATTAAAGCAAAATCTATTGTGGGATTGATTTATGATGATTTTATGATGAGCTATGATTTAACACATGAGTGAAAGGGGGTCTGTAATTCTCATATGAGCCCTGAAGGGTCAAGGGAAACTGATTTTTCTTAAAGCACGATGGAAACTGCACCAAACACATGGAAAAGCTATATTACATGTATATATACAAAATCTACTGTTGACCTTCTAAAGAGCTGAATAACAGTGTGATTCACAAAATATACAGTTGAATGATCAAATGCAACCCCCCTTGGCTTTGTAAGAACACCTGGAAGAATTTTTTTAAGAGAGAGAGAGAGCAGATAAAAGGGAGCAGGGAGGGACAGACAAAATGGAATTTACATGTAGTTTACAATGTTGCGGGGCGGTGCAACTATCCTACAGACAGAAAAAATGTGAGAGAAAAGAAACTATACATGTATTCAGGACCCATGCTGTTTGCTTACAAGTTTATCATAGAGTTCAATAGCAGGGGGTTCTTAACCTCAAATTAGATGTTATGCATGGCTTCTGTCCATGGTTCTATGAAACAGACTGTGCTCCTATTGTGATGGAGTGACCTTGGTCCCACTGACTTCAATTCATGCAGTACACAATGTAGATATTGACTGGTTTAATCTGAATTGATCATTGCCATTCAATGCTTAATGAAACAGAATTTGAAATGCTGAACGTCAGAAATTGACATACTGTATGTTCAACTAAAAATGTGCATACCCATGTACATGTCGGCCTACAGCTAACAATGCATTAGTCAAATCTCTAATACAGCTTTGTCTTTGAAGTCATGTGTCAGTTTCCATATGGCAAGTCGATAATTATTTGTAATAATAATAATTATAATAACAGTTTATTTATCGAGTGTAGCCACTTCAGTTCCAACATGTGGAATGCCTCTGGCCGTCTCACCTGCATCACGCGATTCAACATAGCAGCAGTGCTGACTTTGAAAACTACTATAACTCGCACAAGATGTTCAGTGATACTTGGTTACTCTTATTTCCACGTTTTATGAACTAGACCAATACACTTTACAGAAATAGGATGGTAATTCAACAAATACCCCCAATGTGGCCAAAGTTCATTGACCTCACATGACCTTTGACCTTGATCATGTGACCTGAAACTTGCACAGGATATTCAGTGATACTTGATTACTCTTATGTCCAAGTTTCAAAAGTCAGATCAATAAACTTGCCAAGTTATGATGGTAATTCAACAGATACCCCCATTATGGCCAAAGTTCATTGACCTTTGACCTTGGTCATGTGACCTAAAATGCGCACAGGATGTTCAGTGATACTTGATTACTCATATGTCCAAGTTTTATGAACTAGACCAACATACTTTCAAAGTTATGATGGTAATTCAACAAATACCCCAATTCGGCCAAAGTTCATTGACCCAAAATGACCTTTGACCTTGATCATGTGACCTGAATCTTGCACAGGATGTTCAGTAATACTTGATTATTATGTCCAAGTTTCATGAATCAGATCCATAAACTTTCAAAGTTATGATGGTAATTCAACAGATACCCCCAATTCTGCCAAAGTTCATTGACCCTAAATGACCTTTGACCTTGGTCATGTGACGTGAAACTCATGCATGATGTTTGTTGATACTTGATTAAACTTATTTTCAAGTTTCATGAACTAGGTCCATATACTTTGTAAGTTATGATGTCATTTCAAAAACTTAACCTTAGGTTAAGATTTGATGTTGACGCCGCCGCCGTCGGAAAAGCAACGCCTATAGTCTCACTCTGCTATGTAGGTGAGACAAAAACTGTTCTCCCAGCAGGCCCTGCTATTTTTATTTGTTGACCCCCCCCCCCCCCCCCCAAGATTTTGTGAAAGCTGAAAAGCATTGGAAATACCTGTAACAGAGACAGACTGGGGGGGTGAACCCAGTGTACAACCGAAATATTCCTAAGCCAAAACCGTAGGGTTACTGATGTTGGAGACAGTTGAGAATATCCAGTGGCATTAAATAATGACTGCTGGTCATAAATCTTGTTCTAACAAATATCTGAATGGTGTCAAAAATTTCAAATGAAGGCACATCATAATCTCACATTTCAAAAAAAATCAATTTACATGAATTGTGTGACTGTGAAAACAAGAAATGATTGAAAGAGTAGCAAACATTACAATACTTGTACATGGCTTTGGTCTTTTTAGGTTAGTTTGACTTCAAACTTGCATTATTTTTCGAGTTTTAATTATTTTCAAAAATGCATGTCACCATTCCAATATACAAGACTTTTCATTGCAATGTAAGCCTACAGTAGTTTATGTAAGTTTTAGAGATTTGTAAACAAATGTGTATTCTTGATTTAATTTACCTTTTATAAATTGTGCAAGTCAGTATAGTAGTACAATGTACACTGGTGAAGCAAAAGGAAAAAACCTGTACACGTATAATTAGAAGGTCTGTTTTCAACTTGTCAAGGGACCCTCTTTATTCACTCAAAACTAATTGGAATGTTTTTTTTAATATCATTAAAAGTTTGATTACATGTAAAATATAGTGAGATGAATTATCAAACACAAATAGAGTATTAATAACAGGGGAAATAGGGTTTATTTTAACATATCATAAATGAAATCAAATTCATTGTTAAAAACATTTTGTTAGAAAGAACAAGACCCAGTATTCAAAGTAACCATAATAGTCACCTTTAGTTACTTTCATAAGTATGGTAGGGAGTTGCACAAGCAACATTGTTAAAATGGGACAGGGAAGGGCATACATGTACCCTCCTGTTTTAATAGATCTGTGTCTACTATTTAAAGGGGAAGTTCACCCTGACAAAAAGTTTTTGTAAAAATAACAGAAAAAATATTTAAACAAATATTGGAGAAGATTTTGAGGAAAATACATCAAAGTTAAAGAAAGTTGCCGGTCCCCGGCAAAATCCAGGTCAAATACCAGATGCGTTTATGCCCAGGAGGGCCCTGCATCGTATACCTATTCAGAAGTTCTTATAATTTTTAAGTTTTTTATTACTCTCATCAGGGTTATGGCACTTATGCTCAATTACAAAGCAATTGATCAAATATAATTACATTTTTTTTAAAGTAGAATATGTAATTGTAATTTGTAATCGAAATTGTTAAAGGGAAAATAGCAAAAAGGACAAATAGCACAGATAGCGATTTATCCAAGCTAGGAAGACAACGTACAGTACAAGATAGACCTGGAAACTTGACTGCAGACACAACTGTATTTTTCCAGTAGATGCGGTATAAAGGTATATAAAGAAAATAATTCTAATTCTATCAACTATTCTTAATTACATAACATTGATTACTAATTAATTACAGTAAAATTCTGGATTGCTTATTTCTCTTTTCCCTTCAGTTTACATGTCATACATCATGATTTCTACAAATGAAGCAAGCAAACGAACAACAAACGAAAAACAACAACAAGCAAGCAGATATACAGGTACATGTACATATTATTGAGAATGTCAATAATGATCAATGCTCTCTTCCTTTTGTCAGTTTCTCTCTAACTTGAAATAATGTTGAAATGGGTGGTTATATCATAACCTTGTTCATTGAATGAGTGGTGCTACACAAAATATAAATGAATATTATGACTTTTTAGAAAGAATTGTAAAAGTAATTGGTAATTGTAATTGAAAAATGATAGATATTCCTAAAACATCTACAAATATTTTTAATAATTTCTTTCTTTTTACAGTAAATATTTTGTCAGAGTGAACTTCCTTCCCCCTCTAAGGCAATAATTCACTACACACACAAAGAACTGAAATGAGAATTGCAATTGAATTCAATTTTTGAAGGAATGATCGGGTAAAATAAAATAAAAAAACAATAACAGGGATTACATGTCTTAAATACCCAAAATATAAGTAACCTCGTTCGTAGGATGAGTGCCAAATGTGCACTCTTCTAAGACTATCTTAGGACCGACCTATAGACGGGATTAGCAGAGATGCTAAGTTCAAAGACCAGTTCTGCGTGAGATTTTCTGTGAATCTGAGTGAGATCACAGACATTGTGTACAATGTATATGGGGATAGACTGTGATAGTTGCACGAGACAGAGATTTGAAGGGATGAACAAGAGTCCAAAATGCTTGAGTCTCACGCATAATGCGTGAGACTTGGTAGCTCTGCAGTATAGTTGTACTAGAAGAGAGCAACAGGTTCCAAAACCATCCTACACACATTGGATTGCAATTCGCCTGTACTCAATGCAGTTAGTCATTCCCCCGCAATGGACTGGCATGCCAATACAGGTACAAGTCAAGGGCCTCGACCACGCACGCCCGGGGATGCGGCGTGGCACGACTCACCAATTGACTCCCAGTCAATACACGGTGGTATCAATTCTTTCTACCAAAAAGTTCATGAACCAAATACCACCACCATCCAATATCCACAAGACGGTCGTAAAAACTTACACACCACTCGAGCACATCTCAATTTCTTGGCATCCAACTTACCTCCGAACTGATACTGTAATGTCTGGTGATCTATTATAATAATTATTATCTTCGTTGACTTAATGGTAAAAATTATCCTTTATTTATCAAATCCACAAATACAGCGAAACACGTCCAGTCAGTTTCCGTGTACTACTGCAATGGTATTCCGCGACGCCATTACTTCGCACAGAGACTGGTCTTTTGAAAGTTGACGTCACTCAAAACTCTTTTGTGTACATCTTTAGAGATTGGGTTTTCGAAATTGCTGGTGAAGGTTTCTGGTGCTGTTTACAAAGTTTGTGGTTACATTTTATTGTTTGCTCCTCCTCCAAGTTGTTTTGGTCCGCGTCTAGCGATTAGACACAATATCCAGAGTTGATCTTACAGGTAATTAGATCAAAGTCTTAGTCGAAACATTTTCATTAACATGATACGAGATACTCCAAAAATATTCTAAAAAGTAAAAGTTTCTCTCCCCTTTCCGGTGACGTCAACTTCAAGGATCACTCTATTTGGAGTAATTTGAGAGTGAACTTACAGAACGTATTCACTAGATATCATTGGATAGTACATTTCCCGATGAACAAGAAATATACTTGAAAGGGTTAATTGGGAACCATATGACCCACTAATTTTATGCATGACTACACAAAGAAAGATGCTTATTGGACCCCCTCCCCCCCCCTTTAGAATGCCTGGATTCAATGAAGCAGAAATGTTTAAAATAGTTTTGAAAAGTCTTACTCTGGGACTGATGTGTGGCAGGAACCCTGCCAAATTGTTATTTAAAGGAGAAGTCCACCCCAACCAAAAGTTGATTTGAATAAAAAGAGGAAAAATAAAAAAGCACAACACTGAAAAATTCATGAATCAGATATAAAACAAGAAAGTTATGACATTCTAAAGTTTCCCTTCATTTCACAAAATAGTTTTATGCACATCCCGGTCGATGTGCTAATGGGACTTATGACGTCATGCACTGACTATCTCTTTTGTTTTTTAGCATGTGAGATATAAAATAGTCTAATTTTCTCCTCATTGTCCTGCGAAAAAAAGTTTTATTTCGCCCTGAACATATCGAATTACAATTGTTTAACAATTTATGGTTTCAGTCATGTTGGTACTTATTGTCAAATGAAATGAAATATTGTATAATTGAAACAATAAAAAACAAAGGAAGTAGTGAGTGAAGGAGATCATCTATTCTCTCATTTGAATGTGACTAAATTGTTCATATAACTATTTAATTGTGAAAAATAACCGAAACTTTAAAATGTCAGAACTTTTTTGATTTAACATCCTATTTTGATGACATTTTCAGCATTATGGACTTGACCTTTAAACATTCTTTTCAGCATCAAGAATCCCCTATACCTCGGTCATATTTGCTCTCCGGCGGCCGTATACGGTGAGTCGAAGACAGCCCGTTTTAACATTTTGGGGTAAAAGCTACATAATAATACGTGGTCGGTCTGAATAAAAATTGATAAAACGGCAGTTTTAGACTCGCCGTACGGCCGCCGTAGAGCAAATGTGACCGAGGTGTTATTGTATGAGTTATCTTACTTCCCCCGAGAACTAAAAAGCGGTTTTAAAGGACTATTTAGACCCCTCTTGTATTTCTTTGAAGAATGCAGGCCGAAGAAACAAAAATATGATCGGGACTTTTTTATGCCAACACCAATGATGAAGAAAATTTGGTCTTAAAGATTTTTTGGGGAAGCGAACAAAACAGAGGGGGAGAGACAAAATCTGATCAATGGTGCCATACGGAGTTCTCAATTTCTCAGCTCTTTTTGTTTTCGGCTTTTGACATTTCATTAGTAATTCATACTTGAAGCAAATTTACAGCCCCCTCCAAAAAAATGATAATAAAATATATATATATATATATATATATATATATATGAATAAAATAAAATTGAATATGTAGGGTAGGCCTACTAGGGTCAGATGAGCATGTTTTGTGATCAAATTTTCGATTAAACTTATTATAAAATTTCTATTCAACAATAATTCATTACACCGGTTAGGATACTCTCGTGACTTTGAAACGAAGCCATATGAAAATCGTCAGGGACAAAATACATTCCTAACTAAAACGAGTGAGAAAAGCGACCAAGTCAGACCTTTTTTTAGAACACAATATTCCTCCAATATAAGTAATTTTACTGCCTGTTAAAATGAGAGGGGAACATATAGTTGAAAAAAATGATAATTCTCATGTCATTAGGCCTATAATAAAAATTAATCCAAAAAATCTCTCCCATTAATCTGCTCAAATATAAACATAATATATTCTGTTTGAAAGGTCAATTGCCAATTCGTCTACATGCCAACGTTGTCCACTCACCACATCCATTCATTTAGTCTAATGCCATTCCGTCCATCAACATTTCGTCTGACATGCATTTGGTCTAATCCAATCATCACTTCGTCTATGACCATTTCTTCTCATAACCAGTTGGTCTTATATCAATATATTTTCATTCATTTCGCCCAATTAACAGTTAGTCCAATGGTACCAACTAAATTGTTATTGGACCAACTGATTAGACGAAATGGTGAGTAGACTAAACGGAAATTGGACCATGTGGAGAGAGGACAAACTGATGGTATACCAAATGATAGTAGACGAGTTGGTAATTGGACGGATTGGCAATACATCAATTGCAAATACACCGTTTGAAAATAATTTTTTTCATTACTTTGTTTTAGCGAGATTACATAAAAAGTGCTGAATATCTAAAAAAAAAAATCAGCTCGCGCTACGCGCTTTTAATTATTTGATTACCGAGATACGTATCCTCATTATGAACTCCAATAAACAGTCCTTGCAATGTTTCTTTTTAAAAGACAAGTCCACCCCCAACAAAAAATTGTTTTGAATAAAAAAGAGAAAAATCCAACCAGACTGACACTGATAAGTTCATCAAAAACGGATGTAAAATAAGAAAGTCATGTCATTCTAAATTTCGCTTAATTTCGTTAAACAGTTATATATTCACATTGTACATTCAAATTGTACATTCAAATTGTACAAATCTTTTGGTTCATATACTCCTAGCACTAAAACCTGTTGCATCTTTTCGATGCAACGATACAGCCGATATTACTTTATGGATCTGAAATATGGGGTACAAATGTTATAGACATGGAAAAAAATCTACAATTAATTGATGGGAAAACAGGGCTATATTTTAAACATGAATCTGAAAAGGTGAACATTCAATTTTGTAAATATATTCTTGGGGTAAACCGCAAATGCAGTAACTTAGCAGCGACAGCTGAAATTGGTAGATATCCAAAAGTCATCCAAAATGCAATAAATATACTTAAATATTGGATTCGAATACGTAATATGGACGAAGATAGTTTGGTTTACAAAGCTTTTGTAGAAAATGTAAGTCTATTGAATAACGGAAACAATTGCTGGCTTAAGACAATCCAGGATATTTTTAACATATTAGATATTTGTCGGAAAAATTACACCCCCATACTCGATCCAGAAAATATACCAATTTCCCAAAAAGAATTTATTACAATATATGCAAAACATCCTTGGAACGGAGATTTGATGAACAGTTTAAATTAGATTTATTTAACGACAGGGACAGTAGGGAAGGAAATAAACTAAGAACTTTTAGGCAATTCAAACTCAATATAAGGCAAGAAAATTATTTATGTTCAATACACAATGTCAATTTGAGAAAAAATATAACCAAGCTCCGACTGAGCGCTCATAATCTACCAATAGAAACAGGGAGGTACAAAAGACCGGAGAAGATACCATCTAACCTGAGATTTTGTGAGGATTGTAATTTGAATTTGGTGGGGGATGAGTTTCACATTATAATGAAATGTAACAAATATAATGATTTGCGCAAAGATTTTTTTGAAAAGATAAGTACCCTTAATATTAGGTTTTCTGAAATGGAGTACCAGGAAAAATTTATTTACATCATGAAATTGGAAACTGATGCATTGATTAAATTATTTTGTTCTTTTGTCCAAAACATAATTAATATTAGGGGGGAATTCTGAGTACTAAAAATATCAACCGGCAAACACTTTGAATTTATACACTCGCAATATTCTTACACAATAAGTTTACATGTGATGCCATTCTTCTCACTCTTCCTCTCTCCCGCCCTCTCTATTTTCGAACTTCTTTCCTCTTTATTTCCCTCTCCTCTCCCACTTTCCTTGTGTTTTCCTTGTCCTCTCTTGGACATCAGCTTTTTTTTTTTTCTTTTTTACTCATTGTTAAAATGAGTACCCGAATAATGCCTATGTTTATAGTGTATATTTTTATATATAAGTTGCTTTGTTATATTTTGTTTTGATTTTGTTTTTGTTTGACAAAAAATACTATTTTGTCTTTGTTTATCTGTTTATGTATATATTTTCTTCTTTTGAACAAAATGTTGGCAATTGCCGGTGACGTTCTGTAATAAATTCAATTCAATTCAATTCACATCCTGGTCGGTTTGCAAACGAAGGACTGGTGACATCACTCATTCACTATTTCTTTTGTATTTTATTACATGAAATATTCTCTAACTTTTCTTCCCGTTGTCCTGTGAAACAAAGTTCTACCATCCCTGAGCAAGTGGTATTACCATTGTTTTAACATTTTATGGTTCAGTCAAATTGGTCCTTATTGTAAAAATTGAAATGTTATATAATTCAAACGATAAAAACAAAGGAAATAGTGAGTGGGGGACATCATCGACTCTCTGTTTTGTGAAAAATCAGCGATGCTTTATTTGACTTTCTTATTTTACATCTGATTTTGATGAAATTTTCAATGCTATGCTTGTTTGATTTTTCTCTATTGATTATAATCTACAGTTTTCTTGGATGGAATGACCTTTAAGGTCAGTAAAGGGAAATGAATATTTTGAACTTGAGCTTTGCATTTGCATTAATTGTTAATACGCATCGTGTTCATGATTAAACAAAATGTGCTTATATAAATATTCCTTTTTAGGTCTAAGATTGCCAACAAATTGAAGCTCTTGCTGTTGCTGATGTGGTTTAAGGTACACCATGTGGAGTGTTATAGAAACAGTGGATAGAAGAAGAGAAGAAATGGATAGGCGAGAAAGTGGAGATTGAGAGTAGAGTATTCTTTCTTGAAAGTAGTCCTGAAAAGGACTGTAAACCAGAAGGAATTGATGAGTGAGAACAGCTTGAGTAGTAAAGCTGATGAGGAGATGCTGGCTTGAGTCAGCGAGTAGAGATGATGAGTAGTAGAGAGACTCGACGTTTCGGACAGGTTGACTGTCCGTCTTCAGGAGTTCGCACTACGCACCCGTGTTTAGTAAGTTACACATTATTTTGTTCATAATTACACAAACTATTTAGAATTTTAACTTTTCATGTCTAGAAAGATGAAATATCTCATATCTGGAGCCTCGCTTTTTGCTTGCATTATTCATTAAGGCCATATGAGATATCCTGTCTTGTTGAATAAATCTAAGATGTATACAAAACACTTAAGTCTTTAGTTACTCCCTAAAACAACAACAAAAACAACAACAACAAAAAAAATCTGCATTTGGCTACCAATCGGGCAAAAAGTGAATGAAAATATCCCCCGCCCCTCATTGGTCAAGAATAGATTCACTTCTGTTCATAATGGGGTTCGTACAATCACCATTGTTCATGTTATATATTATTTACTGCAGAAATTATTTTCAAAGAAACTTCCAATAAAAAAAGTGTATCATTTTGTAATTTTTTAACAAATTACTATCTCCGAAAGAGAAAGCATTATTTAAAAATAGAAGGGACAACAATCAAATTTTCATTAATAACTTTTGGAATTCACATAGTTGAAGAAATTAAACTTTATAAAAAAAAAACAACAACTGTGTTCTATTGTTCACGACTGAATTGTTCGATTTTATTCACTGTACCAACCCATTATGTTTGCTTTGTCGCTAGGTGGCGCTAATGCATACAAAACGTAAGATCGTATCTCTGTGACAAAACTACTGAACACTACAGATATTTTTTATTACCTCATCAGTTTTTGCTATGATCAGTTTATATTAGTGTTGTGAAAAGAATTTCAGAATGTGTCCTTTAATTATTATAAATTAGTTGTGACTCTCCACTCTTAAAAAAGGGTTCTTAGATGGTTGTATGCTATATTAGCACACTGTATATAGTGCACCAAGAATACCATCACAGGATCACCGGGGGCGGGGATCACCACATCACCTGAAGCACTGGCAGCACCTGACAAAGCACAACCTTCTCCAGGACAGCGTGTACACATTATGGGAGAGTAGTTCAAGGTTTGGAAGATTGCAAAGTTCCCGAAAATGTTACAAATTACGTTAAACGGCCTATTTGGGGAAATGTTTTAGGTTCTTTTCAAAACCATTTAGTTCTCTTAGAAAAATGGGAACCTTTTATCTGAAGGGCTCCAGATACGGGAAAAAAGGCTTCCAATTCACATTTTCTTTTCTATTATTGTCAAACTACCAATCGGGGCAATAATGCTCAATTATATAGGTTAAAGAATAAACTATTTTCGTGCACAGATCTGATCAGAATTCTATGAATTTAAAAATATTATTGTATATCTCCTGTGATTATATTTATATATAATATTTTGCTTTTTGTTCACCGTTTGGAGTAGATTTTATTAGGGCTTCATAATCTTAGCAGCATATCCTAGACAAACTTAATCTTACAGCCCTGGCGTACAGATAAGGGAGGGGGGCTTATTTTCACTGCCAAGAAAAAAAAACAGAAAAGGAAAGAAAATAAAAGAGAGAATGGTGAAATATGATATTATTTCTGAATTGGATTTTTGGAATAAAAATGTTGAAATTTTTGCTCATTCACAATTTTTAAAAATAAATTTTATGCAATACACCATATCAAGCTCCCTCAAAATCTTACAACTTAGATTTGTTTAATCAAATGGATCTTAACCAATGTGTTTAAGAATAGTAAGGTCATCACAGACTCGGATGGCAAAGGGGGTGACATCCAACTATCTAAACGATACCATTATTTGACTGATGTTTACAATAAATGGCCCTTGTTTTTGGAAAAATGACGGTCGACTTTAAATGCATGCTGACCTATGCATGACTTAAAATATCAATGAGATTTTTTTTTGGTACACAGAAGCTCGCCAATGAATGATAAAAAAAAAACACATTTCGCTGGAGAGTTATTACATCATTCAGTAGAAGAAAGGGATGTGTCTGGGCAAATTTTCAACGAGTTGGCTAAAGCTGGCGCTATTCACTCAAAATACAAATGAACAATTATTATTGTGGAGGTGCCGTGGCCGAGTGGTCTAAGTGGCCTGCCTATACATGGAAAGTCCGGGGTTCGATCCCCGGCCGCGGCAGCTATGCCCGTGAGCAAGGCATTTAATCTACAATGCTCTTTTATCCTGCTTTCAAATAAATGGCAATGCTATATGCATTATTGGTAACTAGGTGTGCACTTGTTTAAAAAAAAAATGTTTGTGAATATCTTGTGTTGTGATTTTTGAAATTGTAAAATCATATTAAGAGGAAGAAATAAGATATAATTTAAAACAACAACAACAAAAAAAACAATATGGAATTTTCTATATGCGATACTTTGTTAATATATCTTGTTTTGTAATTTTTGAAATTGTAAAATCATATTAAGAGGAAGAAATAAAAGATGTACAAACAAGTCCCTTAATATATGGATATTCAACTGAATAATATAATCTTGGGTATCTTCATTACAATTCATTTGACTTAATGAAATATCTAGGAAGGCTTAAATTAATTGTTTAATATGGGCAGTCAGATGAGACCGTTGTTTCTTTTACTTTAATCGATGAAAATTATTTTGCTTAATATCACTACTTTAGACAGCTTTTGTCAAGATAAATTTCCCATAAAAAATATGATTATCACAATAATAATAATAATCATCATCATCATCACCATCATCACTGTCATCAAAACTGTTGAAATATTGAAATAATGGTTTATAAATGTATGAATTGTTTTATTGCATTGTAAGTTTATGCTTGTCATATTTCTAAGCATTGTATTTATGAAATTCCTTCGGCATCTGATTTTGTAATGTGAATGATATGAAATTCGGCAATTTAAAATTGGTGTAATCAATAATTTTTACACATTGATCATCCACCCAGAAACATCTTAGTTTGCACTTTTGTTTGAAATATAAAATATTGAAATTCATAAAAGCAGAAGATGGAAATTTTTTTCAAATCAACAGATAAAGAGAAATATAAAAAGCAAAAGGAACATGCTCCAAACTCAATTATTAAAAATCAAGGTTAATTTTCATTACACTATGGTAGATCTGGTTAACCACTCTCTGGAATGCCAAGCTCTTTTTGTAAATTTCTCAGCAAATTACACATTTCCTACTAAGATTATTTGCCACATATTTTTTCTCTATACATACGTACACCTAGGTGGTAATTTGATTGGAATCTGTATGAACGCATTTTAGATTATTACCACAAGATTCATTTTATTTATTTTTAAGTAATACATGGTTATATCAACCTTGGTTCAATAAAACCTCATTCTTTCAAAGTATTTTGTACTGGCATTCGAATCTTACAAAGAAAGATTAATTATTAGATATGCAAACATTAACTTTCATCCAAAATTTGATTTAATACATTTGAAACCTAGCCGTTAGCTCAATCATTGTTAAAATAATACTGATTTAATTTCGGAGGTTTTCTTCACAGAATTTATGCATGTTATATTATATTTCAGCCTTTTAAAATAATTTATTTATTCAACAGGGTTTTTATTTGGCAAGGGTAAACCATAGTTACATCCCAATTTATCTGAAATCAGGAAGTTTGCTATTAAGAAAACAATGATTTAATCAAGGAGTCCCTTAAAAGTCTTGTTCAAAATATCATGAGCAAAATGAAATGAAGAATTATTTTATTTTTTCAGTTGACCAAGGTGAAGAAAATGGATAGCTGGCAGAATTCCATGAATGCACTGAGCACTGGAAATGGCTAGCTCAAGCTCCCCGGGGGCGTCACTACCTTTGGACAATGGAAAGCATCCGTGAAAAGAAAGGAAAAAAACATGGAAAAAAGAGCATTTTCGCTGTTGGCACAGATGAATAGTGTAAATAATGAGGAAAAAAACCTAAATAATATAGGGTACCATATGTAATTTTCGCATTTGGGACATTTTCCCAGAATCAGGCACAAAATCTCTGTTTAAAGTGTCCTAGCAGCCGACCCCCCCCCCCGGCTCAAGCCGGGGTAATCGTAATACAGGGTTCCCATGGTCATGGAAAATCCTGGAAAAATTTGTGGTCCTGGAAAGTCAGGGAAAAATCAAGGACTTTGGAAAATTTGTGAAAAGTCATGGGATTGCATTTACCTCATGGCTATGGCAGCTTTCCGTTTTTGTCGTGTCTCACAAAGTTCTCTCATACTTAATTATATCCAACGGTGATATATGATTTTGGTGTCTAAACTATGGTTTCAAGGGTCAAATTATATATAAGGACAAGTTACAATGACACTCATTGGTCTATATAGTATGTTCAAAATTCCAAGATGGCTTCCAAAAATGGAATACAAAATGTCTGAAGTTACTTTTTTTTAATAAAAGGATATTGTTTGTTCAATACCTGTCTGGGTAATATGATTTTGATGTCTAAACCATGGTTTTGATGTCTAAACCATGGTTTAAAGGGTCAAGTGATACACTAGGGTTAGTTACAAGACCAGTCAGTTGTCTGTATGTTCAAAAATCCAAGATGACTTAGTGTTAGGGCTAGCAAGGTTGAAATAACATTTAATGAAAAAGGTTTTTGTGAATAAATGTATAACAAAGCCACAATCCACATTCTCACTCAAAATACTCATGGCCATGAATAAATTGATTGCTCCTGACATTAAATTCGGACAACCAGACTACAGAAAATGTTATGCTTATTTGCAATGATATAAGATGCCAATCAGTCAATGTATTTTTAATATGTCACATTTTGTAACCAGTTTTACATTCTTAGTTGTTCTTAGAGAAATTAAATTTAAAGTTTTGTACAATTTTACATTCATTCATGGCAATTAATTGACATATCAAGTCACAACTGATCAAGCACTACCAGCATGGCTATCAAAACACAATACATTCAAAAGGCTCTGAATATCTGTTACACAAGATGTTTCAATTGCTATTTTAGCGTTAAATAATGTGTCCTCACTGGAAAAGTTACTTGAAAATGAAGTCTAATGAAATACCAAAATAAGCATCAAATGTCCAATTTTCAAGATATCCTCATTATTTTTGGAGCATATAGAGAAATACACTTGTTGATTTAGCTGGTGTCCTCAAGTTGTATCACAAATGGCCTCATTTTTTTGTAATGTAGAGTGAAATGCAGCACTATGTTGAGAATTTTAGGATGAAGATGTCTTTGTTAGCCTTTTTTTCATGTCACCTTATTGTAAAACTTAAATGTCACTCTTTTGTAATAATTGGCTCATGTGTGACATATTTGAAGTGTTTCATCTTCATATAATTCAGGGTTCCCCCAGAAATTTGAAAACAGAATTCCATGACTTTTATGTGGAAGTTTTGTAGTAAAGGTGAATTCAGGATCCTAATTTCAAGAATATGCCTGGATAATTTGACATTTACATCTATTGTATAGTCCACTTTTGTGACAAGATCTGCATGCTATGCTCTGAAAATTTGGAAATAGTTCATGGATATCTGTCAGTTCAAGAAATTACATGAGTTCGTGTTCAAGACAATTTTGAATCTTGATGTTGGTGAAACGAAAATGGTACTGTACCCTGGTCAGAAACAGAATACATGTAGATGTACATGTCATGAGTAAGGTAGTGGATGGAATGGATGGCTGTGAGGCGAGGTTATGGAGGAAATCATGTGTCTGATTTTGGAAACCGTGCCAGAAAGCAAGTCATGGAAAGCAGCAATTTAGTCATGGAATTCTGTTTTCAAATTTCTGTGGAAACCCTGTAATAGTGCACCTTGGAATAGCTTATTTCTAGATAGATGGTGCTACATAGATGCCTATTATTATTATGTTTATTCATTAGAATTTGAAACTGAATTCATCAGAAACTTAGCTGGGGCTAGTCCCTTA
Source organism: Lytechinus variegatus (assembly GCF_018143015.1). NCBI lineage: Eukaryota > Metazoa > Echinodermata > Echinoidea > Temnopleuroida > Toxopneustidae > Lytechinus > Lytechinus variegatus. The sequence goes on along the minus strand of NC_054744.1, from coordinate 1,533,344 downwards.
TTGGTCACTATAAAAAGACTGAATGCTGACCTTGAAATTCAGACATTATCCCATCAAACAAACTTAACAGTAAAAAAAGGAGACACAAATCAATTAAAGTTTTACACTCGTTTGCATTTAATACCAGACATATAATTATACAGAACATAAAAAGTTAATTACACATAGAATGTAGATAAAGCAAACATCTTAAAAAGGAAAAAAAATCTCAATGTACAATACTCACATATCAAAATCTGGTATACTACAATAACTACTATTAATCATCTGGTTTTGTCTTTGTAGCACATACTTTTCTATTTTCTAATAGATTCAAATTAAGATCATGTGATAACAGAGAGAAAAGGAGCAAATACAATGAGTGCTTAAACAGAGAAATGTGATTCATAATTCAGCTCAAATAGGATGAGATCATTTTCTGAAAATGACTCTTGATGAAAAAAAGAAATAGCAAAAATAGTTGATACAGAGATCTTGCTGGGCAGGTGAATAAGAAATAGAAGTGACACAACTGAGTTTGACATGAAACATTCAACATGGTGAAGACATGCAAGAATTATGAAAAAAATTACTATATTATGATCTATTTTGTCTTTTATGCTACGAGTATTATCATAATTATATGGCTTCCCAAGATAATATGTTTGTATGGTATTGAAAAAGGGCATTTGGTAATACTTGTCATGGCCTTTATCTGTAATTAATGATAATAATAATGAAGTTGATGAGAATCCTGGAAAAATCAAATAAGCTAATGCCTGATATGCTTGGAGGCATGATTTAGAAAAATTGTTTTTCGATTTTTCTTTCGCTCCAATATTGCAAATCTTGAGTCATTTCACCAAAAATGGGTGGTAAAAAACTGTTGAAAAACAAATTACGCGATAAAAGGGGACAAGAAATGTGCAGAATATTTTCGATTGAAACACTTGTTTTCATAACAATTGACATACCACACTGAATAATCAGCAACATAGAATCAAGCAACTTAAAAAGTAGAAAGACAAAGTAAATAATCTAGATGCAGAAAACAATTTTTGCATTGATGGAAAAATAATAATTGGAAGGCATAGTGATAACGAGAAGTAACCACCATATTAATTGACATGATGTTTGCAAATACTGATGACAGAATGAGAAATAACTTCTAATAAATGTTTCATCCAAGAAAGTAAGGTGTCTAAAGGGAGACATTAAAGAGTAAATGGATAATCTGAAGAAAAAAAGAGCTTATGCTGAGGGAGGGAGATTGTGTTCCAAATAGTAAGAATGGTTTTCTCTTTAACCATCATGGCCCATCATATAAAGACTTCTTAAAAAAATACCAAAATACAAAACTTCTACAACATATTTACCATCGACTAATGGTAATAAAAACCTGGACTCACTGAACTTTTCCTCTGTGAGATCTTTCTTAAATCCTGAAATACATGTATAGCAATGAGGCAAAAAAAAAAAGAACCCCCCCCAAAAAAAAAAAAAAACACTGCAAAGTGGACAGATGGTAGTCAACAGGGTATACAGGAAATAACTTATCTGTCAATGAAGAGTATTAAAGATTTTTATTGTACCAGAATTTGGGAATATGATGTATTATTATGAGGACATATAACAAGAATCTAAAATATTTATTTGAAATCAATTTACTGTAATATGTAATTAATAGTGAACTCAGTCAGATTTTAGTATTACAGACTAGAAAATGTACTTTAAGCTTCTATCAGAGATACCCCCCCCTGCAGATTGACAAACCATTTTACATACAACTATGATGTAAAGTGGCACTTTTTCATCTTTAGGATGCTAATACACTATATGTATCTCAATCAAATAAATAACACACAAGAGATTAGAGATGGCAAAATGTATCACTCATTTGCACATTCTAGAGAAATAATAAGAGGAGAAGTTTGCATGCCAGCATGAACAACACATTCAGTGAAAAAATACAAATAAACTCATTCTACAAAAAAGAAGGAAAATCAAATTAAAGGAATGCAGGTTGAATGATAGAATAGGAATATATTCCTACAGAGATACTATAATATACATGCACATGAACATTGAGTAGAATAATGAGTTCATTGTAGGTGAAATAGTTAAAAATATAAATGATTTTTGTTACCCCATCGGTACACTTCTCTGTTATGCATCTAACTACAAAAAGTGTATATGATCACTGATATGTACACTCAAGTATTTGTGTATTTTTTTTCATGCTCCCTTTGTCTGACATATTTCAGTTTCTGAATGAAGTGTTGATCACATCAATGTTGCATGTGAAAATATATTTCAAACCATTTAAATCACTGCTTTTGCCACATGTAAATAGCATGATCTGTTGATGGCAATATATATATATTCTCAGTGATAAGCTTTAACCAAAACAATCCTTCCTTTAATTTTGAATACATCATTGGCATGAAAAGAGGAAATGAAAAGAATCCCTTTCAATTACAATTAAAATTTAGATTAAAAAGTAGTCAAAAAGACCACTACGTAGGCCTTATGCCAAAAGGGCCTTAACTGCTTTTGGCCATTCCGAGATAATGGCGTTTATAAAGGTTTTGGCCTCTCTAATAATCAAAAGTTTGTGGTCGTTTTTTTGCTTTTGAAGCCAATTTCGATAAACGTGTTAAGTTATTAAGTTTTATATGAAATGTGTTAAATTTATTATAAAAAATTCAGAACCCCTAAAATCGGGTTAAGGCCCTTTTGGCATAAGGCCGACGACTAGTTAATATCCCAATGAATACCATTTCAAATGATTCTATTTTATAAGCTGCATAGAGTTATCGCTTTGTTTCATTTATAAAGAAATAATTCTGACTTTGACATACAAAAACCTGTTACATTTTTTAGGTAAGAAAGATATCCACTGGTTGTAAAGGCGAAGTTGGTTATTACGAGGCAATACAACTCATTTCTGCCATTCATAACCGTATATTAATTACTTTTTATTCAGAAACTCAAATAAAACTCAATAGTCTTACCCCTATTACACAGCAGCCCTAAATAGAGTAAAAAAAACACACCATAGACATTCTTCTCATCCACCTCAATCTGTTTGAGATATTTCATGCAAACAAATCCTCCAAGTTAAGATTACTATACACATACTTTTGTGATAAAAAAGAAACTTATAGAATAGATTACAGGTGGCCAATGGTAATATATCAATTAGAACATTAATATACAGTTGTGTGATTTGTACATTTTATACAAATGTGTAAACTTCTCTATATTACATACAACCCAAATCACTTGGGTCAGTGGTGTCTGCTCAGGACAATAAAATTCTGTACACAAAATTCAATTCTTTCTCTACAGCCCGTCAGCCATTAGTACGGCACTAACCGACATCTTAACATAGAGTATTCATATCGTCTCAAAATTCAAATTGATCTATAGTTAAGATCTAATCAATATAATCAAAGGCAAGGCATTCATTAGAACCCTGACGGGTTGAGTTTCCAACAATCAAATTTAATGCAAACCATCAAAAAAAACCCTTTCTTACTACACACCTGTAGAGTGTCAAACTTCTAAAAAAAAGGTGATGTAAATAATGCCTACAAGTAAATTAATTACTAAAAAAGTTTTGTTTACAAATGACTTATCAAATGTTTCTACAGTGCAAATGTGTTTTTAGATTGTTTTAAGACAGAACCAATAACTTGTTAATTTTAGTTGACTGGCAAAATATATGTAAAGCTAGATGTAGACTGCAAATTCTGTAGCACTCGGTATGCTTGACTCTAAGTGTTTGACAGACATATCACAGCGCAGTAAAACATACTATGAATTACAACACAGAGGCTTGTAATAGTTTGTTATTCAAATTATTTCAACGGAAAGCATGAGCTTTGAGCTTTTTCTAGAGCTCACATTGGAACATTTTCTACATGATATAACTCGTTTGAGATGTCTTCAAATTCTGCATGATTGAGGGAATTGTTGCGTGCTCATATAAATGAGAACCATTCTAAATGATGTTCACGGAAATACAACACCATGAATTTTCTATGTGACACGTATCCCAATTGCTCAGGGATGGATGTCTGATAGCATGACTACACATTGTTTCATTCATCTGTATGGATCTTACCCTGACAGAAATCTAGGCATGCTCCAAGCTTGTAACTAGCTGATGGTTCACTTTATTTGAAAATGAAAATTACATAGTCTTGACAACATTGATTAATTATTTCTCAGCATGCCTAACACAAGCTTATCAAATCATCTGCTTGCTAGTCACTAGCTAGCAAGTAATTAGTGACTTGCTAGTGGGTTGCTGTAAATTTCTGTGCGGGTAATACACGAACATGTAAAAACAAAGCATCATTCCTGACTGGGACAAACATTTCTTTGCAGCAAAAACCAATAGAGATTAGATAAGAATAGTTTCACTCTACTCATGGTATGTCTTTAAAATATTCTTTACGCACAGACTCCATTCTAAAAGAAGAGAAAAGACAACACTGTTACATGTTTAAGGGAAGGGGGTAGGGTAAGATAACAAAAACAAAACAGAATTAAAGGGCAAGTCTACATATTCAAACGGTTGATTTAAATGAAAATAGGAAAATCACACTCGCATAATGGTGATAAATTAATAAAAATCAGATGCAAACTTACAAAGTTATGACAGTTTGAAGGTTTCTTTTAATTTCACAAAACAGCTATTTCACAACCTCGTTGGTATTAAAAATAAGGAACTGATGAAGATAAAAATTCACTTTTTTGTATCTTATTATATAAAATATTCTTTTAATTTTGTCCTCATTAAAATGTAAAACAAGGCTTGAACCCTGTTTTAAAAAGTGGGAACGCCGAAATGAATGTTGCAACCTATTGTGATTCGTCAAGACATTTCCTTAATGTTAAATCTACAAAAAATGAAATATACTATATTTCATATGTACCGGTAATAAAAAAATCACTGTGTTGTACATATAACTGTTTTGTGAAAAATATAAGCGAAAATTTAACATTTCATTTTTTTTTCTGAATTGACATATGATTTGCTCTTTCACCAACTGCATCAGTCCTGTCATAATTATCACGAACTAACAAGTAATTTTAGAAGATTTAGTATATTAATACATACCGGTATATCTGATCAAAATATTTATCTTTACGGTGGGGGGGGGGTGTAAATTTCAAGGGCCTCTTAACACAAAGCCTGTGGTTGATCACAAGGCTGATGTTATGAATGATTGCATTGATCATAATGTGCAATCCATCATAAAAATCAACTGTACGATTAAACACTGAGCATTGTGTGAGGGGTTTAAGATCAATTACAAATTTAAATAGTTCTCAATGGTTTACTGGTCAGGCATTTGAATGTGTGCATACAACAATGATCATGCTTGTCTCCTATAAGTTACAAGTAATAGATACTTTTGTGTTGCTGAATGCAGAAAGTTTTGATGACATTTCTATCCTCTGGTCATTTAAGCTAACACACCTGCCAACTTTTATATAGACTACACACTGATATACCTATGTCAATGCAGTTAAACATATGATAGAGAAAAAGTATAAAGACTAATCCAGGGCTCGACATTAGCAGTGGCCCGGGGCAACCAAAAATGAGAGTCGGGCCACCAAAATTTTGTAAAAGCCAACACTTGGTGGCCTGGTTGGGCTACCAAAGTTTTGATAAATTGTAATGTTTTCTATTGTTTTAGGACCACCAAAAATATGAAATTGATGATTTTGGTAGATTGTTTGGGCCACCAAGAAAAAAAGTTAGTGTGGAGCCTTGACTAATCATACAGTCAAATTAAATATTTGACCTTCAATTCGTGACATTCTTATTTATCCTTGCATAAACAAGCTTTCAAACTGGCATTGAAAGGTTCTATTGATCTACAGTCTTTTAAAATTCTTCTTGCCACAATTGGCTTTCCATAGTTAAACCACAACTTTAAACCAGGGTTTAAATTGAACCAAAGTTCAGAAAACAGGCTTGAGTGTTATAAAAGTAAACTGATGATATCATCGCTTAATCCCAATTAGACGATAGAACACCTTGATTTCTTTTCTTAAATTGTCTTTATTCTTTCAAATTTACTGGGATAAATTTTCACAGTCGATATCTCTTGTTTTCATCGATGAACAACTATCCATGCTTAGATTGCTTAAAAACAACTTCAATTCGATAAAAACAAATATGTTAAACTTGCTTGTTTCATAGTTCAACCATTGGATTTGTATCAGATCAAATTGATACATGCTTAATGCTGAGATTTATGAACAAACCAGGAAAGTGGAATTAGGATATACAACTTTAAAAGTGCTTCTCTCTATATATAAAATACCTTCATTTGATTGTGTTGTGTTAATAACTAGTGAATATCTATTTATGGTGGCACATTGAAATTGATTGATAATGTAGCAATACTGGAAATGCAGCTCAAATAAAAATCAACTAAAAAATGCAGCAAGGTCGGGAAATATCGCTTCCACAGCTTATTTTTATGTTTTACACATGTGCTTCTGGAATGTACAATTGCACTCATCTCTTTACATAATAGATAACATTACCCGCCAACCTTCGGTTTCATACAATACTCACAATAAACAAAACAATAAACAAACATTAATCAAAGAGTTTGAATAGAATGATTTAAACAGTATGGACCATCACAAACTCTTTACAATCAGAATGCCACACTCAGATCCCGGTTGGACTTTCCACAACAGAAAGGGCTCTTCTATTAGACGCTTTCTCTGAAATCTGCTCTTTCTGTCAACAAAATCGGATGAAAGTATTCCCAACGATACAAACAGACCGAATTGTTGTTGAACCTGTTGTACACTATTATGAACTAAATGTGATGAAAACATTGGAAAAGTTCATTTGCAATATCTATAAAGAATTTATTATCCCATCATATACACTACAACCAAGTTGAGTAACACTTTTGAAATTCACACAAAAAAGTATAAAAGTATATAAGATGTATATGTGATGATCTGTTATGTTATTAGTCTGAGAAAATGAATTTGATTTACATTACCGTATACCCAAATGGTCATTTTACTTTGGGACTAAACTTGAAGATAGGTCTGACCAGAATTCTGGTTTATAAAGCTGTTAATAATTTGGATTAAATTGTACGGAAGCTTTTAAGTACCATCAATTTGATGAGATGGCAAGACATTTTGTTGCGCCATGTTGACATATGAACAGTAATTGTATGCTGACATGGTGAGATAGTTGTCTTGCCAACATGGTTGATAAAAACTTTTACATTGACATGGCAAGATATATCCACTGCGTATCCTGTTGTGATGACATAGCGAGATGAAATACCTTGTGATCTTGTCAAGTCAATGGCACTTTTTTTGCTTCCGTACATTTTAAAGCAGGTTGTTGTTTGTAAAGATTATACGTGGAATTCTCATTACTCCCATGACATAAAAAAGAGATAATTTTGGTATTCCATCTAGCACAAAAAACGGTCACAATCAACTTGTTTTGTGACAAGCTTTCACTTGCAAGACTGCTATTAGAGGTCATGTTGCTCTTATTGGAATGAAAGTTCCATACTTGCTCCAGATGGATTACAGAGGTTACCCACGGCAATAGAGAACCCCCTTTACATAGAGACCGAAGTACGATCTCATTCTAATGCCTCGCTGTGCAGCAGCAACTACGTCGGTTTGATGAAGCTTGAAGCCTTGCAAATGAAAACAGGTGATTGTGATAAAAGAATGCTTTCTCATGTCATTCCAGTTGTTCTAAAAGGCTATTCGTAATTCAACAAGCAGCTTCATGAAAAACTCCTGCCCCCATATGGTACCTAAGTTTGGGACAATATTTTTACATCACAAAGAGCTGTATTTTTCCCGCACAGTCTACCAAATATGTTATTTTATTCTTAATTGATTCCTACAAACAATAGAATATGGCATTCAAGATACAACATCACTTAATATCCATTTCAGGGTTCTACCTTCTGAAGATTTAAGAAACTTTCCATTAATTCTTTTCTCCAAACAGCTTGACAAGTACCAACATGTTAGTGTGACGAATTGCTCCGTTCCACGTTGCCCCATTTTTGTCGCCTTCTGTATGAGGATAAGCAGCACATCCAATGTCTCCTTGATGATTTTCACACACCAGCATCTATTAATCATAAATGAAATCAGCACTCTCCCATAGCTCTGCAGCATCCATTGCTCAATAAATCAATCTGTGCATCACAGCACTGGCTCAGTAGCTTGGATACAACCAATGAAGTCATTTCTATGCACACACACGCGAGCCTGGCACTCGCATTCCTTGTCAGACACACCACCAGCGACCCAACAATGACACTCATAGCGGAACGGCATCCCGTGAGGGAAGGATTGGATCGTTCATCGGGTCGTTGATGGCTAGAGCCGGTGATCCTGCCTGAAAGAATCCTCTGTGGCTTGGTCAGCTACTATGTCATTGTCTGAGAGCATCTGAAGGTGTTCAAGGTCAAGAGGATCAACGTTCAATGAGTCCGTCGAAAACAAAAGATCATGCTCAAAGTTACTGTCTACACTTGCCATTGCGTTGCTGATTTCACGAGCTAACTCTTGTCTTGGCGGTGACTCTCCTGCACCTGGCAAAGATTTAAAAAAAAACACAAATAACAAAAGGAGCATCTCAAGCTTTTTCAATTTGGTCAAATACATTTTTCAGGATGATCAACATAATATTGGTCAAGTCATTCAAACTTCTCCGTATCTTATTTTTTTTATTCTTCCATAAACTTCATTTGGTCATATTGAGCATAAAGGACCTTCTTACTGATTTCAAGTGGTCAACTGAGAATTCAAATATATTTTCCTTGTTTTAATTACCTGTGACAGTAAGATGGATGTATCAGCCTCTGGGAATTAAAAATGGTATTCTTTGATACTCCAAACCATATCCCCCAAGCTATATTCTACAACAAAATGCACACTGCCCTTGCAGAACAATGAAACAAACGTATATCTCAACATGTTTTTTTTACGAAAATGATGAAAGATAGGGGAAAGGGGGAGGGGGCTGACCATGCAAACAATTATAACCACATGGTATTTCTTTTTATATTTTGGTACACAACATTGTGTTGTGATAATTATTTGCTATGGCTTTTCATAAGAAGTTGACACATTACATGATGATCCCTGGCTCTTTACATCCTGAGAAAAAAAATTAAAGAAATTGCGAGATCTGTATGAAGTTGTTTTGTGCTTTTTACCTGTGAATATAATATCTGGAATATTGCTGGGATGCGAGTGTTGAGGGATTTGCATAAGAGTTTGCTGATAAGATGGAGGTGGTCTCCCATGATGAATTAATTCTTGGCTACCCCCTAGATTGTGGCTGTACACAGCACCATATGAAAGACCCTGTAAGACAAAAGATTAGACAATATCATACACACACCCACACACACATCTCAGACAGGAAAGATATTCTATTTATGATTATGGTATAGTATTATATCATCAAGCAGTCAGGAAATAAGCAAGGGAATGAAAGTTTGCCCAAAAGCTGAATTTCTCAAACCTCTGTAAATCTTCATGTTGTTTGAGTAACTAGCATGACTACTCAACATCTCTTCAGATAAAACCATACTCTTTATTCTGAATTGAAAATGAAAGCATAAAATACATGAACATTGAGAAATTACAATAACAGGTTATTTGGGTAACAGTACTACAAAAAATAATCTTGATTTATCTTGCAGTATATCTCTGATATAGAGTACTTGGCTTGACATCACAGGCTGGGTTGAAACCCTGTTGATGAAATCATATTCATTATTAATCCATTGTGATATTATCCCACCACTGCCACCATAAATACTTTATCATCTCATTTTTTTTTAAATAACAAGTACTCAATATGGGCATTTACTAAAACTGACAATATACTTCAAAGGTAGACAATTAGGCTGTCTTTAATCATTGAAATTACTGTGTTTTTCTACTTCTTTACTCATTCATATGAAGACCAAAAGACTTGGGTCATGATAAAAATGTGAAGTAAACTCACCAAACCCGATTGCATGTCGTGTTCATTCTGCGAGAGAACAAACGTCGGTGACGTCGGCGTTGACGTCGTTCTCTGCTTCTGTTCTGAGTTCTGCATCATGTTGAACTGCTCAAACTTGTACTGTAGAGCATTGGTCTGCTGCTGTTGGTAATAAGCATCACTGAATAAACCCATGTTACCTGGAACCGGTGATGTGGAGCCAGGAGAACAAGATCCAACTGGCATGGAGCCACCAGGAGATGGTAGAGGAGAATTGTTAGGATTGGATACAGGTGAAGTCGGTGAGGAACAGGATACGTTAGAACCCATAAACTGTCCTTTGTCTCTATAATGCTGCATCTGAGCCTGTAATACAGCCTAAAAAGACAAGGAACATATACATCATTAATACCAATAATATTACAATCTTAATTTCAATTTGAAGTGAATTTATTACCAAATCTCACTGCTATACAATAATTTCTTATCATTGAAAAATAATACAAAGTATTTGACAACAGGAGTTAATAAAATAGGATCATGTTGTGTTATGCGATGTTAGTCCAAGCAAGTCATAAAAATATTATTTTAAGAATGCAGAAATGCATAGAAGAGGAGAGATGAAAACCAAATATTTAAAAAAGTTCATGTGAAAGCTGCATGTGAGATAAATTAGCTGGATGAAAAATAAAAACAAGTTTAGTGAAATATACTCAGCGAATCTTATGTTAAGAGGATGTGTTTCAAAGGGCAGGTATCACAAAGCAGAACAAATCATTATAAGGCAGATTTTTATGATCAATTACATTGATAACTATGTGCAATACATCAAACATATATATATGTATTATTGATCATTAGCCTTTGTAATACACACCCCAGGATACCTCCCAAAAGAAGAACTAAATGTAGTTAAGACTCATCAGGAAGGACCGTTGAGCCTTTTATGTGCATTTATCTTAATTCAAAGGTGGATGGTCACTCGAAGTACATTAACAACTATATTAAGTAATATAGCCCTTATATGTCAATACCTAGTCAATAGCATAATTGTTATGAAGGTTTTTTTCTTTATATCCTTAAAAAATTCAATGTTGTCCATTCTTGTTTAATTAGTATAGGAAATGAATCTCAAATTCAAACTGTTTGTAAACTACTGAGGTATACATGTCCTTGAATTAAATGAGAAATGAAAGTCAACATCGCTTGTTTCCTGTTCTTCATAATCACTTATCATTTATTACATTTTGGGTAGAGTCAAAACCAAAACAACTTCCTATCTACATGTACTATCTCAAAACATTAATTTTCGAAATTTATTCAGAAAGACTGTTCATCAAATATCAACCTCAATGATGAAACTGACTGTTTGTATTATTGTTTTACAAGCACCACATGTGAATAGCCTACTACATGTACTTCCTTCCTCTTTTGTACACTCTAGAATTACTTCTTTTTTATCATATCAAATAAAAGCTCTTAAAAGGAGACCCAACTATTTTTTTTTGGGGGGGGGGTGATGTCTTTTGGTTTTTATACTTGGTAAACACATGCTGTTGAGATTAAATGGAAGTTAAGTCTAATGAAATAAAATGACATTTACAACAAATTACAATAAAAATCTGAGCAATTATGGTAATACTTTGGGTCAAACTTCATCAGTGATTTTTATAATCCAGTGTAAACATAGTTTTTTTATTGCATAATCTAAAAGCCCATCATTATCTATACAGAATTACCAAATTTCAGATCAAAGTTCTTGATATCTAAAGAATAGGTGCATATCTTAATTTCACATGAACCGGCACAACCCCCTCCTTGGATTTCAAGAGTGGCATAAACCATTCTCTCACTACAGCACCAGTTCTCCAGAACAACCCTCTGGAATGGTCCGCAGAAAAAAGACCTGGATGCTGATGTATGCAGTAAATTATTTTACAAACTGCAACTATGTCACTAAAGTCTATGCGCAAGATACTCGTGGTTTACGAAGTGATCTAAATCACTTTTTTTTCTTAAAAATAAAAAGTTTCTAAAATGCATACCTGTGCTTCATAAATAATTTCAAATTGTGAAAAAAAATGGTTTGAATAATTGATCTGGTGTCTTTGAAAGCACGTAAAAATGCTGACAAATTTTAAACCTGCATTTTCAAATACATGTTTGAAATTGTAGTTGGTGACTTACCATTTGTGACATGTCTAATGTGAGGCTAGGAGGAACGTTGTGCTGCGGACTCGCTGGATTTGAATGATGATGTGGCTGCTGTTGGGATTGCTGTTGTTGTTGCTGCTGTTGCTGTGATTGTTGTTGATGGAATATATTACCTTGGTTTGCCATTTGTTGTTGTTGTGATTGCTGCTGCTGTTGTTGTTGTTGCTGCTGTTGTTGCTGGGCAACCTGTTGGGCTACCTGCGTAACTTGCTGTTGTGAATGGTGATTAGGTTGCTCTTGATGATGATCAACTACTATGCTAGGGGTCTGGTCTAATGGGATACCCTGTTAAAAAGATGGTCAATCAAAATTGACATTTCCATCAAAACTTCTACTCATACACTTCTTGAAACCCCTCCAGGCTATAACTCCAACTTTCTATATCATGTTGCAAAATAAACACCATTTCATCTCTTCCTACAATAGTTGCTGTAATATTTTCCTCTATTATCTCCCTGTTACCATAACTTGCAACTTGTTAACTTAATCAAGAGTTAGTATTGGATGAGATTTTGGTTACAGTGCTATACATCCCTGTGGATTAAGTGATTTCTTTAGTTTGTGAGATGGGCTTTTGGTAAAAATGCTGCGTCGCTGTGGACTAGGTGACTTAGTTAGTGTGGGAATGGATGTTGGTTTAGAATGCTGCATCGCTGTGGACTAGTGATTTAGTTAGTGCGGGGATGGGCTTTTGGTAAGAATGCTCCATACCTGTGGACTAGGTGCTAAATGTCTTCTTTGATTAAGGACAACAGGACTACCCGGATTACTCATCACTTGTCTTCTTTGGGGTTGAGGGCTCATCTGAGGACTGACCTGTGGACTGTGTGTAGTAACCTGATACACAAACAAGAATGCTCATCAGTGACAGGGTTCCCAGCTTTTCAAGAAAACAAAATTCCCTGCTTTTTCCCTGAAGTTTAAAAATTTCTAATAATTATTCAAACCCATTCCCAGGTTCGCATGTTTTCTAAGTTGTTGCCGTGAATTACATGTATTTTCAGTATAAAAACAATAATGTAAAACTAAGTTGGTACTAGTATGTAATGGCCTCCCTTCTCCCCATACAGCCACCCTTTCCTCACCTTATACAGAAAGAGATTGATATGCAACAAAATATAAGAGTCAGACTGACTACCGTGCTTTCAACTTTTGAGATGATAACAATTCCCTGATTTTTCCCTCATTTGAGGCATTTTTCCTTGATTTGAGGTGTTTGCTATCAAATTTATCTGATTTTTCCCTGACTGGAAAAAAGTAAAATAATTTTCCCTGATTTCGACCATGTTAGATTGCACATTGTGATTTATTAACCGTTTTCCATCAAGATCATTAGGACTGGTCCAGAATATGGACCATATGCAATGTGTTTCATGTTAGACCAGGACCAGACTTAATATGGTGGGAAAGGGCACAAGCATTTTGGAAACCTAAATCCAAGATCACACATACATGACACAATGTGTTTTAGCCCGCCCAAATTATGATGGTGGTGAGAAACCTTTGCCAAGCCAAAATCTTGGCAGTAGAAAGACCCGGATGAAATATATTTTGGCTGACCAAAGTGATCTTTTGGCTTATTTAACAATTTTTTTTTTATCAAACATATTATGTTTCATTGATTTTTAAAAGGAACTAATGGTACTAATGAATTGCACCATTAAGCCTGTTTAAGGCTTTGTTAAAGTGAATTATATATGCATACCACCTAACATTCTAATCTTATCCAATTCCAATCTTTCTCATAGCCATTTATTCTTTGTACAAATGTGAATTTGATTTTTTTCCTTCACTATATTAGTTCTTGAAAGGACATTTCAGCACTTATTTTACAAAGTTAGTAATCAAATATCAGAAAACCTCACACAAAGATAATAGGGGCCTACCTAAAAATTTCAGCCCATTCCATAATTGAGAAACATATTTATATAACAAACCCCAAAATACCTGGATACACTAACTTTATTTTTATCAGGCATAAAAAATACTACATAACTGTTCCTGTAAAAATCATGAAATACGTCTAATGAAACATGCTTTTATTTTAGTTCATGTCATCCACATTTTTAGAACAAATGCATTTATATAATGTAGCAATGAACTAGAAGAGTGACACATACTTTCAGGAAATTTACCAAGATTCAAAATGGAGCTTTAACTTGCGTAGATTAGCAGAACAAGCCATGCATCAAATGAACAGCTTTGGACTGACTCATGTATACCACAAATGCCCTCAGATCTTGGCACAAGTGAAAGAGGTTTGTCACGATAAACCAACCACAACAGGAGACAGAATGGGTATGTTGCAAATCCATTAATGGGTGGGGTTGAGATAGGAAAGGTGATTTGAAACATGTACCCATCAAACACAATTCATATGGTAGCAAAAATGGGTAAAATACCAATTTGTCTACTGGTAACTCGTCAACTCACCACCAACTCTTATGTTATTCTGTCCATCAACGTTTTGTCTAACAACCATCTGGTCCAATCATCACTTCGTCTAATCACAAGTTCGTCTATGACCATTTCGTTTAAAACCAGTTGGTCTAATACCCACTTTCTTTTTATCCATTTTGCCCAATTAACACTTATCGAATTAGACCAAATGGTTTATGGCCTAAATGGCAATTGGACCAACTGGTTATTATACGAAATCGTGAGTGGATGAATTGGCAATTAGACCATGTGGATAATGGATGAACTGGTGGTAGACCATATGATAGTAGTAGACAAGTTGGCAAATTAGACGAATTTGAAATAAACCGTAAAAATGCACAAGTGAGCAACAAGACCTATAATTTGACAGCTTGCACATGTCATCTATGATGATACGCAATGTTGGCTCTCTTAATTCCTTATCTAACACCTTCCTATCCAGATTGTACAATTTTAGCAGGTTCTAACAAATTTCACATTTCAAGTATAAGCACATCCTTCAACTCACCTGTGGTAATGTATGGTTACCAACGACACCAAGATGGCCTCCCGATGGCATGCTTTGTGAGAGGTTTGTGGCACTACCGCTGTGATTATACGCCTGATCCTCAGGATCTAAAGGCGTTGGGAGCGGAGAGGGGATGTGAAGGTTGGTAAGGTCTGGTAAAGATCCGGTGTTACTTGAAATAGGTATCGGGTTGCTTGCCTCCGATGGTTGCTCCGCTGATGGACAAATACTAAAAGAGAGAGAGAAAAATAAGAAACAAATATTATTGAAGTATTGTTGTAATGACTCCTCTTTGGAAAAGATTTATAGTTAATTTGATATAACTAAAATTAGACAATGCCTCAAATACTTTGAAAGGATAAGGTTTTTGAGTTTACATATTTTCTGTGATATAAAAGTTTTTGTGTAGACCTAATGAATATACTTTGTCATGACTGGCAACATATCTTATATACTAACATCAGTATTGAAATTGGAAGATATTCAAAGAAGAACTATTCATATTTTTTTCCCCAATCACTTGAAAAACATTCCCAGGCATAATATCTATGTATAGTATTAATAGTATGATCCCTGAACTTAAGAAATTGTAGGTTAGAAATGCATGAAGAAAAAACTTACTTAATACCAGGTACCTCACATGACCTAGGTCTGGATTGAAGCGACTGATGGCCCTGGGTTTAAAACACAAATCAATGGTTTACATTTATTAGTGTAATGTTTATTTATAGATTCAATGAGCACAAGATGATCGATGCACTCATGATAAATCCAACCAGGTGGGTTTTTTTCATTTAAAGTTGTTTGTAGGTTTCCTATATTTGCACACGACTGGTGACTGTTTCTAGTACTACATTAATTATCTTTGCGTAGCTGACATGATAAATCCTTGAGTAGCTCCTAAAAACATCCCACTGCTGCCACCATTTATTGTTGTGAGCTATGAAAAATTAATCGTCACATTAAGATAAGATTTAAAAAAAAAATCCATTCCGATACCTGAAAGTGGTATAAACATATGAATCCTAATTCAAAAATAATAATCTGAAAGTCTCATTCTTTGAGATCAAAAGAAAGTATTCTTAAATTGTTTAATCTGAGTCAATATTTTAAATCGATATTATGTTGTTCTTGAAATATCTTACCTAGAAATGGAGTTAACATTTGGTTTATAGTTACTAATAAGGCCAATAAAAATAAGGCATATTATAATATCCCTAAGAAACATGCGCGGGGGTTAAGAAAATTCTTACTAGTTCAAACAAAAGGTCAGATGCATATTGGTGGCAAGCAATTGCTAGCCAAGCAATCATTCCTCTGCAATTGCTTTATTTCATATACCTTTTGCTTGTGCTTAAACCTTTTTTTGTCTTCAGCAAGTAATTGCTGGTGCAAACACGACTCATCGAACAAAGGTGAGACCCATATGCAAAGGTTTCCTAACATGTCAGTGCAAAATAGATCGCTTCTCTCAAGTAAAAAATTTCTTAGACGTGGTGTCTAACTATTCCTCAAACTTGTTTCTAATTAATAAATTGTTATACTTGACATTATGTTTGCAATTACTAGGAAGAAAAGATGTTCATATACGCTACTGTACACCTTGGGCAAGGCTCGACATTAGCGGTGGCCCGGGGCCACCAAAAATTCATCTCGGGCAACCATTATTGAAAAAATGTTAAGTTTTGGTGGCCCGAATCGGGCAACCAATAATTTTCAAAGTAGCGCAATTTTTCTCCCGATTTTGCATGCATTTATCAACCTTCTACAGTTAAAATTGCAAGCCAATTCGTCATGCGCCTTTTTTGTTAATCTACACACACACAAAGAGTGCATAGTCATGACAGTATGTAGGCCTACCGCTAGCATACAGTACCTATTATTCAGCCGGCCACGCCGGCTGTCTGGCTGAGCTTTGCATGCATGAAACCAATGCAGCTAGCTGTGCACGAGCAGACTATTCAGACCCAGGGAGCTGCGATACGAAATGTTACTGCTAAGAAATCTTCCCCAGAACTTTGGAAATCTACGTCAAAGTCACATTTTACACCAATGAAATGCCCTTCTACAGTCCATATTACTGAAACCTGATTAATTGCAAGCATTAAAAGGAGGAATTATGACCTCTCTTTTGACTCAAAAAGACCGATTTCCAAATGCATTAATACACATAGGTGAGTACATCACAGTCCCATATGTGCATTTGTATGTATGTTGATATTTGGTTTATTTCGAAGCTGTGTCTCTTTGAGCCAAAAATAAATAGGCCGCTCTTTCTTTCTTGTTTACAAATGACTTCTTAAACCATTCTTAAGGAAGTAAATACTTTGGGAATGCATTTCATTGATATGACATGTGATTTTTTTTCCATCATTTTGTCAAATATATGGAAGGAATTGTCTCACTGTTTTTTCCAGATAACTTTTGCCATTTTATTTTTTTCTTTCATTTTTTTTCAGTGATTAAACCATTTATACCCCTTCCCATTTAAAATACCTGATTAAAGAACATGTTTCTACTGAATAATAATAATTTTCCCCATTTTTTGATAATTTTGTTTTATTTATTTTTCTTAAATTTTCTTCTGTTTTTCTCACAATTTTTTTTATGACCTGTTCTTTGTTTTTTTCTTTCTTCACTTTTTGTTTTGTTTTATGCAAAGTAAAATAACAGCAAGCACGATTTATATACAAGATGTGCAAAGAATAGTGGTACGTGTTAGTGATTGCAGAATATATTTCAGTTTGTTTTATTCATTTTTAATTAATGTTTTTCTTTATATTTTTCGGGCCACCAAACTTTATTAGTGGGCCATCAAAAAAAATTATTTGAAGGTTTTGGTGGCCCGAATGGGCCACCACCAAAAAAAGTTAATGTGGAGCCTTGCCATGGGGTTCTCTTTCACATTTATAAATATGATTACAAAACGTGAATGCCTTTATTAAGCAAATGCTAAAGCTGCTCTAACGGAGCTTGACAAAACCCAAGCAATTGCTTAACCCTTTCCCTGCCTTCAAAAAGCAAATGCTAGCTGTTTGAACAATAGCGACATCACACTGGTGTGAACACCACTCACAGAAGGTAGGACTCATATGCAAAGGGGTTCCTGACATGGCAGTGAAAGATATAATACCGCTTCTCTTATGTAACATTTTTTCCTTAGACATTGAGTCAGATGCATAAAAAGTAGCAATAGCTAGCCAAGCAAAAGAACATGCCTTAGAAATGACTTTATTTTGTATGTACAACCCTTTGCTCATGCTTAACCCTTTCCTTGCCTTCAAAAAGCAATTGCTAGTTGTTTGAACAATAGCAATGTCACGCTTGTGCGAACACGAATCACAGAACAAAAGCGGGACTCAAATGCAAAGTGTGGCAGTGCAAAATACTGCTCTCCTGTAACATCTTTTCCTTAGACATGATGAATCAAGCAAAAGCAATTGCTACTTAAATTTTTATGCATCTGACCCAATATAATAAAATCAAGGGCTAACTCTGGATAATAAAAATCAATTGTAAAAAAAATCCCTTTCATTGGATAGATGTCATGTTGTTGTCTAAAGTATAGAGATGGAATGAAATGTTTTCTTGGAGTGTTATGCATGGAGAAATCCTTGTTAATAGTACTGGTTGTGAATATGCAATGAGATATAAGCTGCCCTGGAGAGAAAAAAAATGATCCCTCTCACTTATCCTTTTGAAGGCGAAGGAAGGAAGGATGGATAAATGACAAGAGTTCAGATCAGAATGAGGACGCATTCAAAACAAGAATGTCTCTCTGGAAATATTTAGGCATATATCTGACAGAATTGTTGACTTTTATAGGAATACATGAACAGTGATGGCATATAATTAAAGGACAAGTCCACTCCAACAAAAGCTGATTTGAATAAAAAGAGAAAAATCCAACAAGCATAATACTAAAAATTTCATCAAAATCGGATGCAAAATAAGACAGTTATGACATTTAAAAGTTTCGCTTAATTTCACAAAACAGCTATATGTACATCCTGGTTGGTATGCAAATGGGGAGACTGATGACATCATCACTCACTATTTCTTTTGTATTTTATTATATGAAATATTCTGATTTCCTCTTCATTGTCAAGAGAAACAACAATTAATTCCACCCTGAACATGTTGAATTAGTATTGTTTAATACTATATGGGTCAGTCAAGTTGTGCCTCATTGTCAAATATGTAAAGACTGAAATATTGTATAATTCAAACAATAAAAACAAAAGAAATAGTGAGTGAGGGACATTGTCTGTCTCATTTGCATGTCACTGAGTTGTGTATATCACTATTTTGTGAAAAATAAGTGAAACTTTAAAATTTCATAACTTTCTTATTTATTTCTTTGTGTCCAAAATAATGCTTTTTCTAATAAAATATCTATACTAATGTAAGATATTCTTTTGAAGAGTCTTGTTCAGAGAAATATGAATTCTTTGGAATATTGTTTAGATATTCATATTAGTACATTAATTTATGAATAGGCGCTGGAATTGGAGGAAGAAATAAATTTCAACACATTGCTACAAGAATATTCACAGCATGGTTATATGATCGAGTCTGTCCAAGCCTCATACACTGTACATCGTTTGCAGCACTTTTAAGGCAAATTTAAGGATCATCAACTGCCATAGTGATCATTGTTATTTATGTGTAGTGAGCATGGCCACAAACATGCTATGATTACTGAATCCACACATTGTGAATATAAGAATTGACTTATTCAGCACAGCCTCTGCGGTGGACCACACACTGGCCTCCACACTAAAGCCCCTTTTACACCTTCAAGGATGCAAAACAGATCATCATGAATCTCAGTCGGTGGTACTCCGGGGTGCCAAATTGGTATTTTTCAACCATTGCCGGAGTCAATACGTATTTAACTGGGTATTTACACGGAAGTGAACAAAAAAGTGCGGTTTTTACAAGGATAGACAAGGTAGCACTAGGGACCTGCTTGACAAGTTACCCGGAATCAACACGGAATACACGGATGTTACACAGAACTTTATGGTCTCTACTGGGATATCTCTAGAGCTTTGGCCAAGATCGAAGTTTCTTTCATCTTGGCAACGTCTGAACCATACACAGACATGGCCATGAACACGGACTATTGTTTATGTGCGCAAACAATGGAAAATTTTTGACCCTGGATAAAGCCGGTATTAACAAGGAGCGCCCGGTTCTTACAAGGAGCCTCCCGGATAGTGGTAGCTACACGGATATACAAGGTGGCTACGATGATAAACACTGATGATTATCTGTCTGTGTACTCAGGGATGAAAAATTGAACATGTTTAATTATTCTCCCGGATATGCCGCTACATCAAGGATGGTGCCGGATGAGTAGCCGGTGTGTACAAAGTAATCCCGGATTGTACAGGGATGACCCCGGATTGACAATCCGTGATGATCCGTGTTGGTCCCGTGAAGACTGTAAAAGGGGCTTAAGGAGTGCAGAAGTTTTGCAACATGGCAAAGTGAAGCACTAAGTTACTGCAAAAGTCAATTGGTATAGAGTTTGATCAGTACTTGGATGGAAGACCATGTGTTCAATGGTGGTCATTCCAATGTGTACTAAATATATGTGCAGAAAATAAATCAAGAATAATCATTCATAGATTCAATTCAAGAGAAAAAGATGTTGATTCTTCATGATAGTAATAAAACTTACCTTCTTTGGGTCCCAATGACCAGGCTTCAACCGGTCACCCATGTTGTCTATCGTGTCTATGGAAAAAAAAAAGAAGTAAATCAAAGATAACCCTTTAGACTGTTTCTTGGTACAATCCCCAGACACACTAACATGGTCTGAAGTACTGAAAACTTTCGCTGGACTTGTCTCAAGACCAACTTGTTGTCAATTACTTGGGTCTAAGCCTTAACCCACGAGATTGACAATAGACAAAATATAAATATTCTTATAAATGGTGGTCTCTGGATGGCCCTGGAACCAACCATTGCTGAAAATGAATTGCATCGGAACTAAACACATAGAAAATGGGGGTCTCCGAAACTCAAATGACTCTTCGTTGATCGAGCTCACCTCCTCGACCGGCTGAGTAGTTCATGATGGGCGTGCGCTGGAAAACTTGAGGGTCTCTGGAACGGGGGAAAAATAGGAATTTCTATGGCTTTCTAAATTGGTAATGCTCAGGAACAGAAATTTAGACTCAAAATGGGGATCTCGACCATGGCACATAAGCATCATACATTTTACTGAGTAACCCCCCCCCCCCCCGAATCGAGATAAACACCACACAAAAGAAGCCTACCAAACCGAAATGAAAACTGAAAATTCTGAAAGGTACGATTAGTTAAATTGATAACAAGACAAGATGGTGCTGTTTATTCTGTCGGTTTTTATCTAATGTCTGTCTGATGGACCTTTATTGCTTAATATCTCTTGTAGGCTATTAGATTCATGGGCTTTTTTTGTTCATTGTCTATCTCATTGGCCTATAAAACACCGTTCTCATTATTCTTTCTAAAACTGGTTTACTGGAAACCGGTTCAGTAAACCAGTGTGGAAGATTGCATTGCTGGCGTTCCCATTCGATCACCCGAAATTGGTTTTCAAAACCACTTTTTGTATAGTGGTCTTGTTGCTTTGCGAACACTCTCAGTGGGGTGACATGTTTTGCGCAAAATTTGAAACCGCAGCGTAGGCATTCCACACACAGTGTGTGGAGCAGCACGCTTGAAATGTTTAAAGATTGTTTCCCGAAGAATGGTCATTTCCTCACTTATGCTAAAACCAGTTTAACAAGGCAAAGCGATCTTCAAAACTACATGGCAAGGTGGTTTTCTGAACCAGTTTGGAAGATCGCTTCAAAGACCACTTTGACTGTTCTCATCACACGTACTAGTTCCCAGGAAACTAGTTTTAGGACAGTAGTAGGACGGTGTCTTTGACAGTGTCGATCTTGTAAGCCGTATGGCTGTCTGATTTGTGGGCTGTTGGTCTGGAAGGTTGCCAGTCTCCTACGCTCCCAGGCTTTGCGGGCTATCGGTCAGGTGGGTCGTCAGTATCGTAGGCTGTCGGTCTCGCGGACTGTCAGCCTGGTGGGTTTTCAGTGTCTTAGGCTGTCAGTCTCACAGACTATCAGTCTGGTAGGTTTTCAGTCTCAGGCTTTGACCTTCATCATGTGACCGAAAACTTGCACACGATGTTCAGTGATACTCGATTACTATTATGTTCCAAGATTTAAAAATCACTTTCGAAGTTATGATGGTATTTCAACAAATACCCCCAACTTAGCAAAAGTTCATTGACCTTAAATGACCTTGGTCATGTTACCTGAAACTCGCAAAACATGTTCAGTGATACTTGATTACTCTTATATCCAAGTTATATGAATCAGATCCATAAACTTTCGAAGTTATGATGGTAATTCAACAGATACACCCAACTTGGTCATAGTTCATTGACCCTACATGACCTTTGACCTTGGTCATGTGACCGGAACCATTCACACAATGTTCAGTGATACTTGATTACCTTTATGTCCAAATTTCATGCACTAGGTCCATATACTTTTCTAAGTTATGATGACATTTCAGAAACTCAATGTTGACGCCGCCGCCATCGCTATCGGAAAAGCGGTGCCTATAGTATCGCTCTCCTTTGCAGGCGAGACAAAAATATTACAATAGAAAAGTATAGATTTCATACAATTTTATGAACTGGTGTCTTTTGATGTTGCACTGGCTATTCAATTCAGAATTTCACCTTCCTAAGACATTTCTTCATTCACACTCTTTCTTTGACTCCCCAAAAGTCCAGAAATCTTCACTTTTGGTAAATCTCCAGTGAGATTGTATTCCAAATCCGTAATCAAGAGACGAAAAATTGTAATTGAATTGAAGGGACCTCTTCCCACAATAATTGACTTTAATAAATTGGACCAAAGAGTATTATCCCCTGGGGAAATTATTTTTTTCTTCAAATCTACTTGAAATGGAAATTAAGATCCAGGAAAAAGAGAGCTTTTTATACTGTTAAATGTCACTAATATTGGTTCATTATAATTTGCAAATTACTTGGACAATTATTAATTATGAACAAAGTCAAAAGCAAGGTCTGGTGGTGAAAAGGGATTCTAAGTGGGTATGCATTTATTTACATAAAAAATAACAGACTCATTACTGAAGATATCCCAGTCTGATTACAAATACAATATTTCAGTATGAATTTCACCAGCCTTACTATCCTGGCGCACCATGATTACTCTACGATTTCATGATCACAGTCTTTGTTTAGTGTAGAGTTATATAATTTCTTCAAAATTATAAGATCATATCCCTTAAAATATCATACAGGCATCATACAATCAACAAAGGGATATGTGCAATGTTCACTGTTTATTTCATATGGCAACATGGATCGTGATTCAAAACCCAATAACAAAATGCAGATAAAATATAAAGAGAAACAAAGCATGTGTTCAATGTCGCCCATTCCTGGTTGGAACAGTAAACGCTTTTCAGATTGTGATTCAGAGGAAAATTTATATGCTGAAAAGGGTACGCTTTGTAAGACTAACAGCATGCCAAATGTATTAAAATGAGTAGTGTAATTGCACATTTAAAGGACAAGTCCAACCCAACAAAAAATTGATTTGAATAAAAAGCAAAGCACTGAAAATTTCATTAAAATCGGATGTAAAATAAGAAAGTTATGACATATTGCCTAATTTTGCAAAACAGTTATATGCACATCCAGGTCAGTATGCAAATGAGGGGACCGATGACGTCATCCAATCACTATTTTGTATGTTATTTTGTATGTATTTTATTATAGGAAATATCATATATTCCAATTTCTTCCTCTTTGTCATGTGGAACAAAGTTTTATTCCTCCCTGAACATGTGGTATTACCATTGTTATAAACTATTGTGGTTCAGTAAAGTTGTTCCTTACAGTGAAATTTGAAATATTAATTCAAACAATAAACAACAAAATGAATAGTGAGTGATGGACTTCACTAACTCTCTCATTTGTATGTCACTGAGTTCTGCATACAACTGTTTTGTGAAAAATAAGTGAAACTTGAAAGTGTCATTGCTTTCTAATTTTCAATCCGATTTTTATGAAATTTTCAGTGTTATCTTGTTAGATTTTTCTCTATTGATTCAAATCAACATTTTACTGGGGTGGACTTGACCTTTAATGATTCATGTTGCTGTTTAAATTTGAATATCAACACAAAACACACCCTAAGGATCATCAAACATTCAGCGCAGTCCAAGGGGGGGGGCATTTCCATTGACGAGTAGATACCAGACGCGACCATGGGGTTTCGAAAAGCACCCCAAACAAGTTTTTTCTATATTCTGAAAATGCACCCCTTAATAAGTACTGGCGTGTGAAACCCTACCCTTAACAAGTATTGGAAACAAAATGGTACCCTCAGCAAGTATTCCCTGAATTGACCCTCTAAACAAGTAGGCCTACAGTGATATTTTAATTGTTATCTCATGGACGTGATCTGACGTCGGCTTTACTTTGGGCTAATTACATTGGGTTTAGTACCACCCCACCTCGCTCAAATCGGACCCTAAACAGTGTTGGGGCAAAAAGTACATACAATTCAAATTCAAATTCAAAAGTTTATTAATATAAAATCCTGACATATAAGGATCATCATCAAAAACAAAGAAACATAAGAAAAAATAATAATACAACATAAACATAACATAGTGACAACGAGGTATTAAAAAAAAAGAAAAAAAAAGTAAAAAAAAAAAAACAGAAGAAAAATACCAATCTTGGATGCAATGTTAGATGCGAGATACATAAATGCATACAATATACATACACATGTATACCTAAATATTAATAAACCCATATACAAATACATAAGTATAATATCATGTTTTACTTTCAAGCATCCTTCGCAAATTTAACCGTAAACACGTAGCCATCCGAGCGAAATATATACCCTCTTTTCAGTATTTCAGTGTTTTTGACACCCTTCTTACATTATGTACGTAACATACCCAATCTTGAAAAGAGATCCTTTTTATGCGTTTCTTTGGTCGTGCCTGGTATCCACTCAATATAAGTGCCCCCCCCCCCGGTCTCTGTACAGATTTGTATTTAGCCATCAATGATCACTAAACGCATTATAAGATGACCGCATGTAAAATGTAAAATCATAAAATTTGCAGTCTGCAGTATCCTGTGATTTCTATTAAAATTGTTGCATAATTCATTGTACGATAATCTTCTCAAAAGTAAACTAGGAAATAGTAGTGTTCCAACGTTAGCATTTATCTGATTTTATAAACTATATTAGATAAGATGTAATCTTACCTCTCCTATGAGGGGGAACTGATGCAGGCCCCGAAAAAACATCAGGAACCATTGCACTGGTATGAAGCGCCGAGTCAGAGTTTGTTCTGAAACAGAAGGAAAAATTATTGATGAGAACTGGTAATATTCACAGAATCAACATTTTATGCGGTGTCAGCTCAATTCTACAGTGCGTATCAAAAAAAAGTTTACACTTAGAAAAAATCCTGTAAAATTATACATTTGTAATATCCTGATGGTTTTTCCACATTTCAACATTGGTACAGGTCCATTTAAGCAAATGACGATAAAACTGTCGAAAAATATTTCCGCTTGAGTGAGCAACACTTACTTTTGAAAAGTTAGTGAAAAATGATTTGCGCAGAACTTTGAAATAGTTATGCGAATAAAAGTAGACCTTAATCATGAATAATACGTGGAATTTAGCTAGTAAAATTGATCTGAAGATATCTTTTACCTATTTAACTTGTTTCATTGCCCAAACCACTTCGAGGAGTGCATTGCGCCCCACCCCCCTCCCCCTCACACCGAGGCCATCGGGACGATATTTGCTTTACACTGAGCTGTGATTTACATGAAATGGCTTAGGCTTGATTTTCATTTTGTTAATCATTGTCAAGCTTGGGAAAAGTGTGGAGAAACAAGTATTGAATAAAAAATGAAATGTTAACCCACTTTAAATGATAAAAACTTAGTGAAAAAATGCTAGAGATGTCTGATATAAACTTTGGTTGAGATTCGGTTATATCCTCAGATCCAGCAGGCACAAAAAGGGTAAAAGTTGTGTATACTAAGTGTTAAAATTTCAATTTGGGTGGCAAAATTGTTAGAAAATACTTGAATCTATCCGTTTCATTTCAATTGACTAAAAGTGCAAGGGAAATGTATGAGAAATGTTTCGCAGGGTAAGTTTGATTTCACCCTTTCCCCTTGACACAACGTACAAACGGGCATTTCTGCGCAAACAAATTTCTGCGAGCTTTACAAAAATGGACAGTGCTCATTCAAGTGTAACATTCCGTCAAAATTTTTACTTTCATTGGATAGATGAGACCCAAACCCAACATAATATGTGAAAAAATTACCCACATGTTGTATATTTTTAAATTCCCAGGGCTTTTTCAAAGTGTAAACTTTTTTTTTGATACGCACTGTATAATGGACTACATCCACATTTGATAAAAATCAGATAATTGATCAACATCAGAATATAATTGAGGGACCTTGAGTTTTGAGTAACAGAGGTGGATATCGTTGGAAACATAAGGGCCGTCTGCAACATCCCCAATTTCAAATTAGCGCGCTATTTCTGATCCGGCAAATTATCCTGATCTAATCTCGAGATTATTTGTAATGGAGATGCAATTATTGCGCTAGTTCATAGGATTAATCTCGAGATTGCAATCCCAAGTCAACTTGGGATTATTTGCAAAATAGCGCGCTATTTCACGAATTATCGCGCTAATTCGTAGGTGCAGACGCACTCAGGATTATTTATTCATGGCGTCAGAGCATAATGCATCGATGCCTTGCTCGAGCAGGAATCGCTCTTCTTGCGATGGTGGAGACGGGTTTCTTGAATCTTGAGATTAATCGCGAAGAGGACCGATCGGGCTAAAATCTCGAGATTGAGCAATCTCGGGATGGTGCAGCACTGCCTAAAGTCTTCATTTTATGCCATCAAGTTTAAATGTTTTGATTTTAGTAGTTATAAGCTTATTTCATCTTCTTAGTCCCTACTGTGTTATGTGGATTACAGGACACTACTGATGTCCAACAAATATTTTGAACACCAAGTAAATGGAAAATCCAAGTCTATATAGTCGACATATTTCTATCCAGTTATCATCATCAATATGCAGGCCTCTATAGGTGGTTTCAGACCGCCTCGAAGTTCGCCAGTTCCAGGTATTCTCTGATCGGGAAATTTACCCCGATCAGAAAATACCAGGTATTTTGGTAATGTGAAAGCAAACTACGCGTAATATCCCCGAAAGAAAATACCCGCTAAATAGCAGGTACTTGGCGAAATTACGAGAACTTTCGTGGGGATTTTTCCAAGGTCGCAGGTATTTTGGCGATGTGAAAGCAAATTACGGGAACTTTTATCCCAGCGTGTCGTTGGGCGCGGCGGCGTGGGTGGCTGCTGGGCTAGTGATTTTGAATCTCACGCCTTGCCTGCTTATCAGACCATACTGCGCATGCTCGTAACTTCGGGAACTTATCCCGAAGGATGTGTTTCGGGGCGGTGTGAATGCAGGAATAATTAACGGGTATTTTTTAGCCTTAAAAAGTTCTCGTAATTTAACGGGGATTCTTGTGATCGAGGCGGTTTGAAACCGCCTTATGTTGATAATGCACATGCATTTTCCACTCTATCTACAAAAAATGTCATAATCTGAAAAACAACAATAAACATAGATTAATGAGAGACCTTTAACTGAAACGGAGCAGTGAGATAACTTGACAAGACTAAACAATGCAGGGGAAATCCCTAATCTAGCAATGTAATAGAAGCAACTTGGAAATAACGTTTTAAATATAGCACCAACCCTCTTAGCCCTGCTTGGTTGCTTTGTAACAAGCAATAAAAGGAAATTGGAAAGGACACCTCTTTAGGTGGTTTCAGACCGCCTCGAAGTTCGCCAGTTCCAGGTATTCTCTGATCGGGAAATTTACCCCAATCAGAAAATACCAGGTATTTTGGTAATGTGAAAGCAAACTATACGTAATTTCCCCGAAAGAAAATACCTTCTAAATAGTAGGTACTTGGTGAAATTACAAGAACTTTCGCGGTGATTTTTCCAAGGTCGCAGGTATTTTGGCGATGTGAAAGCAAATTACGGGAACTTTTCGCCCCGTGTGTCTTTGGGTGTCGTTGGGCGCGGGAGCTGTGGGTGGCTGCTGGGCTAGTGATTTTGAATCTCGCGCCTTGCCTGCTTATCAGACCATAATGCGCATGCTCGTAACTTCAGGAACTTATCCCGAAGGGTATGTTTCAGGGCGGTGTGAATGCAGGAATAATTAATGGGTAATTTTCAGCCTAAAAAAGTTCTCGTAATTTAACAGGGATTCTTGTGATCGAGGCGGTTTGAAACCACCTTTTGTGAATTCAACAAAAGATCTAGGTGTCCAGCTTGTTTCATTTATTAGTTTATACAAATTTCTTGGAAATTACAGCTATATGGTTCAGTAAGGCCTTTATTAAAGTCACTTATCAAATTGTAACTTATACATTACCAATTTTCTTAGACAAGTATAAGATGAAAGAATTCACATTGGAGAATTACTTATGGAGGAAGTAATATAGGTGGGGTAGCAGAAAAACTTCAGGAACTTATCCCGAAGGGTATGTTTCAGGGCGGTGTGAATGCAGGAATAATTAATGGGTAATTTTCAGCCTAAAAAAGTTCTCGTAATTTAACGGGGATTCTTGTGATCGAGGCGGTTTGAAACCACCTTTTGTGAATTCAACAAAAGATCTAGGTGTCCAGCTTGTTTCATTTATTAGTTTATACAAATTTCTTGGAAATTACAGCTATATGGTTCAGTAAGGCCTTTATTAAAGTCACTTATCAAATTGTAACTTATACATTACCAATTTTCTTAGACAAGTATAAGATGAAAGAATTCACATTGGAGAATTACTTATGGAGGAAGTAATATAGGTGGGGTAGCAGAAAAATGATGAGTCCATTATTATTTTTTTCATACTCTCAAGAAATGAATATATTTATCAGGTTGGATTAAAATCAAGAGTGGATGGAATATCGTAAAGAGGGGAAGAGAAAAGAGAGGGAAGGAAAAGTCTCTGCTATGGGAGTCTTAAGAAAAAAAAGGAAAAGAAAGAATAAAAAAGGAAAAGTGGAGAGAAAAAAAATGATAAGCAGGCCAGGGGACAGAGAAAGAGAGAGAGGGGGGGGGGGGGGAGGGATAGAGTAATCAATCAACAGGTTGTATCTCTGCATCCAATAAGTAGCATTTTTAACATTCAGATGGGTGTCTGCTGAAGGCTTGACACAGAGCCCAGGCTCCTACAGTTGCCATGGCAACACACCCACAATGCCACTTGAGAACACCGAATTCAGGATGGAAAGATGAAGAGAGAATGGCAGAACATTTAACCGGGGGGGGGGGGGGGCAAATGCTTTGCTTCTCACATGCTCTTTATTTCAATTAATAGACTAAAATTGTGTATATACTTTAGGACATTTGGGTTTTTTATTTTGAAATGAGAGCAAACTATAAAGAAATGCTTTTTTAAGGCCTACATATCACCCCCCAAAAATCATACTTTTCTTTTTATATCAAATCAATCAAACATTTTCATGTTATTTTGCATAAGAAATGTTTACATATCTTGAGTATTTGATGTAAAAGGTGTGTTGAATGTGGGACAACAAAGGGATAAATCCTGCTATAAAATCAGACTGATGTGGTCATGTGATAACATTCCCCTTCCCCTAAGCCCTTCCTGAGGTACGCCTGATCAGACAACAGACTCCCGGGTTCACATAAAAGTCAGCATTAGGTGTTAGCCAGGCCTTGCATACACAAATGAATATAGAAACTTACACAGTAGTACCATACATTCATAATTATCATGTTTTTTTTTCATTATAGTAAAATCCATGTCTTCATTTCTCCAATACACAGTGGTTTCAATTAAACTTTAATGATTAAATGGTTAAGCCTGCCTCAAACCTTAAAGGTCAAGTCCACCCCAGCAAAATGTTGATTTGAATAAATAGAGAAAACTCAAACTAGCATAACACTGAAAATTTCATCAAAATCGGATGTAAAATAAGAAAGTTATGACATTTTTAAATTTTACTTAATTTCACAAAACAGTTATATGCACATCCTGGTCGGTATGCGAAATGAGGAGACTGATGATGTCATCCACTCACTATTTCTTTTGTATTTTATTATATGAAATATTCTAATTTTCTCCTCATTGTCAAGTGATACAACGATTAATTCCTCCCTGAACATGTGGAATTGGCATTCTTTAATATAATATGGTTCTGACAAGTTTGTCCTTATTGTCAAATATGGAAAAAATGAAATAATGTATAATTCAAATAATAAAAAAACGAAGAAATACTGAGTGATGGACATCTCGACTGTCTCATTTGCATGTCACTGAATTGTGGATATCACTGTTATGTGAAAAATAAGCAAAACTTTAAGATGTCATAACTTTCTTATTTTACATCCGATTTTTTTAGCATCATGCTAGTTTGATTTTTCTCTATTTATTCAAATCAACATTTTTCTGGGGTGGACTTTACCTTTAAATATAATAGAACAAATTTCAAAGCTAGTACAAATACAATTCAATTTATCTTATTTTTGAAAAGATTCAAATTATAAATGACAAATAGATTAAATTATTTGATATATTTTTCAATGAAATAAAAATAATTTGAAGCATTATTCATGACAAAAAAATAGAAATAGCTACATGTATAGGCCTACATGTTTTTACAGGTACCCTCTCTCTAACTTATTGAGAAAAATCATGTCCTGTAGAAGAAAATGCTAGAAAACTGCTTAATAGCGTAAGGAAGAATGATATCAGATTTTGGGGAGAGGGGTTATATTTTTCTGTTGATTTCATGCTAAGCTTAGAAACATGTTTGTTTAAATGTCAATATCAACTATCATTCATTGTTCAGAGTTTCTATTTACCTTCCAAAGTTCAAATCATGATATAGTAATAGTTCATTTTATTCACCTACTGATAACCATGATGATATTAACTCTCTCTCTTTCACACACAGTCAACACCCAATATTTTTTATAACCATGCAAAGCTTCAAGTTGATCATATCAATAAATATAGGAGATCCTTCTCACAATCCCACCTTCCCACACAAAGAAGCAATGGGAGACACACCTAAAATTACAAAAAACAAGAAATTCTACTATAAAAATAGCAACAATCATTTCTTTCTGTAACCAACTTGGCTGTACATAGTCATATAATTTTTAAAATTCAGTTTGAGATTTTCATGTGGATCTTCTCTCTTTGTATTCTCCTATGATCTCCTGCATAAAGGTTTAAAAAGTCGTATGCACGCCATGGTCAAACATATATTCCTTCTACTATCATATTAATTTTCTTAAGAGATCTGAAGTGTTAGTCTTCAAAATTATACTACTTTTTAATACCCCTTTCATAAACCCAATTACTATGAATTAGGCGCCTAATAGCAGCATAATTTGGTCGTAAAATTGGAGGACAAGAGTTATCCGCATTACTCTGATGCTGCTATTATCCGCATAATAGCAGCATCGGGATAAGATTTGGAGTTTATGAACGCATTTCCAAATAATGCGGATAATTGCCATGGTGCGGTCACAAGGTCACCCTTTTCCAACACAACCGCATCGGAGGGGGCGTGTCCAGTTGTCATGACGATTATCCGCCTTTTTCAGGACGGGCGCTCGTAAAAATAATGCGGCTTATTTTCGGAGTTTATGAACGCAATTTTTATTGAATTATCCGCATTACTCTTAGGCGGCTAATTGGAGGATAGGTTTATGAAAAGGGTATAATAAAGACCATGCAATTTCAGTTTGGCTCTAACCCTAACCTCCAAGATATTCAATCCAATCTAGGAATATATTTTTGAAACTGTTTAGGTGTTTGTACACAAAATTTACAATATCATAATAGTGCTACACTATAGCAACCTCCTAAATAGTATGCAGGGATCATAAACCCATCCTAGACGTTGCGCGATCATCTCAAAATCGTGTGTTGGAGACCAGCCGGGTTTAGGACAGTTTGTAAAAATAACTGATAAAATGTACAAAACTGGATTATAAAATCGATGTATAGTTTGAAACTTTGCGTGTCTTTACACCCTCCACACATGTACATCTCTTTCCCTCCTATTTCAATGACTATTATATCAGGAATCCTCCAATAATGATGCTATTGGTCTAGCTTTCCTGCAGTCCCTATGGTTATCTATGGTGACTCTGATGATTTATAATGAAAAGCTGCTTCCAGGATTTGTGCAATGCAGCTCTTGCTTTTTGGCAGAGTGCCTAACAACATAAATCCATCAAAGACGGGGACTGAGTTGAACGCATCATAGACTAACGATGCCAGAGTTGAATACATGTATTCTAGCGTACAGTATGTACTGTATTCTGGCTGATGATAATAATAGACTTGGCTATTTCTGGGCTCTGACCGACCACTGCTTAGCATTCTATAAATGTCATCCTGACTTTCTGAGAACAGACGAGCGGAGATGCAATCACAACTCCAAACCTCAAGATCTATTTGTCATCGCTGATAGAGGGATGGATGAACTGACTTACAATTGATGTCTATCTATGATGCTGGTTATGGAAGGGATTTTCCCTAAAAGATGAGTTTCAAATTTAATAATAATAATGACAATAATGTGACTTAAACAAACAGCGTCATAATGAAAAAAATAAAGTACTATCTTAAAGACATGAATCAACATTGTAAACATAATATCAAAACATATCCAATCAAGATGATAATTGCTCAAACATTAAAAAAAATATGAATGAAATAAGTTATTCAGGTCACAAACTGCACAGTTGTGAACATATTCTGATCATGAGAAAACCTTGAACATGGCTGTTGGAAGGATCAATCTTTTAGGATCATTTAACAATATCATTTCAAAATAATTTCCATTGCATCACTTTGATAATCTTACACTTGTTTGTAATTCTCCAACTATACAGTATATCTGTCAATTTTGTTAACTTTCACCGTGTTGACAGAGATCAAGTTTCAAGTTTCTGCTGATACACCGATATTATAACAAGTTTAAAGTAAACCACTTATTACAATAAAGTAGATTAAAGTACACAATTTGTATCCATTGTGTTTTACTCCGTATTCTACCACAAATATAGTGTTCAATTCATTTTAACATAGAGACTGGTAAATATTTATCCAATTATTGATACTGCCTAATATCCAAGCAAAAATCATTGAACAAATTTCCCACAGAATCACCTTAACTAATCAATAGCAGAGAAAAATAATGGATGGTGTGTTTTTTATTGATTTTCTTTCCTCTATTTTGATTTGTTTATACCATACAATGCATATGAATGGTATTGTATTATGTATATTTCAGGGATATCAAGAAAGCTCTTTAATAAGTGCATTACTTTGTTGGTCTTCACAAATGGGTCTTTTATAGAATATAATATTTCAATACCCTAATCTGTTCATCTAGGACTTATTCATGTGAATGGACCGATACAAAGACATGTGTTTTACTAAAACCGTAGTTTGAATACCGTACTCAATACCTTTGGTACACTGTAATGTAAGCCTGAATTTATAGAACATAATTTGAGTTTTGTTTCTTTACCATAACCATGGTTTATAAAAATTTGCAAGGAATGGAAAAGTCATCGTTAATAAAAGGAAATATATATCGCTTTAACATTGCTTGACTTGACCAAAAAAAAAAAAAGTTTTATTGGAATAAAATTTAGAATAATTATTCATCCTAAATAAAAATTATCAGAGAATTATTCAACTTCCAGGCCTGTGAGTGGGGTTTCAAAAAAATAGCAGAAAAATCTGAAAATTTACCTATTTACTATCGCCAAGCCGCTGCATTTGCCCATCACGATTCACGGTGTATTCTAGACCAAAAGCTTCAGTCTCTGTATTTTGGTTGTTCCGCTGAACTGCGTTGGCTCACTCACCAATGCATAGACTGAAGAGCTTGGAGGCCCGTACGTACAGACAACGTATTTTAGCAGTAACGTTAGATCTAACAGTGGAAACCCAATTTTCCGATCTTTTTTTTTGTACATAAAATGTCACATTATGAAAAAGAAATCACATCCATATTTACGAAAAAAATTTTAAAATTCAGAAATATCATACCTTAGACCGCAGTTACCGCTAATTCCTTTGAAAAAATGATTGAAACATCGTCATCTTCGATCCTTTCGTTGGTCAACGTAAGTTGCCATCTTGGATGACGTCATCATCCGTACAGACGTATTTACCAGTCGCAAAATATCGCTATCTTAGCTGCTGCTTTGCGCTTGTATGCCAACAACGGCAACGGTGCACGGTGTGATCCGCAGCAGTTTCATATAGTTACATATACTAAAAATTCGAAACTTCGCGAAGGCAAAATACAAGGCCCCGTAACGTGTATATTCACAACACACACATTCTGCTCGCATCCATTTACCTAGACTTGTTTTCCAGCCGTTTTGGATAAAATAGCGGAATTTTGACTAAGAAAAAACGGAAATGGAACACAGGAAAAAAGCGGAAATTGAAATCGGTCTTAAAAATGAAAATATCGGATTTCCGCTAAATAGCGGAGATTTCACAGGCCTGAACTTCAATTTCATAACAAGTATTGAAAATATTTGTAAAAAAAATAAAAACTTCTTTAATATGAAATAAAATAAATGCAGATACAGATATTAAATTTTGATAAGAAAAAAATATTTTTCATGTAAAACCACAAATTTATCAAGTAAAGCACATTTTTTATTTCACAACCTCCACATAACTATTTCAGAGCATATAATTCATAAAATCTAAAACAATGCAATTTTCATGTGAAACCACAAATTCATCCAGTAAAGCACATCTTCATGTTAAAACCATGAATTTATCCAGTAAAGCACATTTTTTTATTTCATACCTCCACATAACTATTTAAGGGCAAATAATTCATAAAATAAAAAAAATGCACTGAAATGGTGACATATGGTTTTGGAGCGTTTCCAAACACTAAAGATGGGCATTAAACAAAAGTATATGAAGATATTTGTTGTTGTTGGTGTTAAAGGCCAAGTGTCTATTTGAATATACCGAGAAATATCAGACAAGCATAATTAGAAATTTTTAATTAAAAATTGATTTAAATATAACATTTTAAACTATTTCACAGTTATATACACACAATATGGACAGTAGGGAAATGAGGAAACTGATTACTTTATACCTCTTCTAAAATAATATTCGTATTCATCATGTTCTATTAAAAAATATAATTTGTGTTATATGATATATGGGTAGCTGCTCACATATGATGTCTAAGGCCGTGTTTATGCTTCCACTTTACAAGCCAGAATCAGCGTTTCCAAACGCGATTAGTCCAAAACACGGTTGCGTCCATGCTTACTTTCATTTAAACGCTGTTTTAAAACGCCGATCGTAAACTCACAAAAAGATGCGTTCGTAAACGTCATTTGACCAGAATCAGGCTTTCTGGGGAAGTATAAACAGAATGACGTCATTTGGTACATGCTTCCGGTGAGATGAAAATCCGCTGGCAAATACAGTCGCATTGCTTCATGTTATCTCCACGTAATAACAACACTCGGAAAAAAGGCGCGCCAAATTTTACCTCGCTTTCCTGCTCAATGAAAATTACAATGCGAAGCCAGCTGGAGATCGTGATTTCGCCTCTGAAAAGTTAAGCATAAACAGCACTCCCAGAACCACGTTTACGATCGGCGTTTTGAATCGACGTTTGAAAATGCTGATTCTGTCCTCGCAATGGAAGCATAAACACACCCATAGACTTATGAATTTAACAATTTACAATTTTCCTATTCTGTGATTGATTTTCACCAATCCTTTAATATTTTCTCTCTCATTTTGCTGCTTTTAATTAGAATCAACTTATTGTCAGGTTGAACGTCCTGTTTTAAAATTTGAAAATATAAAAATGATTTTTACGTACCTTCTCCAACTTGTGTCACTTGGCGGTGATAGGTAGGGTGCACTGTATGGCGCTGCTTCGTGTTATTCAGTCAAGGAATATAAATAAACATTCAGATATTATAGAGAGACTCACAAAACATTTTGCAGTTTTCTGAAAATAATTCTTTTAGATAAATATAATGAATTAATGCACATAATAATCTGCAATAACTAACTCCATTGCAAAGGGTAATAGGTAACACTGTTCCATAGTCCATATGCTATGCTGTTCAAAATTTGAAATTCAAGTGGAGGAAAATTCTTAAGTCCTTGCAGCTCATGCATGTTTATGTATTGATGTGTGATTTATGTTTGTAATTCTAACCTAAGAAAAAAACATTGAAATGGCAAAATCAAATCAAATCACACTTGAACATTCCCCCCCCTCCCTAAATAATGTGTTTTTCTCACAATTACAGTAATTGAAGAATGATATTAAGTATTTTTTTTTTCCTTATTAAGGGGGTGACAAGAAGACCTTGCCAAGAAAACAGTAAAATGGAAGGTTTGAAATCTGCCTTTGCACTATACATTATTTGCCAGGCATTATTATCAGTACGTGTCAATTTCATGAATATTTCAGAGGCGAGAAACTCGAGGGAAAAAACGACTTTCTACAGACTTCCTCAAGCCACTGGCACTCTAGCCTCACATCAAGCACTCATAAATTAAATATCTGTTATTATTGTCATATTTTAAGATGGATACAGAACCATCTTGTCATTTTGTAAGATTTTTTTTATGATACTCCAGAGTATAGGAATTTGTTTTTTTTTTGCATATGGAATAGAAGTAATTCCACTTCTTGAATTCCATTTTGTTCTGATCAGTAAGTTATCGCATAAACTTGAGAAGAAAAAAAAGAAAAACGTCTTATTTTCTCTAAATTGTGTTACAAATTTATTCTTTGGCTTTACAACTATTTTCTATCTATAAACTTTTAATCTATTGTTTACAGGATATTGATAATATGTCATACCTGATAAGAAACCATGATATGACATGGGCTTTATTTATGTAGTTTCCCACTTAATATTCCTTTTCTGATATTTCTCATGAACATTTTCACAACATCAATAAATTGTAATTAAGAATGAAATACCATGATAAAGTGAATTGCATGGATGATGGAATATTGAGAAAGCAATAATTAAAACTGAATTAAAATGAACTAAAAAAAGAAGAAAATAAACACAATATACCTGAAGAAGCTTGTAATAAGTGGCATGAAGTGACATACATTTAATGTTTTACAGAGTTATAAAAAAGCAGGCTTTGGGAGCAGCATATATCTAGTAAGACTTAACTTTTCAGAAATGCCAGCAAAAATTAGTCTGACATGGCAACAAGCAGATTAAATGACATTTCCTTTTAGAAGAAATTATCAAAAATTACCCCAAGTTGGGGTTATTTGTCAGAGATGAAGATGAACACACAAAACCTATTAGGACAAAGGCAGTTTGTTGAACTTTCAACACAACAGTGTGGCTTTCTTTTGTAGATTATGTTGTCTCACCATAAAAACGCCCCTATGGCAGATATGCACAGAAGGTTAATTTTTTAGAAAAACACAATGAAGATATTGCCGTATTCTGAAGTCGGGTTTAACTTAAACTCAGGTTTAAAGTTGTGGCTTAAGTATGGATAGCCACTTGTTGCATAAGTCACTAACTGTAGAGATATAATATTTGAGCTCATTTAGCTCTCAAATCATTCATAAATTGTCTAGGAAGTATAAATAGATGATTGCCTTCACCATCGATGAATCAGGAAAGAGCAGAGTAAACATAAGAAACATACAACTTAATAAAAATTTTGACATTCTTGGCTTCCCATAATTTTAGCACAGAGTTAGACCATGGTCTAAGTTAAACCCGACTTCAGAATACGGGCCAATGGGTCGTATTCTGAAGTCAGGTTTAACTTAGACCACGGTCTAACTCTGTGCTAAAATTATGGGAAGCCAAAAGTGTCAAATTTTTAGTAAGTTGTATGTTTCTAATTTTTCACTGTGCTCTTTTCTGGTTCATCGATGGTGAAGACAATCATCTATTTATACTTCCTAGACAATTATGAATGATTTGATAGCAGAATGAGCTGAAGTATGATATCTCTATTGTCAGTGATTATGTAACGATTGGCTGTCCATAATTAAACCACAACTTTAAACCTGAGTTTAAGTTAAACCCGACTTCAGAATACGGACCCATGAAGATATGACCTTACTTGTAATATTAGGTTTTACACACTGACACTCAAACTTTCTGAGAGAGCAAGATCGTTTCTTCAATGATATTTTGTGAAATTTCAAACAATGAACATTTTCTGATCTTAATATAGAAATGCCTTTCTTCAGGTAACAAAAATGCGCAATCCAGTTTCCATACAGAGAAAAGATGATGTAGTGAATCTGTCTTTGTGCATAGCTTGTTGAAATTCATATGCAGGGTCATATAGGTTTTTCTTCTTTTTTTCCTTATTACGTCATTATGTCACATTGAGGTCAAAGAAATAAACCAGACGAAAACTTATGACATAATTTTTTTTCTCCATTTTTGCAATAAAAAATGGCAAGAAAATAGAGAAAGGTAGATAATGGCATTCTTCTGAGCAGGCAATAATAATAACTCAAGATTTTAGAAATTATCAATGTATTCACTACCCCTCTGATTACTATATGATTATAAAAATATAACAGGGTTGATAAGAAGACTAGATTTGTTGTGTCTAAACTGGTGGATCACTTGTGCTCTATGGCGGTCATGCATGGATGAAAATTTGATGCCATGAATACTGCAAGTCCCCGTGAGCTAACTAACAAATCGGCCACAAGACTTTCTCCTGTCCAACCGACTGAGAAAAACACAAAGATGGAGAGGGGTATTCAACAGAATTCAAGTAATCATTCAAAATCAGAAATAAAATCATACTTCAGGAAAATTTGATATCACTATACACGTACATGTTTGCTAGCCCCCCCCCCAAAAAAAGGGGGTGGGGAATGAATTCCTTATCCTCCAACACTATTTAGTGGATTTTAATGGCACAAAGATGACGTCCCTTCTTTTTTTTCTTGGCTTTCACAGAGGATTTTCCAACAGAATATAAGCTATCAATCGCAAATATTCTGTTGCAACAACAGTTAAATTATTTCTAGCTGTACCAAATGAGATTACACTGTTAAAAATAATTTAAACAACACTGTTTTCTGTGTTAATTGCACAGTAGTCATTTAAACAACTGTTTAAAATCTCAAAACAACAAAGTTAAAATTCAAGTATTTAATTATTAATAATTTAAACAAGGTTGTTTAAGGTTTTAAACACTTGTTTAAACAATTGTTTGAAATCTCAAACAACAAAGTTTAAATTCAAACATTTAATTATCAATAATGTAAACAAGGTTGTTTAAGGTTTTAAACACTTGTTTAAATTATTTTTAACAGTGTACATTGTTTGTTGCAACGAGCAGATACATGTAAGCAATCACAATTTAACAATAAAGTGCAAGACATATATTGCAAATTTCTTGGGTATGGGTTCCTTTAAATAATCAAAGTCAGAGTGGTCACAATGTCAGTGATAAATTCATATCATTTTTTGCCATGTGATTATCTTTTCTATGTGAACAAGGGTTGCATGAAAGTAACCCACTAGTAGTGCAGCGTTACCATGGATAATCCTCAGGCAAGCTCTGTGGTTGCTATTGGCAACCACTTTCCAAGACATGTAAGCATAAATCTACATACGTGAACATCGCTTCATTTCCCTCACTGCTCAAGGGGTTAGAAAATGCAATGTTTCTGGGACAGTATTTTCAGTGTCAATTAAATTCCCCTTTTCCTAAAACGCTCTCTGTATGTCATTTATTTGAAAAAGATTACAATTTGAGTGAAACTTTTATCCACAATCATTTTCAGATATTTTAAGATTCAAATAAAATGTACAAAAGCGTTTTAACTTGTTTTGTTACTCCCTCACAATTTATTTGTATACAAAATGTGAGGGAGTCCCCCCTCCATCATTTTTTCAAGATGACATGACAATGGTCATTCATCATCTCCATACATTTTTGGGCCTGCCAAAAATACCTTACAGGGGAAATATTGGAGAATGTTTGAGGAATATCCATTAAAGACAAAGAATATTATCAAATCGCTAGAGGGTATTCATTTGTCTCGCAATCTACTATGGTCAACAAGGAAATTCGTGATCACTCTCGCAAAAAGTGTTCACTGGCTTTCTAGGAAATTTGTGATCACTCTCGCAAAAAGTGTTCACTAGCTTACAAGTTCACGAGCTTTCTTTATCTCTTTATCAAGTGAAGAAAATTGTCTGATATCGTACTCTATTTATACTAATCTCCAGGACTGTACGCACGAACGCGAGAACAAAAGGTGGGCATTGATCAGTTGTGTGATTGGTCAGGAGTTTATGCAAATAAGCCGGGGGTATATGCAAATACATGTACACCGTGGGTCGGCAATATGCAAATGCGACCAAAATTGGCGGGCTCGCTAGTTTCCCGTGGGCGGGGGTTGACTAGCTGAGCGGTCCCTGGTTCGGGGCCGGGAACGATCGGGTCGGCGTGCACTGCCAGGTAAGGGGGTATTGTGCTGTCGGATGGTTCGCATCCAGAAATCGGTGATGTCGATCCCGCTGTCTCTGTTGAAGTTGTTAGGACAAAGACGTATACTAATAGCCTCCTTAATCCTGCGTGTATACCGATGTCTTTCTTTGGCAATGCAATGTACACCCTCCCAATCTGGGTGGTGTTGCTTCTCCCAAGCATGTTCTGCCACCGCGGATGTGTCGGTTCGCTGTAACCGAACATCGCGCTTGTGTTCAGAAATGCGTTCAACTATCGGTCGGGCTGTCTCTCCGATGTAAGACCCGTCACATCCCTGGCAAGGAATGTTGTATACTACGCCATCACGTCTGTGATCAGGGATAGGGTCTTTGGTGTGTACAAGCTGTTTGTGTAAGGTGGTGTCCGAGCGGAAAACCGTTCGGATACCGTGACCTTCTTCTAATTGGCGTTTAAGTTGTTGTGAAAGGCCATCTATGTATGGCAAGACTGTACAAGTCTTGAAAACCTTCTGATCCCTTGGTGGTTGTTTTTTCTTGAAAGTATTCTTGATAAAACGGCGTGGGTAGCCGTTGCTGTATAAGGCGCCACGTATGTGTGCTCTTTCTTTCGGGAGTTCAGATGGGTGAGTTATAATACGTGCTGCTCTGTTGAACAGGCATTTAACAAGACCCTTCTTGACTGATTTGTCGTGATGAGAATCATATGGTATGTATTGGTCTGTATGAGTGGGCTTGCGGTAGACAGAGGTGGCGAGTTTCCCGCCCTCGTGTCTTTGGACTAGCGTGTCAAGGAATGCTAATTTCCCTCCTTGTTCAGTCTCCAGAGTGAACTGGATGGACGGTTGCTGGTTGTTCATGTATGCGAGTAGGCTGTCTTCTTC
Source organism: Lytechinus variegatus (assembly GCF_018143015.1). Lineage (NCBI taxonomy): Eukaryota > Metazoa > Echinodermata > Echinoidea > Temnopleuroida > Toxopneustidae > Lytechinus > Lytechinus variegatus. The sequence goes on along the minus strand of NC_054744.1, from coordinate 1,491,606 downwards.
GGAACTTTTTACAACTATGAAAGTGTCATCGACGTATCTCTTCCACACCCGCGGGCGGCATGTGGAAGGGCACTTGGGCAAAGTGATCACAAGTTTCCTAGAAAGCCAGTGAACACTTTTTGCGAGAGTGATCACAAATTTCCTTGTTGACCATAGTAGATTGCGAGACAAATGAATACCCTCTAGCAATTATTTCAATCCGCAATAATGAACCTATTTAATAATATTATTAAACTTTTAAGTTTTTAATTTGTGACGTCATACATGTATACGAGCAGCTGCCTCATATGTTATGTAATATAAAATGCATCAATTTCAATTTTCAATGGTTCATGACTAAAGATGATCTTTGTTTTATTTTTATTTTGTGTTCACAATACAATATAAGAAATATTTACATTGTTTGTAATATACAAAATAATCCATAATGTATACAATATAAACATAATACATAATTAGAAAAAAGATGTAAACATAATACATAAGAAAAAAAATGGTGTGGGCTTATACTTCACATTTTAATGATAAACAAGGCAAAAGCGATTTTGTGTCTCAACCACTTATGAAAATAACCAGAAATATCGTGATTTGCGAGGGCAAGCAAGAGAATTATATCGAAACTTCATTGTAATTTGTGAAATGACTGGGATGGAATAACAATTGTCATAAGAGTCTTGCATGTAAACTTAAACGTTGACCTGAAAATGACCTTTGACCTTATCATGTGACCTCCGACTGCAGCATAACATGCAGGTCCCCCAAGTCTATCTAACATCCAAGTTTGGTTGAAAAGTGACTTACGGTTGCGGAGTTAAGTGTCATAGGAGAGTCTTGCATGTAAACTTTAAAGTTGACCTGAAAATGACCTTTGACCTTACCATGTGACCTCCAACTGCAGCATAACATGCAGGTCCCCAAGTCCATCTACCATCCAAGTTTGGTTGAAAAGCGACTTACGGTTGTGGAGTTATGTGTCATTAGGTTTGTGATGGACAGACAACAGACGATGGACAGACAACAGACGACGGACGGACGACATTTGGATCCGTAAGTCTCGTCTTCATCTCTGACTCTGTTGGGCGAGACAAACATGTATGAAAATGTGAACTAATTTTGATTCCACATACTAGTAATAACGTAAGAAAAAGGACAGTGGGGATATGATGTCATCCGCCCACCTATTGCAACCTTACCATAAGTCAGGAGGGCATGCATATCTGTTTTCACAAAATATTGCTTAACCTTGATGAAATGTTCATTATTTTGCTCAGTGAATTTTACTCTATTCATTTAGATAAAAATTTTAGCATCCCTTTCATGTACTTGACAGTCGACCATATCCCAATATTATCATGTGAAATATTCCTATGGATCAATATACAGGTGAAGTTCTCTTTTTGAACAGCATTTTTGATCAAGACTGATATCAAAGGATCAAACTTACAATGCACTCCCTCAAGGTAGCGAAAATTATGAGTTTTAGAGAGCTACTTGGCTCTGACACACATGCATTGGGTTTGAAGCCAGCTAAAACCAGCATTAGAGCCACCTTCCTCTCCACAATTTGAAGCTGCCTCAAGATACCCCCTACTACCCATGGTCCGGAACCTGTGATTGTGCATCTACTTCAAATCACCTAGTCACATGACACAAGTCACCTGATATTTCAATGTCCTTGCACGGTTCATAAGCTATAAGCAGGCCTGATTCCACGGGGGGGGGGGGGGGTGATTAGAGGACTGAAGCCGCTGTGATGCCAGCATCAAACCACATCCAGAGGTGGACTCAGTCTGAGCGAGGCCCGCGTCAGTCCGTTTTTGCAAAAAGGGGTGAGTTACACACAAGTTTAGCTGACTCTGGCCTAAGTCCACTTTCCATGGATGTGTAGGCCTATCAAAACCCTTAGAATCATGATTCATAATCAACCTCTTTCAAACACGATTCTGAAGAAACATTAAAAACGCACCGTTTTTCATGTTTGTCATTTGTAACACATTTACTTTTACCTGAATGCAACTGTTTCTCCAGAAACATGTTTCAAACTGATTCATATCATGATTCTAGGGCTGAAAAAAGGTAAACACAGCCCTTGAGAATTATACCCCTTTCATGAGTTTTTCCCCATTACCAATTGTAAGCTTATCGATGCAAACTTTTAGGGTGAGGAAAGAAAAATATGCATCATTTGTTATAGGAAATACAAGTTCTGTTGCAGGCTAGAACATTATCCTGTTCAGGCAGACGTAAATGTGGAAAACTAATCCTTTATACCTTGGTCACATTTGCTCTAAGGCCACCGTACGACGAGTCAAAAACAGCGGTTCTATCATTTTTTGTACCAACTACATATAGGTGGTTTGAATTAAAATTAATAAAACGTCTGTTTTCGACTTGCCGTTTGGCCGGCGTAGAGCAAATGTGACTAAGGTATAGAGGCTTGAATTTTTTTTCCTCCTAAATTCCAAGTTTTTCTTGTGATGGGGTGGGTTTGAATGCATCTAAAGGAACCTGTAACATAAAGATCAGCAATGATCACAGAAGTATTATAGATTGCAGAGACTACAAGGTACAATCGATTGTAACAACCTAGCATACAATCGATCGCTAAGCTTTGTGTACGGGATCCTTATTAATGAAATGAGCCACTATTACCCTTTTTACACATGCTAAAATTTCCTTAACCCCGTACTATAGGTGGGGCTAAATTGCCATTTAGCCCCACCTATATAGCACGGGGTTAAGCTTAGCCCACTTTCTTTTTACACAGCATTTTTGCAAAGTGGGCTAACCCCACCTTTAGTACAGGATTATTTGGCCCTGCAAAAAAGCACAGTTATCCCAGCAATTGCGGTGCTAAGAGCGATAGTACGGGGTTAAGATTGCTAGTGTAAAACGAAAGTGGGCTAACCTTAACCCTGTACTATAGGTAGGGCTAAATGGCAATTTAGCCCCACCTATAGTACGGGGTTAAGGAAATTTTAGCATGTGTAAAAAGTGTACGAGTGAAGTACTTGTACTACGAATGATCGACAAAAACCACTAGTCCGGGGTTAGCGAGTTTCGCGTGTAAAAAGCAAGCATTCCTTATCCGGGGTTAGCAATAACAATTTGGCATGTGTGAAAAGGAAAAAAAAATAGTACGGGGTTAAGGATAGTACGGGGTTAGCGATAGTCCGGGGTTAAGAAAATCCTGTGTAAAAAGGGTATAAACTGTCACATTCATGAACCAAGCAGAGAATTAGAAACCCAAGAAGCAGCCGGTGTATTGTGATAATTAGACCATTACCATTGACTGATGCCATACAAAACACTGAGTTTTTATTTTGTATTACAGCATATCCTGATCAAGGATTCCCCAGCTGAAAGAAAAAAAAATCCCATTTGTGGGATGGATAGATACATCAGAGAAATGTTGTAGCATATTGAATAATTCACATGAATAGAAGACTTCAAATATGTTGATCATATTTATGTCATATAATTTGAATGTATACATAGTATTAAAGGGGAGCAAACTGACAAATACTGTGTGTGACCTCTCATTGACTGTGTGTTATAAATAGCTGGTCTTAAAAGATACCTTTTGAGATAACTTGAACATTCTCATTACGCTTTCTAAATCTAGTTTACTGGAAAGCAGTTCAGGAAACCAGTTCGAAAAATCGCTTTGCTAGTGTTCCCATTTGATCACACAAATTTCACAAGAAATTTGAAATCGCAGCGTAAGCGTTCTACACCTGTCGTGTGGAGTAGCACGCTCAAAATGTGCGAAGATCGCGTCCTGAAGAACGGTAGTGTCCTCACTTACGCTAAAACCAGTTTAGCGAGGCAAAGCGATCTTGAACACTACAATGCGAGGTGGTTTTCTGAACTGGTTTGGAAGATCGCTTCGGCCGTTCTCATTACACGTGCAACTACATGTAGTTTCCATTGAACTACTTTCCAGTAAACTAGTTTTAGGAAGATAGTGGGAATGGTGTCTAAGTAAATTGATGTTCATGTTTGAATTGATGACAGAAATGCATATATGTCTGTTTAATCCAAAACATTATAGTTTGATCTTTATAAGAGGGAGGAGATAGCCTATTAAGCATGTCTGAGTTCCATGAACACAGGAAGTATAAATGTAATACTGCAGGCTTACCCCTCCCCCACTCCCCACCTGCCACTCTGACAAGAAAGAACGAAAGGAAAAAGAGAAGACAAGGGTGGAAGAATTTTATAAAAAGAGTGAAAAAGATGAGAAAAGAAAAGGGAGTGTCCACAAAGTAAATAACTGCAACACACAAATCTGGATTCATCATTTTTTTAAAAATGCAATTTATCCCAATAATCATACTAAATAGTAACTGTTCCCTCTCATTGCAGTTGTTTCTTTTCTAATATCAAAGTTTTACCATTAACAATGTAAAGTAATATTCAATGCAGTCATTCCTTGTCACATACAATTACTATTTTTTAAAGATATTTTTTGAGAGGGTGGTCAGTTATGAGTTTTAGTTATCTTTTTCAATATAAATATAAAAAAGTAATTTCAACTGTACTTCCAATGCATTTGTGATGTCCAATTTGATATTATTAAGTATTTTCAACAAGACAAACTTGAAATGAATGACCGAATCAAAAGGCAAAAAAAAATGTTAAGGAATAGGAATAAATGAAGTTCTAAAGCCGTTGAAACATTATTTGATGAGGTCAATAACTTAGCTTTCCAGTGAATGGTCTAGACTAACCGACACAGTAACTAAAGCATGTATGCTGATGGCCATGACTATAAGGGCTTTAACAAAATAACATGCTAAGTAGGCGTACAATGCCATTCTGGAATCAAACTTTCCACATCAACAAAATCCTTCATCTTATTTTCATGCAAAACTCTGTCATTGCCATGGTAACAGACAAGCAATTAGGAGCACCCATATACAATATTAATAATGCGATTATGAGTGACTACATCACATAGGCAAGGACATCATTAGAGACAGTGCCATGAGGAGTTTTTGGCTAGACTATATCACAGAGTGTAGCAAAAAGTCACAAGATTGAAGGAAATATCTCCATGTAATTGGGTTGTTAACCGTATGCCGATGAAGCTATTTTTCTGAAGTGAGTCACATCTACTGCACACTGAAATGAATGTACGGGACTGCACATATAATACGTGTAGATGGTACAACCTGGAATTGCTGGCCCACTTCATTTCAGCTAATCATAATTTCATTGTGAGGGCATCCTGAAAAAGTAAATATAGGTGGTTTCAAACCGCCTCGATCATGAGAATCCTTGTTAAATTACGAGAACTTTTGAGGCTAAAAAATACCCATTAATTATTCCTGCTTTAACACCACCCCGAAACATACCCTCTGGGATAAGTTCCTGAAGTTACGAGCATGCGCAGAATGATCTGATAAGCAAGTGAGGTGCGAGATTCAAAATCACTAGCTCAGCAGCCACTCAAGGCGTCCGCGCCCAACACTACACTCCGCGGCACATACCCACTATGCATTATATACTGAGCCCCCCCCGGGGGAGATTACAAGAAGAAGTGAAGTTCCAAAGCCCAATGATAGAGCAGAGCAATATGCATGTATTATCTATTCATCTTGATTCTACTAAGATTTATGATCATGTTTTTATTTCTACTTTACAAACAGGAATGTATTCAAATTCATCTGTATCCAAGGACTTTCCTGTCAGCAGTAAATTCATGAAAAAATGTTTTTATGATCTAATGAACCATAATAGGGCTATTTTGCCCTTGCTTTGACATCACAAGTAATAAAAAAGGATGTTTAACTGCCTGAACTTTCATTACAATCAACAGCAAGGGGATAATTAGCATAGTAAGAAAGAAAGATTGCAATATCCATTTTTACTTTATCACAAACAAAAAGTCAGTTTAAAAGCTAAATAAAAAACAAACAGTATCTAAGCAGACTCATACATCCAGACCATGTACCTCACAAAAAGCATGCATATAAAATGGAAGAATACCAACTTTTCACAAGCCAGGTATAAAAAATATTTCCTTGACTTTTATCAAGCATTACTTGTTAAGCTCTGAATAGGTGGTTTCAGACCGCCTCGAAGTTCGTCAGATCCAGGTATTCTCTGATCGGGAAATTTACCCCGATCAGAAAATACCAGGTATTTTGGTAATGTGAAAGCAAACTATGCGTAATTTCCCCCAAAGAAAATACCCGCTAAATAGTAGGTACTTGGCCAAATTATGAGAACTTTCGCTGGGATTTTTCCAAGGTCGCAGGTATTTTGGCAATGTGAAAGCAATTTACGGGAACTTTTAGCCCAGCGTGTGGTTGGGCGCAGGAGCTGTGGGTGGCTGCTGGGCTAGTGATTTTGAATCTTGTGCCTTGCCTGCTAATCAGAACTTCAGGAACCTTATCCCGAAGGTATGTTTCGGGGCGGTGTGAATGCAGGAAAAATTAATGGGTATTTTGTAGCCTAAAAAGTTCTGGCAATTTAACGCGGATTTTTGTGATCGAGGCGGTTTGAAACCACCTAATGTTGACAGATTCATTGAAGTAGAAATCATTGGTGATTGTATATATCTGTCTGGTTATATACACCACACTGACTAATTGATAGACAGAAATAACATTTACTTTTCTATTCTTTCTCTCTCTTTCTCTCGTTTCAAATTAGATGCTGGTCTAATACCCCTTTCATAAGTTTCATACTGGGCTTTTCCCCGGTGAAGTTTGCCAGCAAAGGGCAAAGTGTCCAGTATGGAAGGTATACAAGAGAACTTTGATGGCAAACTTCTCCACCTTGAGAAGTGGAGAACTTCCCCGGTGAAACTGTTTCCCCGGTGAAGTTTGCCGGTGAAAAGGCCAGTATGAAATCTAACCTGAGAACTTCTCCTTTTTAATGACGTCAAAGGGAAAAAATTTTCTCCCCGAAATTCCCTTTAACTGAGATTCTGCGCGCTAGCTAGCTTTTATTTCTGTGGCTAAATGTGGAAGGCCCAGCAAGCTAGTAATATATCTCTATGGGAAGGCCTTGCTTTATATATGACTGATTCGATCATTCCATAGAGTTAAAAACCCTCAAACCTAATTTTTTATCACTAATGATATTTATTATAAAAGTGTTATTTTACATGCAGAAAATTTGCTTAAAATACCAAAATACTTTGATTGAATTTGTATTGCTTTAATATTTCTAAAATATGTTGTAATTTAGAATATTTTTAACACATTTTTGTAATCAGTAAGAGGCAATGTTTACAAGTTTCTTTTTGTCTGTTCTAATTCCGCATGCACGTGCCAATTGAGCTGATCAGCTGAAAAGTGTTTACCAGCCGTCATCTCCAAAACTTCACTGATAAAATCAACTAGGTATCTGCAATTAATAAGGAAAGAGTCTGATTAAAATTCAAACTAAAAAAGCGTGCGATTTTATTGACACCAGGTCTGCACTTACTTTTGCCCGGGCAAATCACCCCTCAACTTTCGCCGGGGAAGAGATGTCAGTGCGAAAGGGTACATTTTTTCCTCGCCGGGGAAGTGAGGAATGCGTGCCGGAGAAGTTCGCGTGAGGGAAAAATGAAGAGGTCGGTTTGAAAGGGGTATAAGAGCACAGGCTCTATCTGGCACATGAATCAACATGTGGGTTGAGAGAAATTGAGCACAAGTTCCAACTGTATGTGCAAATTCAGGTTTAGAGAAGTTTACAGCTGTAAGTACACAATTTTGTCAAAATTCTGTAACATTCTGTCAATTTTACTTTCATCTGATAAATGAGATCTAACTACAAGAACATTTTTTCCTCCATATTGTATCTTGTTTTTCTTTATTCCCAGGACTTTCTCAAAGTGTAAACTTTTTATCGATACGCACTGTATACACTGTATACAGGGTATAGATTCATTTCTTTCTTTTCTATCTTTCTCCCTTGACTTCATTCTACAACCAAAGTACCCTATTCCTATTACTCTATTTAGATAAGAGCTATTTTCAGCTTAAACAAACAAAAGAGTCTCTTTCTATTGATAGAGCTCTTACTGCACGTAGCATTGTTCCAATCATATTTATGATCTTTCAGTGTCATTGATGCATTAAATGAAGACATTTTTGCTTTACAAACAAGATGGGGCAATGAGGGCAAAGTATGATTCCTGACAGGTAGTAATGGCTAATCTTATTTGAGAACAGCATTCTTGTAAGAAAATGGATGCGTTAAGTCAATTTCTTAGGCTAGAATAGAATAAAAAACAAAACACACACAGTTATTTTGGGAAAGCATACATTCATACTGTTTTCCAATTCTACGATTTCTATTCAATCGATTTGTATACATATATAAATTTCTTATTCCATCTTTATAAAACTGTAGAGTGCCAACATTAATCAATGCTGATTAGCATCTGGAAATTAATATTCCAATTCAAATGTTAAGAGTATAGGCCTACAGTACATGTACTAATGTACAATGACCTCTTTTTATTTCTCTCTGACAATAATTTAGTATATCATTGTTTTCAAATAATGTATATCAATTGGAACAATGCATTTAGGACACCTGCCGTTGGTTACTTCCGATAACAATTTGAATTCACCTGGAAAATTGCCACATCAAATATTACTTTTCTGGAAAGCTTTCACATTAGTGAAGCAATTTATAGCATGAAGTTACTTTTCACAAATAAAAAATTAAGAGTAGAAGTCAGTCCAATTTCCCTGGATCGTTACACTTTAATTATTCATCAATCATGAAAAATGAGCTGAAAATGAATTTGGCTTGGTCTTCTATCAACCAAAATCTGATTCTTTATGACTTGTTTAAAACGTTACTGGAATATTGTTATTTTAAAAAGTCCATTTAAATTGAACTTCACTTCAAAGAAGAAAATAATTTGACAAAAGACATTAATTCTCCATTTATAATTGCAAGGAGCAACAAACATGTCAGACTCTCAAAAGTTGTGTAATTTTTATATTGAAAAAAAAACACACTTTCCCTGTTTCAAATTGAGAAGTGGATTTCAATTTTATTTTTGTTCTTAAAACAAACTCCATTTGTACAGTACTAGCTAAATGTTTGTATTTTTTCAGAAGAGTTATCACAGAGCAATACAAACCTTATTGCAGAACCCTAGAAACATATAAGAAAATTACTGGCAATGAGGAAACTATTTTGCACTGTTTACCTTAATTTCTATTTAATAACTACTTATTGCTAATATAACATAAAATCAACAAAAAATAAATCAAAACAATCATATGATCATAAACAGTCCTGAACATATTTGCTGGGCATAAATAAGAGCATAGACAGAGAATGATAAAAAAAAAACATTTCTGAAAATGAGCAAAAATCCTCTTTTCAGTGATGCTATTCTCTTTGTTACTCATTATAGGAAGGTTTAGTGAAGCAAAGTTAGGGATCTTATTTTCAAATTTGCAGAGATAAATGAAATATTTTTAACGATGAAATAAGAGAATCTCTCTGAAAACCAAACATTCTTCCAAAATCTTAAAAGCAAATATTTTCTTTTCCTTCTGATCGATTTCATGAACCGTTTTTTGCCACAAAGCTTGTATTCGAGAACATGAAAAAGACAAATGTACGAATGTCTCTTGTGAACTATTACAAAAAAAACAAGAGGGGAATCTTTTTTTTTCATTTTAAAAATTACATTGTTTAAGGTTATCACTTTGTAAAAAGGTATTTTAATAAAGTTATTTTACGTACATTTTGTATCAATAGAGAAAGGTCAATTTCTGTCACACTGGCAAAAATATCTGGTATTTTTGGTCTGTATAAAGTTCCAGATTATAAAATGCCAGTTATTTTTTTAGATACATGTACGTTTAAAAGCAATCGAAACACTTACTGTCAATACATTCAAAATGTACTACAATGCATAATGAACTACAATTCATGAAATGTAAAAAGGAGCTAATAATTACATTATACAACTATGCATATGAGTGCATAGAATATGCTTATACCGCATTTATACAGCAAAAGTTACAAGTTATCTTGACGGTATATATCAAGTCGATTTCTCCAGCACTTTCCTGTGGTTCTTATCAAAGATAAGATATTATCAATTTTTTTAACAATTTCTTTTTTTTAAAGAGATGTTCCTCATTCTTTAACATGAGCATATATTATAACCCTTTTTTTCTAAGGGCAGATTCTCATCTTAAACCCATCACTGATGAATAAAAAATATATGATCATGAGAGCAAAATGATAGATATATTATACAGCATCCAAAAGTCAACATGACTTGTTTGGCAAAGGATGTATAGCTTCCTCATCATAGTCTTGAGAAAAACATAATAATCACACACTCTCTCTTCATTCCCAACTGAATGATGTATTGATACTGTTGATGATGCCATGTGAATTGGTCATTGTGACATCACAGATGGATGGATGCAGTTCAAAGAGTGAGATAGGGAGAGAAAGTGAGGAAAAGATGAAAGAGAATAGAAATAGAGAGAGAACAATAAGATAGAGAGAGAGGGGACAGAGGAAGAGTGGAGAATGGAAGATCAGAGGTGCATATGGATCATTTTTTGTTTCTTGTTAAAATATTTGCAGCACTGATACAAAAAATATAATATAAATAGAGTAAAAACAATCAAACATGCACATTGATATTGAAAGAAAAACAAGAAAATTAGTTTAAAGGAAGGAATAACACTGATAATTGCTTGGTTCCTGATACTGATGAAGTCGACCTTGTTCAAATCACAAATTTATTTTCATTTTCTACCAGACAAAATATCTAGACCAATGATCCTTTGTGTAATTGTGAGATATAAATGCAATCAAAAGCTATAGAACTAATATTCTCCATAAATGTTTAGTATCAAATTTATTAAATACTTCTCAATATCTACAAGTTTATATTCATTTAAAAAAACAAGTCAAACACATAAATACAATATTTACTGAAAATAAATATACATGTGTGAAGGAAAGCACTCTCTGAGTGCTAACACATTTTATATCAAATAAACTGCAAAGATCTCTGAATGATATTTTGTGACCTACATGTAAAATTCAAATAAAGCGCTTTGACAAAGTATTGAAAACCAAGGATACTGCTACTACGAAGAAAGCAATGTTAAGTACAGTGTATATCCATCTCACAGAGGATAATGAGATAGTATATTCACTGAGTATTCCATCTTGTGTTTCTCCTTCTCTCATCATGCATTATTTTTCATTCCTCTTTGAGCAGAGTATAGGGAAGTATTAACATAATGCAATGGCCTGCATATACTCGGTGGGAATAACAAGCCATCATATATTACCTACTCCGAGTTGCCAATTTGATCGGATGGCACAGATAATGTTGTTATATTATACGCTCGGCTTGTCTTCATCTTTCCACACTCTGCCCGTGTGTGGAGCGGTAAGCGAGGCATTTTAGATGAGATTAACGATATGGAGATGAATAATTATGACAACTGAATTGATACATTAGCAAAATTAATACCACTGCCTGTGCGTATTGATTCACAATGGAGCGCACTTGTATAATAGGTTGAAGTAAAATCCAATTATAATAGTGCTATAATAACCAGCAGCAGCAAAATATTTGGATACAGAAATAAACGTTTCTAATTTACGCATCTAAGTGAAATAAAGAGCGCTATTCTGCATCAACTCATGGAATATGTACTCACATATCTTTACAAAAGATCAGACGACTTGAATCACAATGATATTAAATTTGGAGCATAAAAATGTTGATAAATAGACAGAAGCACTATTAATGTAATGAAATGCTGAAGATGTGCAAAAGCAAAAGGTCTCCTTTGTTTTCTTATTCTGAGAATAATAGACTAAGATTAATTTGACACATCTACTTCTGAAAAGTACATAGCATGTTCTATTATTCTGATCTTTTCACTTGTTCCCACAGTTCAGAGTTACATTAATGTCCTTACATGTGATGTAATTGAATTATATATCATTAATTTATAAGATTATTTACCACATATTTCGTTACAATGCCTCCAAGACTATGGCAAGGAAAAAAAATACTTTTTGAGATAAAGAGAATATGTCAAATATAAATGTGTGAATATTATTGACCCTGTTGGATTTTTTTTTTCTGTCTGTTTATTGTCAATGTATGCTGTTTTTATGAGCGAACACATATTAGTTTCATGTATTGGTTTCATATAGTGAGTGGCCAAAAAGCATTAACTGGATGTGTTTTGATATCACATATATATCTCTGCACAATAAAGACCTACAGTATATGTCAACATTTCAGAAATCTATAATATTATCAATCGGCATTAATATACATTTAATAGAATACTCTTCATATGGAATTCTTTTAGCTTGATGAACATGACACATTGGTCTTTGCACTGTAATAACTTGTTCTGGTAGATTTATAAAATAGAAATGTGAATAATACTTATGGCAACAAGTGTTTAACTGAATGACTATAGGTATTGGATAATTTGGCTGCCATTCCTGGCAACAAATCTTTTTCACATTGTACATCATCTTCATGTTCATGTATGCCAACATAAAGTTTAGTATTTGATCATTTTAAGGCTACCACTTTTATAATTTTTTCATAATTAGCACATGTTGGATTGTTATTAAAAACAAAATAAACAGTTGACCTAATAGAGATGTCTCTTAATCACTCTTGCATGAAATGAAATCTTTCCTGTTGGTAGGGACCTGTTATACAATACACATGTGTGAATCCAATGATTGTTATCACAATTGATGCTTGCAGCCTGCATGCCTGTCTGTGTATCTTTTTTTTTAATACTACCTCTGTCGTCTGTCTCACTTACACATCTCTCATCACTGCTATATTTATGTTCGACAATACGATGGCTTCAACATTCCCATTATACCATGGTCACCTATGTATAGTCGCTGGATTTATAAAGAGTGTGTATGACAGCTCTCAGTGTGTAAAAGCTGTGGGTGTGTGTGTGTTGCAGTGCGGATGAGCTGCAAGCTTCAACGACAACGATGCTGTGCCAAGCATGTCATTATCAAAACGCCACGCTTGGCCTGATGCTGCATCACATCTCTAGCTCTGGTTCCAAGCAGGCACTCCTTCCCCCATAACAAATGTAAACAAATGTGATGTTGATGAAGCTACATTGGGAGATGATCCAAAATTACTGCCACTCACTCTCTCTCCCTCTCTCTCTCAGCCCTTTTATTAGTAACTAGGGGGGGGGGGGGGGGCTCTGCTCTCCCCAACACCACCCTAACCTTATGTCCACCTGACATAACTGGTGAACTTACATCACCAGGGTCCCGTTGCATTAAAATTACCATTATAGTCCTGATGGTAACTTTGCCATCCACTGGTATCTTTCATGGCATTCTTGATTTTGATTGGCTAATGAGCGTTGTTACCATGTTAGTAACCATTGGATGGCAAAGTTACCATAATAGTAACTTACATGTAACAGGGCCCATAAAGAGCTGTCAATTGAACCATTTCAGCTGTGTTGTGACATGACACCTTAGAACTGTCCGACCAGTAATATGCAATGTATTCCTTCCCCAGCTCAATTCAAATAGAGTGACAATGGAATATGGGAATAGAGTATGAGAATGGTGTAGACTATTTATATACATTCTACCTAGAGGGCAATCATTTTCAAATATAACTGACTGATTCATATGAATCAATGTAGGCCGCTGCCAAGAATTCATTTCCTCCATAAAAGAGAGAAGTCAAAGATGATATCTAGTAAATGTGATAGTCATATGGAAATAACTCTGGCTTAAAGAAATGAGTGAACATTGTCACCAAATAATTATTTTTTTCAATTAAAGATGAAAATGGTTACATAGCATTATCACTCAAATATCCCTGAAACCAACAAAAATTAACAAAATCCATTGGATATGGAGATTATGAGAGAATATTCTAAGAGAAAATTCAAAATGACCAATGAAAGAATTGGTCACTGGCACTGAAAATTGATTGATTCATTAAATATAATCCTACTAAAGGAAACGACTTAAAGAAAAATTAATCCATGATCTCATCTTGATCTCATCAATTCAGATCATAAGCGATGAATGAATAGATCCCCAAGTCAAGAACAAAATAGAATCCTTGCAGATTTACGCCTGAGGCGAAAAGATATAATTTGCACTATTTGAATAGATAACAAATGTTATATGCTCATATCTTTGGGATTACTGGACCATATCACATAAAGTTTGTATGAAATGAAATTAATGAATGGAATTTTACGGGTTTAAAGATATAAACAATGTAATAGTGTAATTTCAATTTATTTTTAGATTGCCATTGACATTTTTTGTGGGACATACATGCATTCAAACCTTTTTTTTTTAGACATAGGGGGAAGGCGGGGTAAGTTGAGCATGGAGCAAATTGAGCCACCACCCAAGGCCAATAATGAACGAGTCAGACATTGTGGTGGTGTCATGTATTAATGACCCTTTACCCCACCACATTGTTTTCGACTTTGAAACAAGAAGTATAGTTTTTCGGAGGGAAAAAAAAATTTTAGTAAAAAAAGGGTGTAAAATAGATAAGTTCTTTTTACCCACACACGTCTTTAAATATGATAAAGAAATAATGGCGCTGTCACACCTTGGCGTTTTAGACAGCGTATGCCCGACGTATGAGGAATTTTGCGAATACGCTGGCGTACGTCGAATACGTTACGGGTAAGTTTTGCATACGTTAAGAGTACGCTAAAACACGCTGGTATACGTCGTCATACGGCGAGGTCGTCGAAAAATTGTATGCCAGCGTATGGCTCATACGTCCCGCATACGCGGGCCATAAGTTGTAGGCAAGTTACGCGATCGTTGATACACGTTGACACACGTTACTCGTAAGTTACTCATAAGTCGATGTACGTCGAGATAATGTCCAGCGTACCCTAAAACTTACTTCTAACCTATGAGTAACGTGCTTTGAACGTATGTGTAACTTAACTCCAACGTATATTGACCACAAAACTTACTGAACGTATTTATAACTTACAGCTACCGTATAATGGCATAATGACGTTTATAGGAATTGGTATATAAAGGTGGTGTTGATACGGTGATGTATCTTGCGGTTATGATTTGAATAGTCGAGCGGCATCCTTTTTATAGGCTACGACACGTGTTCGTCAGCGATACGCTGCCGCGCACTATGCGTAAGTTAGGCTATCGTAGGGCATAAGTTGTGTACGCCAGCAATACGCTAAGCATTCGTTGGAATACGTTACTTATAAGTTAACGAAGTTACTAATACGTTATGTATACGTCCAACTCGTTATGAATACGCTAAGTATACGCCCAGAGTTGAAAAAAAATTAAAGTTCAGCGTATGCCGACGTTTTAGAGAAATTTTGATACGTCGGGCATCTAAAATGCCAAGGTGTGACAGCGCCATAAGAACAATATTGTTAGTCCAGGTATGGATCTTCATTTTTGTTATAGTCTTTTACATGATGGGTGCAGAAGAAATGTATGGACGTGAAAATATCGTATTAAGTTCGGACTGAGGTACTTTGAGCCAGCCAACATGGGGCAAGTTCAGCCATGGTAATTTGTATTGTTATGCATAATAAAAAAAGAAACAAACATTGAAAAGCCATTGGTATGCAGGCAGAAAGGTGCAAATTTACATGACAGTTCTTTTAATTTTAGAGGATGTTAGTATTTATAGAGAATTAGCAAGTGAAAAGACTTGAAAAAAAAAGCAGAACGTGTCACAACTTACCCCGCCTTCCCCTACAGATTGTGGTCTATAAAATTGTATAGGTCTCACATGTTTAAGGGGAGTTCACCCTGACAAAGGGTTTATTGTAAAAATAATAAAAATATTGGCGTAGGTTTGAGAAAAATCCAAAGAATAACTTTAGAGGTTATTAGAATTTTAATCATTTGATTTGTGACATCACTCTCCCTCAACTCGACTCAACTCAAAACCTATTCAAAGAAATGAGATGGACTGAAAACTTCTTCAGGACATTGTCTATGTACGCAGCTTTTCTGGGCCCTGCTACTTTAAAAAGTTACCATTATGGTAACTTTTTAAAGTAGCCACTTTTTATGAACTCTTCTCCAAACCGACCCTGCATGACATAAATGTAATTATATCCTTTCTCCATTCTAATATGTCTATAGATCAGAGCAAAACAAGGGGGAAGGATCACAAGGTCCAGGGTTCAAACCCCACCATGGCACTAGCATCCTTTAGCAAAGATTTACCTGTATTTGCCACTCTCCATCAATGGCTTTGGGTAATTATGTAATGAGAACATCACATTGAGACAGATAAATTACCCAAGTACATGTAGGGAGAGCAGGGCGAGTTCGCTCCATTTATTTCCTGCTCTTTTAGTGCCGTCATTTCTTGGGGAGAAATGTCATGCTTTTTATCATAGATAAAGGCCGAGGTAATATCTACCTAATATTCTCTTTTCACCGAGGACATGCACATGGTTTTGAAAAAAAATAGGCCCTAAAGAAAATTTCTGCCAGCTTGCCCCACCCTGAGGCAGGTTCGCCCGTTAGGTGGGGAGAGTGTTAGCTCATAAGCAAAAGCAGTGATATAGAAAATGACTGATGGGTTCAAAAGCACCAAACATATTTTCATGTTGGTACAACTACTACATGTACTAATGTTAATAATCTATGTAAAGCAGTTCTTATGACTGACCAGACTACCCTCCACCTTATTTTATCATTAGTTACAAAATAAAAACATGAATAAATAAAAAAATATGAAAAGTTATAGGACTTAGCACCAATATACGGACTTATTAATCACATCATGTCATGTATACATGGAAATTCTTGTAGGGCTATAGCCCTGTACAGTGAGTCCCACAAAAACGGAAACCCATTTTCAGAGATAGATTTCACAATACCATTTAACATGTTTTTACCATGGTAAGAGTGGAATCTCATCTTTAATTTCAGACCAATAGCTTAGCAAATCATTCACACATGGTGGATTACAAACAATAAATACTGAGGCCTATCTGAAACGATTTGTGCAGAAACTCATGTGTTAATCCACTCTCATTTCAGGGATCAGTGAGAGTAACTTAACAAAAAATATAACATAAATGCTAATGAGCCAATCGTCAAATAAGCATGGTCATTGTATCACAACCAATGTTGTCCAATTTTTCTGCGCAACCTGATTTTGACATAAAAATTTTAGAATTGTCTTGCTCATTAAAGTGTGAAGACGTGAAGAGTCGTCACATATTAGGAATCAAAATGTAGAGGAATAACTGAATTGTAAGATGATGTAAATGAAATGTCATAATTAATTTGCCTTTGAAGAAAAATAGATGTGAGAATACTAGATTCCTTTTTGCTGGGACACACTGTATGTTCATAAAACCTGCCCTTTTGCAAAAGGGGCGAACATGCCCCACTGGCAGACATTTTCCTTTGTCTTGTTTTATGCAAATTGTAGTACATGTATATGTTGAAGTATCATTGACATATATCAATAGGCAAATACACCTTTCTCACAACAATAATACTACATATATAACTGCATTCATGAGTGTTAATAGAAAAATTTAAGAAATCTGGAATTTTGTTTTTACTCATGTGGGTTAAGCTGCCGTAAGTTTATGGGATTCTGAGCACATTAACTTTTGCCAAGTATGTTGTTATCTACGGGTACATGTACTGTAGGTTGTTGTTGCTTCATTAACAAAACTTTTATCCAATCACAGCAAAGGAGAAAATCACATGGTGGGTAGACTCTCCCTGCTCTCCCCTTGTCGGTTGTACCTTACATGTATATCATCATCATCATCCATATTGCTACCAGGTACTGATTGTTAAAAGCAGTGATATTCTTTTTTTGATATAGGCATACATAACCAACCAATATGGGTTTAACCTTATCTAGAGATGTAAACCCTACCTCATCTAGCCTAGCATGTGATAATCCCAACATTCTCTGAATTCATTTAGTCCACCCACGAACTGTTTCCACGGTGATATCAAGATACAAGTTGGAAATCATCTCTCTCACCATCACATTGAAGTGGCGGATAGTAAAAGGTTGGAGCAGGACTCCACCGGGTTGTCTTTATACTGTCTTTCACGGCCAACTTCGGTCATGTTTCATTTTAATCATGTTTTGCATTCTATTCTTCCATGTCAATCTAAATATGTTGCTAACAGACAGACAAAGAATTCATCAATTTAATCTGGGGCAGCATAGGATAAGGGTAACTACTTGCACCACAGAGGGAAAACAAAGATTGGGTTTGAGCTAATGAATGATAGGTTTATGATTCATACAGCCACAGGTGTAGAGTTTGGCTCACATCTTTGATGATGTCAAGAAAACATAATCAGCCCGCAATGAGTGATAATAACAAGAGATAGGTTTTTAACTCATGATTAGTTGTTACCAAGCTCTTGTAAATGTCTTCGTAACATAAAAATCTCTAAAAAGAAATTTGTTTTCCACTGGTATAAAGAAAGATAATAGAATAGATATGTCAAATCATATTTTACCTAAGCAATTATGGTGTCAAAACTAAAACCTAAAATATCACTAACACAGATAGCCTCATGTGGGCATGTGTATTACAATTACTTGGAAAAGGACTCATCTACATGTACCCTTAATGCCTTATTTTGTTCATTTCTTAGCAATTACTTATTTTCTAATAGATTCATAACTATTTGTGCATAAAGATACATGGACTTCACATGTATATGATTTAGTGGATTCTGTTCTTAGAAAGTCATTAGGACCACCATGATTAAAACTGGAATTTATGTTTCATGTCATTTACAAGATCCTGCCTGATTACCCATAATATACAAAGCGAAGGCACTAGCTTCAGAAAACTGGAATTATTTTTCTCAGTTTTTTCCCCCTAATATCTTTTTCAATATATTTCTCCAGTTTAGACATCCGATCGCATACAAGATCTTTAGGTATTTTGAGGGTAAGCGGTACCATTACAGTATAGTATCATTGTACCCATATGATTACCATTACATGTATGTTACAATGTACCATGACAATACCATTATGGAATAAGATACCATTATGATATGACGTAAAATGATGATATAAGTAACCATTATGATATAAGGTAAAACGATGATATAAGTAACCATTATGATATAAGTTACCCTTGTGGTATAAGGAGAGTTTAGGAGACATAAGTCAGCTGTGTGTGATTATAGTGAAATCCTCATAGGCAGGCCTCTACAAAAATTTTTTTCGTCACTTGCCCTGTTGGGCAAGTGATGAAAAAATTTGCTTGCCCGATAGAAAAAACTGCTTGCCCAATTTTTAAAATAATTTTTTTCATTATGACGGCACTACTCTTATTTTTATTAAGGTATACTAAATAACAATTGAGAATCATGTCCAGTATAAAAGAACACACATTGAAAAGGATATTTTCAGCAACGTAGGCCTGAGTCTTTACGTTTATTTTGGAGAAAAAAAATCAATATTTTATGGCTATTTAAGGTTTTAAAAAACCCTTCAACAAAAGTTGCTAAAATTTCATATTTTGCATCTTTAAATCCATGAAATGGCTACCTGCGTAACATATTTCCTTAGAATTGCTTTCATTTACCGTAGTTGGAAACTATAAAGAAAGCCAGTGAAAAATGTTCAGCTCTTTATTGACTCGGAAAAAATTATTTTATCATCAAAAGTGGAGTGGCTAAAATTTCACATTTTGCATCTTTAAATCCATGAAATGGTCATTTATTTTCCATATTTCCTTGATTAAAAAAAAATTATTTGGAAACCATCAAGTCTTTTCTTCATCATTTTATGATGTTCCACTCGGTCAATAATTTTATCTACATGTTTTCACATGCTACTTTTTTTTCTATTTTGAGGAATACCTGTTCACTTAATAATGAATTATTAGTAACATTGTTTAATATTGTATGATTTTTAAGTAATTTTTTTCACTATGCTTAGAATCTTGGGTGTGTGTGTGTGTGTGTTTGTGTAGGTGTGACCGTGAGTTGAACTTTGATGAATTCAATATCTAATTTCTACTTCGCCTATTCCAGTACAATAACCTGTACTCGGCCATGTAATAAAGGCCCACATACCCTAACTTTTCCTGAAGTTCTTTGAAAACGCAGACTTCTACGAAAATTGCATTTCTCTATGGGGGAGTCTAAATTTGGTGAGAATGTATTCATTAATAACTTAAATATACATGACAATGAAGAAATCATCAAACTTAATTGGAAGTTTTGAATAATATACCCGAAATGTAAACTCTGTCTGAAACAGAAAATCACCATCATTGAGGCCTTTACTGAGCGAATTGTCCCCCAGAGCTCTGGCAGAGAGACAGAGCTCAGACTGGCTAGCTAGTATGCGCACGTGTGTGAGCCTCCCGCCGGCCTTGTAAAATAGATGGAGCTTTGTTTGATGATTTATTGTCTGATATTTACCTCATCCCCTCAAAAAGGGAAACAAATGAATTCTAAGTTATAATTAACAAATACAGCAAGTTATTTTGGATGTTAATAGGCCGTTTTGAAAAGCAAAGCCGAATGACATGACAACTCACCAATGCGAGGTTACTAGACTCTGTGATTTATTTCCTGTGTAATTCTAATTATTTTATCACAGAATTGTGATATCGGAAGGGGGAAAATGTGCATTAGAAATTGCACATGGTGGTAGTCATAATGGACCCTACTACATTCAACTGTTTCCCGGCCATTGCGTTGATTTTTTTCATACCTGGTACCATGTATGGAAATACGTGGTACAGAAAAAATAACGCAATTTCGGAATTTGAAACTGCGCTACTCGCTATTTTTTAAGGCTGATTCATGATTTTGAGTGTGGATTTTGGATGATTTATGGAAAAACGAGGTACGGAACAGAAAAAAAAAGACGCAACAACCACTTGCCCGATTGGGCAATTGACTTTGAGAGGTGCTTGCCCGCACGTCATTTTCACTTGCCCCGGGCAAGCGGGCAAGCGGGTTTGTCGTGCCCTGCTCATAAGTCAAATTGTGAAAGGCTATTGAACTGCATCTCTGTTCACCTTTCTCACTTTGGAAAAATCCTCATCATGGTGAAAGGTAAAATGGAGCAAGCGATTTTCAGCTATTTCATGTATTCTGATCAAAATGTTATATATTCCTGAAAAAAATTATACTCTATAAAAGATTAATTGGATTAAATGTGAATAATTTCCAGACAATGGTAAGTAATAGTATCATTGATATTTCCCAAACATAGGATGTGTTGTGTTCAATGTCAGTTTCAAAATTCAAATGGCAACATGAATCATGATTGAAAACGTGATTAAACAATGCAGATATAATGAAAAACAAAGGTATGTTCAATGTCCTTCATTTCTGGTTGTGAAAGTAAACGTCTTTCAACTCATGATTCGGAGGAAAATTCAAACGTTGAAAAAGATGTATGCTTTTGTATACACAATCACCACAGAATTTACAACATTCAGCAACGCCAATGCGACATTGAACACAAATGAGTTTTAAAACATCATTATACATTGTATCTAGCAGTGGAACTCAAGAATGTACCAAATTGACCTTTGTTGTGATGGGTCATATTGCACAATTAAGCTAAACAAAACAATCAACATATAAACAGCTTTATATTTTCAACACTGAACAGTGCACCACTGATCATTTTTGTGTTCTGCGTTTTGTAATTGAGTTTCCAATCATGATTCATGTTGCTGTTTAAATTTGAAACTCGACATTGAACACACCCACAGTAGGCCTAACAATGAATACAAGGTTTATGTGCATGTACATCACATCTCCAAACAGGTAACTTCACACCAACCCAACAGGGAGTATATATTTAGCACCAACCAATGGAAGCAACCATGATAGATGGGAGCACAGACTGGCAGGAAGGGACATCCCAGACCCTTATGGTTACACAGGCCTAATTACATCTGGCAGGCAATAAGATATTCATTCGAGCCAACCCATTCTCTATTTTTGAATTTGATACAAAATTACAACATAAAAATTCAAAGTCTAAATTCATATTAATGTTTCTAAAAATATACATGGATTGAAGACAATAACGAGGCTTCAAGAACAGTAATGAACATGTCCTTGTAACCTAAAGGTTATATAAACAATGCTCATAAAGTGTTGTGCATTAATGTATTTTTTTAAATTCTTCATCAGCAATGAATCAAATAGTAATCTGTGATCAGGTATGGGTGTTAAAGCATCGGATTAATGCTTGGAATCCTAGGAGGGGTAATAACCCCGGAATCAGCTGATTAATACATCATACAATGAGGGGGTGTAAATCCATGGAGACAAAACAGAAGGAGAAAGGTTGGGTCTTTCCTGTATGAAAGGTATGCTTAATTAAGTTGAAATATGAGAGATTTGACTCTCTTTTCACCTCATGTTAATCACAGATGTGTTTAGTTTCAAGGGGTGAACACACATGGAGGGGCAGCTGCTCTCCAGATGCACCGCCCCCCCCAAAAAAAAGCTCTACTTTTATTATGCTCTCACACTGCATTTCTTTAACCCCATACTATCCTCAACCCCAAACTATCCTTAACCCCATACTATCTTTTTTTTGATTCACACTGTCTTTCTTAACCCCATACTATCTGCTCAGCCGGGGTTAATGCCTTATAACCCCAGACTATCCCTAAGCTCATGAATATTGATGATTTTACCATACAGAGCGTGATTAACATGCAATTCGACTTCTGTTATTGGCTAAAGCTTAGCCCCACTTTCCTTAGCCCTGTTTCGTTTTCACACTGCATCTCTTAGCACCGCAATTGTGGTGCTAGCACCACAATAAGCCGACTAACCCTGCTTTTTTGCAGGGCCAGATAGTACCGTACTATTTACCGTGCTAGCCCACTTTGCTAAAACGTAGTGTAAAAAACGAAGTGGGCTAAGCTTAACCCCAGGAAATTGGTGGGGCTAAGACCCCCCCTTAGCCCCACCAATTTCCTGGGGTTATGGAAAAAAAGGTGCAGTGTGAAAAGCATAATGTATCTTCTTTGAGTGCTAAAATTGTTGACATTTGTTTGAAATGATTTATACAGCTAATTAGTTAGAAACTGCCCCACTTTTTCTTCCAAATGGTTTTGAATCATCACCAAATTAAATAACTTTATGTAAATGTCATGTACCCTACTGACATCATTATATTTTTCCATTATTATCAATGATTTACCTCTTCTGATGCTCCCAATGTTTTCATTTATTAATGATATAAATGAGGGTTGTTTGTTGAAACTAAATTCTTGAACAATCCATCTAGAAACTAACAAAGTAAAAAGCACAGGAGGACTGTACGCGTCCATAATTTTACATGTTATTTACTTGTTTGTACATATATACATGGCCTTTGAGTTATAGCACATACATGTAGTTATAAATCGTGAATTTCTATTTGCCATTGCAAATAGACTATAGCCAACAATATTCTACAGATATCTTGGAATCCTCAGCAGTCTCAGTGAATGTGAAGAAGGTATCAGGGTGTGCAATTTTTTTAGTAAGAGTTATTCTACGAAGCAACGATATTGTACTACAAAATCCATTTTCTTTTGAGCAGTTCATGTTTTCGTAAACTTACGGTACACTGAATTTTATTTCATGACTTACAAAAAAAGGGGTCGATTAAATGTAAGGCATGCTTAAAGTCAAAGTTAACATATGTGCAAACTATAATTTTAGGGTGAAAAAAGTTGCTCAATTGCAAACTTAAATAAGAGAAGCAATGGAACTCAGGCTCAGACGATCAAACACAATATTCATTTGATGAGCCAGAAGTACCTACATGTATACTGTCTGTATTGATATTTGAATTGTCTGTTGATATACAGAGAGAAAATGACTGTTTTACAGTGACAGATAAACTTGAGATGGACAATGAGTCATAACCCCCTTCCCTTACCCCCTCCCCCGATCCCCATCTCTTCCTCACCCCTCCCTCTCTTGCCAGGAAGGGGGTCAATGTACTTAAACATGACTACAGGAAATGGGACCCAGTAGGAATTCCCAAGGCAAGAACAGATGAGTATAGGACTGTATAGCCCTGTTCACATGATGCAATAAACTGAACTGACAATACTACAGAATCCATCGAAATTACCTCCTGAACTATAGAGGGATATGAACTATACTAAAAATCATGGAACATTATGAAAAAAAAAAATTACAGCATGGTGCTCATTGAATGCATTAAATTACCCATTCAAATTCAAATATTCAATTTTCCCTGCAGTTGGGATTCTAATTTCAATATAGCGCCCTCTCTCAGTAATGTTATTGTTTTTATTGAAAATACCAGTTTGAGCACTTATTTTTACATAAGAGGTGGTTAGATATGAAAAGTCTGCTGAGTGCTGACAAAGATTATGTTGTCAGAGATTTGGTAAAATTTATGATTTTTTTCTTTTGCATGCTCTGAAAGCTTGTGATTAAAGAGAAATGCCGGCAGTTGCAGTAAACACTGATTTCATGAGAAAGTCTGTGAAACAAGGCTTAATTGTCAGTATATCATTGAGGATCTAGATCTGGTACAGTTACATAAACTGAACTTTGTGAAATCTTGAAATCTACGCTGAAAATGTTCACACTGAAGATCACCAATACAGATAGGCACACGTGGGACAGTGTATTATTATTGCTGGAATAAAGACCCCACGGAAGTGACCGAATCCGCGCTTATTTTGCTTATTTCTCAGCAATTACACAATTTCTTCCAGAATCCTTTGGCACATATTTTTTATTCATACAAACAGACACTTGGGTGGTCATTATATTGGATTCTGTAAAAAGTCATTTTGAGATCGTTACCAAAACTGGAATTTATCTTTAACTCTATCAAGTTGTAAAAATTCAAGATAAAAATTTGTATTTAGAGCATATTTAAATTTCATTAGAAACTGGCTCAACCCCCTCCTTTGATTTTACAAGCTGGCTCAAACCATATTTGTGTACTATAGAGTCTGTGGAATGGCACGTACAAGTCAAAGGCCCGACCTTTGTGCCTCTAAAAAACATGCGCATAGCAAAAATGATTTTATGAACTGGCCCAAACCGTGGTTTGTGCCTCTAAAACACACGTGCATAGCAAATATGATTTCACAAACTGACTCAAATCATGGTTTTCGCCTCTAAAAAACATGCGCATAGCAAAAACAATTTTACAAACTGGCTCAAATCATGATTTGTGCCTCTCAAAAATATGCGCACAGCAAAAATGATTTACAAACTGGCTCAAACCTTGGTTTGTGCCTCTAAAAAACATGCGCATAGCAAACAATTATTTTACAAACTACTTGAACCATGTATATTATAAAAGAATAGAATGTAGGCCTATGCTTTAAATGGGTATAAACAATTAATCTGGTTTCTTTCAAAGTGGAAAGTTAGAGGCATCTGAAAAACATCAAAACTTTAAAGGTGATTATCTCAAAATCACGTTTTGGCATGCTTGAGAAGTTGTTCAACAAGATTATTATTATTAATATTTTGTTGGGCATACGACTAAGTCAAGTTATCCAATAAAACACAATTTTAGATAACATCCTTCATGCCACTACTGTTTTGGGCATAATTATTCATACATGTATAATCAAGTAATGAAATGGTATACGGTAGTGATATCACTTTTGGGGGATTCAGTAACCAAATCTCAACCATGGATGAGGACAACAATTCATTGTTCATTCTATGCAAAACTTATACATTTTCCAATGTTTGAGATCAGTTAAGATATCAAGACCAATGAGAGTGTTTCCTAAATAAGTATACTTTGTTTACACAAGTTAGTGAATTCGAGCAAATTTAGGATTTTATTCAATTTTAACAACTATGGGCTATCCACAGCTTTGCATAAAAACTTCACCTCGTATCGTATTGAAAAAAAATTGTTTACAGTCCTAAAAATAAATGGTCAACAATCAACCTGAAACATTAAACTGTTGCTGCGCTAGCACCATAATAAGCATCTCTGGACAGTGCGTGCGCTCAATAAGACTTTACCATTATTATTATAATGTACACACTTAGGGCAATAATACCATTTTTCATAAAATTGATTCAAAGGAAAGCTAAAATGAAATTAATGCAATAAATCTCTGACATATAGCTATTTAGCCTAGTAATTTCATTTGCTAAGCAGAATCAAGTTAGTAATAGAAAAGCTGTGTTCCAGGGTAGTTGAATTAATTTTGTATAATAGCCATGCAATACAAGTTTATATTTATCATTTGGAATCAAATGATCACAGAGCACTACAATCATTATACAAAGACTATAGTCTATTTGTTTAATATAATTTAGGTAGACTATAAACCTGTCATTGTAACAAAAAGTTAAGCTATTGATGTTACAGTTGATTTGGTTCAGAGAAAAAATTACAAGGGGGCTTGGGGGCACTTTTAACCCCTGAAATACTCAAAACAGCCCTGTAAGTTGAAGAAGGTGCTCACTGGAAAATTTCCATTTATTGCAATGTTAAAGATTATACAATGTAGCAGATTTAAGCAATTAGTGGTGATCGAAAGTAGACCTTGAAAATAAATATTGCCTGCTTTGGTTGCACATAATAATGATGCACATAATGATGCAATTATTATTAAAACTCAACACAAAAATTGATCCCTCAATTATGTGTTACCTGGCCAGTGGTCTGAAACTATGAGATTTATGTGTCTTACATGTTATCACAAAGTATAACCAATCTTGAAAATCTAAAATCAGTTTGTGATCCAAGGATTGGAAGTTCAATAAGTATCATATCCCCCTCCTCCCCCAAAAATTTTTGAAATTTATGTTAGTTTGAGTTGTTAACCCTTAAGTGGAATAATGCATAGGAAACCTAAAGAAGGAAGAAAGAATAAAAAGAGCGCACAAATCCTGACACAGTTGTATACCCTTTTCACTTGAAGATATCTAATGTCATTGAACATGTCTTGGTCAAAACATTTTAGATGACATTTTTTTTATAATGTACACCAAGTTAATTCAATGTATCATATTACAAACTGTAACTCAGGCATTGACCTTCCAATGACATTTGACACTTACATGTACATACATAGTCAGGAAAGGTGAAAACAATGTTCTTGTTAAAACTACAAATGCGGTAAAAATTGAGGCAACAAACAAACAATCAAACTCTTTTTCTTCTTTTGCATCTAAAACAAGAGAAAGAAAAATACAGCACATGAAAATTAAACATACAGAACAATAATAAACAAATATCAAAAGAAGAAAAAACATTTTTTTGCTAAAATATACACTGTGAGATCAAGATTTGAAAAGGATATATGTCTGCCTCTATGGGCTGCAGGCCGTTGTGTTCTGTAGACCCGGTCTTGAACTCCACGCCCTGTCGCATGTTTTATATCCTCTAAACTATGCAGTGCTTGCTGGATTTGGGAAAAAAGGAGAAAGACATAAAAATTTCATTAGGTACCAAATATTCCAAAGACGAATAAAAAAATTATCTCAAATATGATGTTGTTTCATTTCCGATAAATACTTTTCTTAAATTTTGAAATGAAAGGATATCGACTGTACATAACATCAAGCATGTGCATGTAGTTTACATAAGGCTGCAACATGGTCTGCGATAAGTTAACACTGTAAGAAAATGACATCAGCAGGCCATGGGGAGGAGCGGCCACTCAACTGTATTGCTATACACACCCATGACAAAAATAAAACGCGAAATAAGGGTAGTTTTTGCTGATCATGGCTTATCACAGCTTTGACGTGTTGAGGGTGTCAAAAAGGCCATTATCGGACAAAAAGCACTGGCATACCACCAAGAAAAGAGAGGAAGAAAAAGAAAGAGAGAGGGGTGAAATGTGATATTACTTCCTGAATATTATGATAAAATCTATCACAAAATTTGATTTTTGTAATAAAAATGTTGAAATATTTGCATGCTCACTATAGTTGAGTGGCCCCCCCCCCTGGATCATTAACCCCATCCCCCAGGACCTAACACTTGAGGTGTTTAAATTACACCCTACAGAGAGTGATTATAACAACAAATAGAGTAAAGGTAACAACCAAAGTTAATGAAGTAACATATTTGTGGAAGGCAGCGTAGCTCAGTCGGTTAGAGCGCATGTTTCGGATAAGATCGTAGATCTCAACGTGAGGTGTTCGAGTCCTTCTTCTTCTTCTTCTGTGTAGTCTGCTTCCTTCAATCCTGAAGATTCTTGCAGAACTTGGTGAGGTGTGTGTCACAAGGATAAAGTGCATGTGCCAAATATATACATGGTGCAAGTAAAAACAGGTATTGATCTAGCTGTTGTTGCCTTTCGTCAGTTGCAGACGAAAGGCTTCGGTTGATGGTGCTGTCACAACATTTACTGGGAGAGTGTTCCACATCTTGATGGTTCTGGGGAAGAAGGAGCATTGATGTTGTTGGGTCCTTGATTGAGGCATCAGATATCCTTGAGTGTGAACAGCTCTTGTTGATCTGGTACATTTGGTGATGTATGCATCAGAGTTGAATGGGACAAGCTCGTTGTGGATCTTGTAGAACATCACAAGGCGAGAGATTTCCCGTCGTTGTTGAAGGGATGTCCATCCTAGCTCCTGCAGCATCGATGACACACTTGATGTGTTGTGATATCGATTCAGTGTGAATCTAGCTGCTCTGCGTTGGATCATTTCAAGCTTGTAGATGTTCTTGGAGGTTGATGGATCCCAGACAGTAGATGCATATTCCACCAAAGGTCTGACGAGTGATTGGTATGCTGTAGCTTTCAACTTGGGAGAGTTTACTCGCAGGTTTCTTCGTAGGAAGGCAAGGGTGTTGTTAGCCTTTTGACAAACATTGCTGATGTGACTGTTCCACTTCAGGTCTGATGTGATAGTGACACCAAGATATTTTGTTGCTTCTACAGGAGTAAGGATAGCATCTTTGAGTTTATACTGGTGTACAATCCTGTTTCGCTTCCTGGTGACTGTGATGACTTCACACTTATTGGTGTTCAATTCCATCATCCACTTACTGGTCCACTCACATAGTCTGTTGAGGTCTTGTTGTAACTGGTCAGCATCAGCATCTGACTGAACTGTGAGGTAGATGATAGCATCATCAGCAAACAGTCGAACTCTTGACTTGATTTGATCAGGCAGGTCATTGATGTAGTAGAGAAAGAGACAGGGGCCGAGGACAGAGCCCTGTGGCACGCCTGAAGTTACGTCGACTTGAGATGAACTACGACCATCCAGGAGCACCTGCTGTTTCCTGTTATTAAGAAAGTTAGCAATCCAGCGGTTGTTATGTCCTCTAACTCCATAGAACTCAAGTTTCCGGAGAAGGCGCTGGTGACCGACCTTGTCAAAAGCCTTGCTAAAGTCCAGCACTAAGATGTCTGTCTGCTTTCCACCTTGAAGGTTGTTGGTCAGATCGCTTACCAGTCCTAACAATTGTAGCTCACATGACCTGTGTTGTCTAAAGCCATGCTGAAGAGGGTACAAAATATCCTGGTGGTTTCCATGCTTCATGATGTTACTTGCAAGGATATGCTCCATCAACTTACATGCGATGCAAGTTAGTGAGATGGGTCTGTAGTTGCTTGGTTCCGCTCTATCTCCCTTCTTGTAGACAGGCACTACGTTGGCATTTCTCCAGTCCTCTGGTATCTCCCCGGTGCTATAGGACTTCCTGAAGATATCCCTCAGGGACGGTGCGATAACACCTGATAGCTCCTTGAGTACTCGAGGAGTGATGCCATCAGGACCGGGTGCTTTCCTTGGCTTCAGGTTGTCAAGCAGTTTCTTGATACCATTCGTTGTGATGATGACATCTGGCATGGTTTCATAAGGCGAAGAAGGGGGAAGCAAGTCAGGAGGCACTGGAGTCTCTTCAGTGAATACTGATTGGAATTGATGGTTGAGTGCATTGGCCTTATCAGTGGGGTCAGTAAGCTTCTTTCCAGCTGATTTAAGATGGGAAATTCCTCCACTGTCACTTCGGTTGAACTTAATGAAGCTCCAAAATCGTTTCATGGCCATGAATTGATTGTCTTCATCATCAGATCCATCAAAGATAGACTCAAGATATTTCCAGTATTCTTTCCTGATCTCTGACTGGATGATCTTCTTAAGACTGTTACTATACTCTTCAAGGTTATATGGAAGAAGTCCTCTGGATTTCAAGATGTTTTTACATTTCTTGACAACCCTACTCCTTTTCTTGATGAGCTTTCTAATTCTTGCAGTCACCCAAGGTAGGTTGGCTCTGGGCTTCAACATTGCATAAGGAATGTGTGCCTCTATACCATTCTTGATTCCTGCTTGAAATATGTCCCACAATTCACTAGTGGAGGCTCCCTCGAGCTTGGATGATATTTCATCAGCTACTTTTGACATGCTGTCCTTGAACCCTTCCCAGTCTGCTTTGCTGTAGACTGGAACCTTTCTAGGCATTTGATGTCTTCTTGATGGTTTCATGTCAAAGGTGAGCAGAGGACAGTCCCGCTCATGCCGAAATGCTTCTAACACAAAACCTGATGCTATAGCATTGTGTGTTAGCGTGCCTCACCACTATATTCAGTGCAGGTGTGAATGCAGTTGGAAAACACTCCATCCATCGGAAAGGATGCAAATGTTGGTCCCAAATATATAGGAGAGTCACAACCTGATGCAAGTTAAAACCAATACACTATTTGTCAAAGATTAGGGTGTTTACCCGGTGTATTGCACCTGCCGGCCTCCGATACTATATACTGCAAGAAGCTTCAGGATTGAAGGAGGCAGTCAGTGTAGGTTGAAGAAGAACTAACACCAAAAATAAACACCTGTGTAAAATTACAGGTGCAGTCCTGGATCAATCAACACCACTATGTGAAGGTTATTGCACATACAGGGTGTAATAGCCTTTCGTATAGGGCAGGGGTTCTCAAACTACGGCCCGCGGGCCGGATCCGGCCCTTGGAACTTCTCGATCCGGCCCCCGTGACTCTGCTTTTTTTTATCATTAATTAAGTCACAATATGAAACATAGCTCAATATGATTACATTGTGTATCCATGATAGACCTAACCGTAATAAAAGTAATGAAAGTCAAATCATTTGAAACTGTTATAAATTTGTTGGATTAAATGCTCCCAAAATAAAGGCAAGATTGCACAAGAGAGCATCTAGGACCCCGACCACAATAGTCTTTGCACTTCGCGCACATTATTTTTTCTAAGTATCCACTTCACCCTGGCCCTTTCAGGTTTACTTGGAGTCTAATCTGGCCCTTAAAAGAAAAAGTTTGAGAACCCCTGGTATAGGGTCTAGTGACTCAAGTCAGCATCAAATTAAAGGAACAGAGAGTTTTAAGAACAAAGGGAATATGTATGCCTTAACACTCAAACCAAGCCCCATGGGTGGTATTCTGATGGCAAACGGGGGGGGGGGGTGTTTCACAAAGATTTACAGGTAAGTATGACTTTCATAAGAGTTGCAATTACGTGCCGACAAGTACGTTATATGCAACGAGCTCGTTGATCAATACACAGGAGTGCGCATCCTCTTCGCATGATCTGACCAATGTGTTCATGCCTTTCATAACACATGCAACTAGATATTTAATGCGACTCTAAGTCATACTTACATCTTTGTGAAACACTCCCCAGTTAACTTAGACCACACTTCTATGGAGCGGCAGTTGTCAATTCAGTCACCAATTAAAAATTATTCTTGTCATGCATCAAAAAATGTCAAAAAAATTATTGAGTTATGAAAAAGGAAGAATGGTAAAATAAAAAAATAATTTTGTGATGAACTTTAATGAATTGTTGATACATTATAATTGCCATGATTATGTAAGAAATATTATGAAGCCAAGCATTCCATAGAAGTGTGGTTTAAAATTCTAGTTTAGACTTTAGACTAGGGTTAAACCTAGATTTAATCAACGGAATACCTTCCCATATGTGAGGATAAATCCCAAATATGCATCTCTGTCACTCAAGGGAAATCTAACATCAGTGAAAAAATAGTTTGATGGAATAAGAAAAATAAGAGAAACATATTGGTGAAAGTTTGAAATCTACAAATATTTAAGACAAGGATTAGTACAGTTATTAATTTTTGAAAAATGAGATTATTTGTATAAACCTATGTACATCTATGTGAAAATTGACAAGGACAACTCTCCCATTTATCTTATTTAATCAGGAAATTCACCCAGATGTAACGTTTGATTATTAAAAGCAAAAGAAACTATTGGTCAAGATTCAGCGAAAAATGAAAATTCATAAGACTAATGGAGAACTAACTTTGTGACAAGTAGGCTAAATGTAGCCCCCACATATATGTTCAAACTTTGTATTCTAAACCTCAGTACCCTTTGGGCTATAATATCATTCAACATATCGAGCAAATTGTTCATAATTATACCTTTCCAAGTATAACTTGGAATGGCTAAATATTTTAGCCACTTGTGTATTGAAGCAATGGGGCTATTTCTACCCCATTATCCATATATCATAAATTACATCACTTACATGTACAATGAAGGCTATATGTGACTGATTTGGAGGCCCCATAGGTTAAGTGATTACTGCTTTTTAAGACATTAAATTTCATAACCCTCTAATATTCCATTTTTTCTTCAAATTTTCAATTAGTTTCTTTTCTGGTTTTTATTCTGTATTTCAAAGAAACCTTCCATCTGGAGTAGTTTCCCTTGCAATACATAATATAATAAATATTGTAATAATATGCAACATTAACATACCACTTCATACATTCTTTCTAAGTGCTACATAAAATTACCCCAAATTCAGCATGGCTCCAAATTAGATGGTCAAGCATTCATAGAATACATGCAACTTATTCATGGCCATAAGACTATTTGTAGAAATCTGAGCTGTAAAAGTTCTGCTAGAATAAATAATTCAAACTGATTCCAAGATACAATCACATACTAATATGAAGGTTTGATTATTGGAAAGAAGTCATGATTCGCTTGATTGATTTTGTACTCCAGTTGGGTGTTCCATGGAAATTGAAAAAAGAGCAGGAAATTATTTATCTCATAGTAGGCCCGGTTTGAAAGTCCATTTTTGATGCACGTGTACACGGCGTGTTTTTCGGTCGTGTACACGTGTACACGTTGTAAACACTGAGTGAGAGTGAGTTACAGTATGTTCCTACATGTAGCCTAAGTCACGGTTTTAAAGCTTACCTGAGAAGTTAGAAGTATCAATCCACAAAAATTGGTGCAATTAAAAAGTTTACTCAGCTTAGCAGCGCATTAAATTAATAAAGAATGCAAAAGTAAATCAGTGCAGGGCCCTAGTTAGCGCCGACGTTCGTTGGATGCGCATTTTGCATACTGTACCGTACATGCATGCACAGATCGCTGCAGAATTAAGTGTAACTGAAGTTATCGATTGATTTTCATTATTTTATTGCCAATTTGAGGAGCGTGTGTTTGTAGGCTTGTAGCATATGTTTATGAGCGTATAACACGTAACTGGAGCAATGATCGCTGTCGCAATTGGTGATTCTCAAATTGGCTCTAAAAGTGATTGAAGAACGCTTTTGAGAGTCTCGTTACGTGTTACACGCTCATACACATGTGCTACAAGCCTACAAACACACGCTCCTCAAATTGGCAATAAAATAATGAAAATCAATCGATAACTTCAGTTACACTCAATTCTGCAGCGATCTGTGCATGTATGTACGGTACAGTATGCAAATTGCGCATCCAACGAACGTCGGCGCTAACTAGGGCCCTGCACTGACCGGAGCATACCCATTTCGTGTGGTACAAAAACTTGAGTCTCCAGAATAAATGTGGATTAAATCAGCGATTTTGGAAGTAAACTCACTCTAGATTAATTGAAATATATTGACATACTAGTGATTAAAACATGTGCAGTGTCTTAGAACTAAGAATTAATGTGAGGCTGTGAGCTTGTTCACTGACTTTACAGTCCCACGCAAGCTTTATGCAGATGCTACCGTGTACACGGTGATGGAATTTAGTACACGTGCACTGACTTGACCGTGCGTGTACACGTGTACCCGAAACGGGCCTATCTCATAGTAGGTTTAAAATAAAAGGAATATTACTAACATCAAAATTTGTACACATCAAACTTCCATAAGTCAAATATTCATTCCATAAGCCAAATATTCACTTAAGTCAAATAGATTGGCCAAAACATTGCTATACCCTTCTTCTAAGTCAAATCATATTTTGGTGGTTCCTGATAGCTTTGACTTTGGCAAGGTTACCTGAATTGAAATTGCAAACTATATCCCATTCTATCCAACAGTTTCAAATATGGTGACAAGTTAAAGAGAAATTCCAGTAGTTGTAGTAAACACTGATTTCATGAGAAAGTCTGTAAAACAAGGCTTAGTTGTCAGTAATCATCGAGGATCTAGATCCGGTACATGTACAGTTACATTAACTGAACTATGTGAAATCTTGAAATCTACGCTGAAAAATGTTCACACCGAAGATCCCCAACACAGATAAGTGCACCTGGGACAATGTATAATTATTGCTTAGAGCGTCGGGCCCGACGCTCTACCCGAATCCTGTGCTTATTTGCTGATTTCTCAGCAATTACACAATTTCTTCCAGAATCCTTTGGCACATGTGTTTTATTTATACAGACACTTTGTGGTGGTCATTTCATTGGATTCTGTAAGAACTCACTTTGATATTGTTACTAAAACTAGCATTTACCTTTAATATCAATGATCCCACATCCATTTATTTTTTTTTTCATCTGATATTTCTCTTTTCAAGCATTTCACTGGCAAATAAGACTGTATCATAAAATAGGAAGAATATTTTTTGACCATATGAGCTAAATAAGTTTTAATCTTAGTAAAAGTCATTTATATGGTTGTACACTTGTAAAGTTGTACATCAAAATGATGTTTCTGATCCAAAGTATTGACCAACAGAATTCAACCATGCATTCTAGTATTTCTACTCCAAAATATTAACTGAAGAAATATATGCATGTCAGTTTCTGAAATGACTTACCTGTAAATCTATACTAGAACTGTTTCCTAATTGATTAACATTCGGTAATGATCCTCCGCGATATGTTCCAAGAGCAGGGGAAAGTTGAAGGTGGTGATGAGGGCTAGTATGTGGATGCTAGGAAGAAATTGAGGAAACATATTTAATGGACATCATCGTAACTCATTTATAATGTCTTCTTACTGATCATGTGTCAATGAAGACACATGTCAGGCATGTTATGTTCTCATTACTAGCAGCATTGAGTCGTGTGTGCGTTATTCGCATACACGAGTATGATATACAGCACGTCCATTGAGATATATATATAGTTAGCATTGGAATATATTGATGCATTATTACACAGCACAGGCATGTATGGGAACGCCGTATGCCCAACGCACGGGAAACATTCACAATCGAAGATGCAGACACCAAAATATCGGTAAAATCACTTACCCTAGAAACTATAGATACTTCTTTCATAATCTGCTCAAAGGCAGCTGTTTCCTCCGCCTGCTTTTGATTATGCAGGGCAATCTTTTCACTAAATTTCCGTGGGCTAGACATTTTCGACATTGATTTTGCCTGGCTTCCACAGCCAGATTTTCGTTCCGAAATAAATGTTGTCATCTAGCGGGTTATTTACAGCGGGTCGCGTCAATCAGCCAATCACTGATGGCGTTACAACGAATACAGTCTCCGAGCATATTACCGCTACCATACGAGCCCATCTCGAAACGAATATAATTCATCATTATCTGTCATAATATTCAGAAATTTAATATAAACATTTCGTTTATACGAAGAAAAGGGACAGATTCATGTTCATGTATATAAATGCGAATATTTTCAGTTACGGGATATGGTGCACCGTGTGTATTATTTGTTAATACTCCATCTCAAATATTACGTGAATAGAGACTAAATGCGGACCCCCATCCATCAGATGCATCTGCTCGGAAGAATGCACTTCACATTCGCGAAGCGCGGAAGCTTTGACTTTCGAGCATATCAAAGATAAAAAGAAATGTTTATATAACACCTCTATCATCTCTTTGGCGTTATCGATGCAAGTTTTAATGTATTTATTGCATCAAATAAAGTCAAAAGTGAGTATATAGGCCTACGCGAATTAGGGATGGGGCCTCCCGTTCTCCCCCTCTCCTGCAAGAAGAGCGGAAGCTGTGACCAATCAATTCAGACAGATTATTTTTAAGTAGCCTTTGAGTAGGGCTTTCATACAATACCTAGGTACAATAGAATCACCATCCCATTAATTTTGATACATCTTCGTTCACTTTTCACTTTTTTATTGCATAATTGCAATATCTTAATTCGAATAACTTCACCTCATTATCTCTGGATAATCAGAGCTGATCAGAAGGATGGCAGAAGTAATAATAATAATATAGGATATTTATATTTATAGTGCAGTTCGTAGTTCCTTTCTGCGCATGATCAAAAGATTCTACGCATGATCAGAAGAAGGTCATTTGTACTAAAGTGACATGGCGCTTCAAAATCTAATGAGATAAGCACCAACTTTGATGTCTTGATTATATTCTTATGAATTGTCGTTTTCATTTACATCCACAAAAACAACAATACTTCCACGAACGACTGGTATTTCACAGTTTGCAAAGTACATTGTGCAACATGCTAAGATATGCATTCAAAGAAAGGATGCAACAAATGCCTTCATTAAGTGTTCATTTGTGTGCTATTCTAGTCACCTGGTCTATTCAATTTCTTCATCCTGCTATGTAAGGCAAGCTTACGTAATATCTTGCTTTGAAATCTGCCTATCATGATGAAAGAAATGAAAGGTCATTTGACCAAAATTGTCCATGAAGTAAATACGAACTGGTCTATTACGCCATGGCTGGGATTCGAACCCACGACCCTCTGTTTCAAAGTCCGAAGACTAATCCACTGGGACACAACGCTCCGGAGCTATGGAGTGAGAATAAAGAGGTGAATGCAGATGGATGAACTGCCTAGACTTCACCAGCATTGCGACCGACAAGACATCTTATTATAATGCTTTATTTCGTTCAGCATAAAGCGTTAAAAAATGTTCAGAATTGGGCAGGCCTATACTTCCAATTTGTACTTCAGGACTACAATCTTAGATATATCTATATGGGAAAAGTATAAATGAAAAAAATAGGATAACCGTCGATTGTGATAATGATTATTATTGTGGTAACAACTGTGACCATCATCAAACACTATTGGAAAATGTCTTCTTGTAAAAGAGAAAAGTTCCTGAAGCCGAGTTTCTAGAATAGGGGCCTACCTGCAATTACTACATTTTTACAGAAAATGGTATATGGGGTATGAAACCTCGCACATTTTATACAATAATATTTTTTAAATATCTCAATGCAGAAGATTATGTGTTATAACAATTTACAGAATGATTCTTTATTTTTTTCCTGTAAAATCTACTGTTTTTGTAAACATTGCAGAGCGCTAGTGATAGTTTTGCTACATAATAACTGTAATGGAGTGTCGAGAAATCATTAGTTTCTGGGAAAATCCGAGAATCGCGCCCCTGTTATGATCGTTCGCGAGATCAAATTTCTTTTTTCTTTTTACCATTTTTCTTCTCATTTTTGTTCTCTTTCTTTTTTGCGCCCGGTGTAAATGGCACCCATGCTTGTATCCTTGCACCAAAGATACACTATCAATGTCGAATAGACATGTCGATGGGCAGTTGTGGGAGTAAAATCAGGTTTGGTAACCATCTATCCCGTTTGTAAATTTGTGTTTAAAAGATAATATAACTCACCCTACCGCCCCCATCCTCGACAAAAATCGTTTTTTAAATCAATATTTACTGATCGTTATTGCTCTTTGGCTGTTTGGGGTATGATTTCAAAAGATTCGTTTGTACACTAAGGATTTATAAATTTCATTTCATTCCATTTAACTTCAATATTTCCTCTAGTATCAACATAAACATAATTATGGTGAATGACTGCACGTTAATTTTCTCATATGCAGTTCCTTTTTATATGGAACAAGCTTTCGAGTTCCAATAAAACAATATTATTGATAGGAGTTGACTAATTCAAAACAGCTCTTAAAAAATACCCATTCAAAATGAACCTTAATTCATTAAAGTGAACTCAAAACACATCTTTTTCTTGTCTTTGTAATTCTGAATCGCATACAGACGTATTCATAATGATCAGAAAAGACGGCCTTTTCAAGTAGGGGGTGTGGAGGCCCTGATTACCGACAAATATCGGTACCGATTACCGACGACCATGCATGGGCGCAGGCGCGTACGCAGGGGGGGGGTTGGGGGGTTCAACCCCCCCCCTTTTCGTATCCCTTTTTTTTTTTTTTTTTTTTTTTTTTTTTGCTTGTCTCCCCAGAGGTCGGTCTGGTAGACGCACGGTACCCCTACATAATAATGTATGACGCAAGAAATTGTGAGGAAAAAAAAAGAGAGGGCGGTTCCCCCCCCCCCCGCTCATCACTTTTTAGAGACTGGGCGGGAGATTTAAAAAAAAAATCAGCTCGAAACCCCCCCCCCCTTTCAAAAGAGATCGCCCATGCATTCCTCTTTATCCTCAGTTACATTTTCTTTTGTCATACCCAGTGGCAGGTCCGCCTTTCATGAATATGCGAGCGCGAATCGCTAGCTGAAAATCTTGATTTACTGACCCGAAAGGGGACCATTTTAAGCACTGTCCTACATGAATGACGTATATGTGCTTCCAAAGGACTTGGATATTATTACCCCGGCTGTAGCTCAAGCAGCCTCCCAGCGCTAAGTGCATTTCAAGGAATAAATTCCTGCCAGGTACCCATTCACCTCACCTGGGTTGAGTGCAGCACAATGTGGATAAATTTCTTGCTGAAGGAAACTAAGCCATGGCTTAGTCCGGA
Source organism: Lytechinus variegatus (assembly GCF_018143015.1). NCBI lineage: Eukaryota > Metazoa > Echinodermata > Echinoidea > Temnopleuroida > Toxopneustidae > Lytechinus > Lytechinus variegatus. The sequence continues at coordinate 1,452,701 of NC_054744.1, read as the reverse complement.
GAGTAATCCACTGGGTCACAACGCTCCACATAATGTTGCGAGCGTGAAGCGCGAGCCGTTTTTTTTTTTTTTTTTTTTTTTTTAGATTTAGATTTAAAATTGGGTATTCCATGCAGTTTTTTTTAATTTAGAAAAGGAAGGGTATCAATGAATGATGCGTGCGCGGAGTGCGAACTGAAAATGTTTGATACTTTGACCCTTTTTTTTACACGTTTGTATATCAAACAAGCTTGAATTCCGCATCTGTAATTGGACAGACTGTTTATCCAAATGAATTTAATGCGAGCGCGAACCGCGAGCTGAAAATTTTGATTTGCTGACACGTGTTGATGGGTGGGGGGATGATTGAAATATTTTGGATTTTTTTTTCCAATCAAGTTTTTAGATATGCAAGAAATTGTCATTTATAATTATGTCCATATGGCAAATACCCCTCCAATATTATTATCTTTTTTACCCATGACGGTTTTATTGTCTCGCCTGCATTTTCACCAATAAAAGAATTATCTCTTGTAATTTTTTTCTTCATTTCTTTCGTAAAAAGTGCACATGTGTGTGTGTGTGTGTGTGGGGGGGTGTTTGTACAGGCCATCCCCCTCTCTTCGAAAAGTGGGGGGATATATTCCCCTCCCCATCCCCCCGGGATTTACGCTAATGGGTAAGGCGAGCCCAAAGCACGAGCTATTTTTTTATTATTTAGACTTTAATCAGGACATTCCATGCAGTTTTTGTAAACATGAAAATGAAAGGTATCAATGAATGATGCGAGCACGAAGCGTGAACTATTTAAAAAAATATATAGTCCTGACTTGAAATCTAAAATTTTTACTCGTTTTTATAAAAGGAACAAACCCGGATTCCGCATCAGTAACTGGACAAGCTGTAACGTATCTTAATAAACCTTGAACCTTATAGTCGTTTTCCCTGAAGTCCTCCGCCATGAGTGGTGGCATTATTATATTTTGAGGGGTTTGGATTTTGGGAGGACCTTTGTCATTTGTTTTTGAAGATATCAGAGCTTCTTGAAGTGACAAGTTCTTTAGTGAGATTGTTCCAATGTATCGATTGTTTTGGGGAAGAAGGAGTTTGCTAATTTTGTTGTTGATATGAAGGCTGACTTAACCTTGAATTGTTCATCGTGAGTTTCCTTCTTTGAGGCATATTTTGGTAGATCTAAGTGGAGTTCTCAATGCATCATGGCTGAGTGACTTCCTTGTCATCAATCAGCAATTTTATAGCAAGTTGTCCAGAACTATAGAGGACAGTTGTTTTAGGATTGACCATAACGCACCTGGGTCTCCAGACTTCTCTATCAATAAGTCTTGTACATACATTTGTTTAGCTTTCTTAATCAAACACGTTACATTGTTTCTCACTTTTTTGTACTCTTTCCATAAACTTGGGGAACTAGACTTCAAGGCCCTGAAGTCTAGTTCCCCAAGTTTATGGAAAGAGTACAAAAAAGGGGGCGGTAAATGCACGCGAAGCGTGCCAACACTTACAGAGCGCGCCGCGCGAAGCGCGCTTCTAGGGGGTGGGTGCAGAGAGGGGGAGTTTCCCTCTGAAGCTTTCGGTGTTTCATAAATTAAAATGAAAAGGAGCCGTCTCTGTTGTGTCTAGTACCTATATCACCTCCAATTCAGTTGACAATATTGTGATTTTGAACCTTGTTTTCAAAAATGTTTTTGAATGCACGAAAAGGGATAAAATGGAGGAAATTAAAGTAATAATCACCCGCGCATGCAATCGCGGATGCTAAGGCGTTTTATCATATTTTTTTTGCAAAGAAAAGGGTCACGAGAAAAGGTTATTCTCTAAGTTATATTGAATATGCTTCCCTTGGAAAATCAGTTACAAACAATTTAGCGACAGTGCATATCTTTAACTCGCAAAACAGAGGGGAAGGGTATACGCCGGGAGGAAGATATTCATCCCCGCGCAGAGCAATAAACTCTGAAATTTCAAGGGTGGACGTTTCATCAAATGCAGATATATCTAATAGGGCCTACCCCATCGGCTCTAATTCAGTTGATTTTCTAAGATTATTGAACTTCATTACAAGGAAAAAGGTGCGCAAAAAGTTGAAAATTATGTGATTTATTTAAATTATATATAAAAAGGGATGATGTATAAAATTTGACTTATCCTGAAGCGCTTTATTTTGAATGATAAAGAAACTTAAGTGTCATTCAAAATTTCAAACTGAGGGCGCAAAATAGGACGGGAGATGAATGTGCAGGGAAAGACATGAAGTTTAAGAGAATTTGATAGAAAAATATTGCACTTTTTTTTATTTAATACGACGCAAATTTTATACCTTCCTCTTTTAAATTAGGAAACTGTTTGCCCCCAAATTATGGTTGTTTTTAGGAATGAGCTGAAAAGCGGGAGAAGTTGCCTATATGGAGGTGACGGCAGAAATTGCTGTAAAGACTTTACCCGCCCAGAGCCAACCCGACCAGAAGTTGCGCGATCAATTTGAAAAAAAGGATAACTTCATAAACTTCGGCCTAACCTTACTCTAATTCAATGCCCTAATGTATACATTAACTTGAACTGGCAAGAAACACAATTAGCTCATAAAAACAGGGTTAGAGAAAGGGTGATGGGAAACAAATGCGAACTGCAATTATGTCATTTAACCGCGCGCATCGCGGAAGCAAAATTCATATATATAAACTTAAAGCAAGAGTGAAGGAGTATCTCTTTTGAGAAAAAAAAAGAATAAAATGAAAAACCGATAAAGCTACCTTTCTTCCCTTTTCTCCCTCCACTTTTCCTTGTCTCCTCTCTTTTTCCTTTTTTTTCTTTTTGGATAGGTTTGGGGGGCGACCGCCCCACCGCCACCCCCCCGGCTACGCACTACGCACCTGCTCTGGATGGGGTCTCACCAAGGTGTGATAGAGACGTTCTTTTATTTTTCTGGAGCAGTGATTGAAGTTTCTTCTGTTGAAGATTAGGACCTTTGTTCTCTTGGATATTGCATATTGTGACTGTTTATCCAATGTCAGATTATTTTCTACGTAGATTCCCAAGTATTGGTATCTGCTGACCTCACTATACCTCGGTCAGTCACATTTGCTCTACGGCGGCCGAACGGTGAGTCGAAAACAGCTGTTTATTGATTTTATTTCACACCACCTATATGTAGCTGGTAAAAAAAAATGTTCAAAACGGCCGTTTTCGGTTCGTCGTACCGCCGCCGTATAGAGCAAATGTGACCGAGGTATAAGTTGTTAGCCTAGAAGAGTGTATACATCATATGGCCTGGATTTTTCTTCCTGGATCGAGCACTTATGTGCATTGAATTTCATCCCCCCAGGTGCTAGCCCACTCGATGAGGCTGACAAGGTCCCATTATAGCAATTCCTTATCGGAGGGGTTTGATATGGTATCAGTGGCGTAACTTCGGGGGGGGGGGGGGGCACGTGCCCCCCCATATATATAATCCTTTTGTACTAAAACCTACCGTTTTCAAGTCATTATACGCCAAATATATTTCCTCGGCCTCACACTTCGAGTTATTATTGGTTTATGAAGTGACATATGCTTCTTTTTCATGACTACTTAAAGTGATTGCCACATTTTAAGGTCTTAGTATAAAAAATTCCTTTCCGTGCTTACGTTCGCATAAGTGGATTGGTGAAATATGTCTGCTCTTCATGAATTCCTAAAATCAGTCCTTAAAAAGTCCCTTTTCGGATCTGAATATAAAAATTTTCAGCTGGCGCTTTGCGCTCGCATCATTTGGTTCGTGAAATACGTATGGTCTTAATGCATTCCAACAAACAAGCCTAAAATGCCCCTCTTCAGGTCTGAATTTCCTAAATTTTCAGCTCTCGTTCGCGCTCGCAATATTCGATTAGTGAGATCCATATGTTAATCATGATTACAATGACTACAATTATTGCTTCATGTGTTTAGATGTAATTCTAACAAAATCATCAAGCACTTGGCACTCGCATTAGATGACTATGGTGAAATATGTATACTTTTAATGGATTCCTAAAATGTAGTCCTTTATCCCTGTTTGGGGTCAATATATACAAAAATTTCAGCTCGCGCTTCGCGCTCGCGTTGTTTGTTTAGCGAGATAGGTACGTATCATGATTACAAAAAATTGCTTATAGTGTCCCTTTTTAGGTCTGAATATAAAAAAAATCAGCTCGCGCTTCGCGCTCGCATTATTTGATCATTGAGATACATATTCCTTTAATAGCACTGTCCTTCAATAAGGTCAGTATACCTGGCAACAGCGCGCTTTGCGCGCTCACTATAAGTGCCTAATTTTTTTTTCTGGTGCCCCCCCCCCAATGCTGCGACCCACGGTACGCCACAGTATGGTATGGTAAAGTATACAATCATCAGGAAATAATCTTGCCGTACAGCACATCGCTTCTGTACGGTCAATTAAATATATAGGATAAAACGGTGTGGGCCGAGAACTGTACCCTGCGGTATACCGCTCAAGACTGGGAACCATTTTGATGTTTTGCCATTTGCCAATGTCCTTTGGAAGCGACGCGTCAGAAAAGATCTTATCCACTCAAGATTCTTGTTGCGGATACCATGTACTTGTAGTTTCTGCAGCAGTTTCTGATGAGGGACAACATCGAATGCCTTGCTAGGATAGCGATGTCACACGTGTCTTATAAATTGAAGCAAGATCATGGATTGTAGTGATCAACTATGTATCACATGATCTACCCTATAAGAGAGCATGCATATGTTGGCGATCAGAAATGATCGAGTTCGTGGAAAGATGTTTGTTTCATCAGCCGGCCATCTAATATAATGATCCATTAGTTTACAGCATACACTGTTTATGGGACGATATCAAATTGGCTGTTCACTCTTTACGCCCTTCTTGTAGATAGCTGCAATATTGGCCTTACACCAATCATCAGGAGAAGTCCTTGGTCGTATGATTACCTAAACATTAACTGCAGAACAGGAGCTAGTTATAGCTGCAATCTTGAGGATACGATTTGGTATGTTGTCTGGACCTGCAGCTTTTGAGGTATATCCAGTTTTTCAACAACTATATTATAACACTCATTTCTCTGTCAATCTAGGCATCTTTGGGAAATGCCTTTGGGGTAGGTTAAGGATCTGACCAAAATTTTTGTGGAGAAGACGCTTTGGAATTGCTAAGCCAATTCCTTGATCATCGGTTATGGTTTGGTTTCCAGTCTTAATACTCTGGATCCCGACGTTATCCTTTCGTCCGGCTTTGATGTATTTCCAAAAATCCTTATAATCTGCTTCAGATAGATCTAATATAAATTCTCGTCGTGCCTTCATAAGCTCTTGGTTAACTGTATTCTTTATAGTTATCCCCCGAGTTATCCCATCGAGCTTGGCCCCCGAGTTTCTTTGCTTTTGAGAGGGGAGTATCCTCTCCTTCTTGCGACAGAATCTCTTTGAGTTTCGATGTCAGCCATGGCACACGTGCTTTTCCGGATACGATTCTGGAATTAGGTATCTGCTTTCGCGTCAGGTCATACACCGTATCTCGGAAGTTACACAAAAATTCTTCAACTGTTTTTACAGTAGGGTTTGAGTTAAGGAAGCTTTCGCAAAAATATTCAGCATCTGCTTTAAGCTTGCCCTCATCTAACTTCTTCCCTCAGTTGTCTTGAAGGTAAGGGTGCTTTTATGTTGATTTCTACCATCACCACAGAAGGTCACAGAAACCTGGGTTGGGTTTAACTTCTGTTACTAGAGATGAGTATATAGTGGTGAAAAACAGGTCAAGTATGCTTTCAGTCTCATTTGTATCCCGCCGAGTTTGGAAATCAACTAGTTGTTCTAGATTGTGATCATCAGCGATACCTAACATCTCCTAATTCTGGAGCGGAGACATAGCTTCGGTTGGGGACCAAGATGTTGCAGGGATGTTGAAGTCCCCTCCAAAAAGGATGTAGAGTGTCTCGATATCCTGCTGGATCTTGTCTAGTCTAATTCTCAGATTGTCCAGGTCTTTGCAGTTTGTTCGTGGTCTAAGTAGGAACCAATATACACTACTCCCGTATTTTACGATAGGTTGGCACCATGCCAGCTCGCCCCCTCCCTGTGAGGTCTGGTGGTTTCCACTGGGATTGTCTGGTCAAGCACTTGAGTTTCTCATGTGATAGTCATAACAACTGTTGTGCCATGCAAGCTGATTTTTTTGTCTCACCTGCGAAGCAAAGTGAGACTATAGGCGCCGCTTTTCCGACGGCGGCGGCGGCGGTGGCGGCGTCAACATCAAATCTTAACCTGAGGTTAAGTTTTTGAAATGACGTCATAACTTAGAAAGTATATGGACCTGGTTAATAAAACTTGGTCATAAGGTTAATCAAGTATTACTGAACATCCTATCAGAGTTTCATGTCACATGACCAAGGTCAAAGGTCATTTAGGGTCAATGAACTTAGACCATGTTGGAGGAATCAACATCGAAATCTTAACCCGAGGTTAAGTTTTTGAAATGTCATCATAACTTAGAAAATATATGGACCTAGTTCATGAAACTTGGACCTAAGGTTAATCAAGTATCACTGAACATCCTACATGAGGTTCATGTCACATGACCAAGGTCAAAGGTCATTTAGGGTCAATGAACTTTGGCCAAATTGGGGATATCTGTTGATTTCCCCTCATAACTTTGAAAGTTTATTGATCTGATTCATGAAACTTGGACATAATAGTAATCAAGCATCACTGAAAATTTTGTGCAAGTTTGAGGTCTCATGATTAAGGTCAAAGGTCATTTAGGGTCAATGAACTTTGGCCGAGTTGGGGGTATCTGTTGAATTACCATCATAACTTTGAAAGTTTATTGGTCTAGTTCATTAAACTTGGACATTAGAGTAATCAAGCATCACTGAACATCCTGTGCGCGTTTCAGGTCACATGACCAAGGTCAAAGGTCAATGAACTTTGGCCGAATTGGGTGTATCTGTTGAATTACCATCATAATTATAACTTTGAATGTTTATGGATCTGATTCATGAAACTTGTACATAAGAGTAATCAAGTATCACTGAACATCCTGTTCGAGTTTCAGGTCACATGATCAAGGTCAAAGGTCATGTAAGGTTAATGAACTTTGGCCATGTTGGGGTTTTTTGTTGAATAACCATCATATCTCTGTAAGTTTATTGGTCTAGTTCATAAAAAGTGGACATAAGAGTAACCATGTATCACTGAATATCTTGTGCGAGTTAGAGTAGTATTCAAAGTCAGCACTGCTGCTATATTGAATCGCGTGATGCAGGTGAGACGGCCAGAGGCATTCCACTTGTTTCATTTACTGATCCAAAAGGGATAATTTTTAAGCACTGTCAGAGGACTTCACTGAATAATGATGCAAGCGCGAAGCGCGAGCTGAAAAAGAAAAATGAGAATCAAAACAAGGACATAATAATCACTGTCGGTGCAGAAGCGCTAGCTCAAAACTTTTGATATTTTTTACTTAAAAATCAATATCTATACTTTTTTTATATAAAGAACAAATTCAGATTACGTAAATGAACAAGCTGTGTATTTCAACAAACATGCGATTGGGAAGCGCGATCGAGCTGAATTTTTTTTTTATAGGCCTACTGACCCGAAATTAGGAGGCTGCACTCTACAAGCTCCGCTTTTTAGCAGCCTCCTCCATTTTCAACCTGATTTGTAATAATCTTGAATATAATTTTCTGTACAGGAATAATTGAAATATGTTTTGTTATTTATATATATCAACACGTACAGAAGAAACTGTAATTGTTGAAAATGGAAATAAACGAATGAAATGAAATGAAATTTTGAAGCGCTGTCCAACGTGAAATAAAATGTGTGGAGAGGACATAGATCTCACTAAATTATGATGCGAGACCATGGGTCCTATTTTTTAACTGAATAGTCCTTAGACATGGGTCCGATTCTGAAAAACACCAAGTAGGCCTATTATAAGAATTCCTAGGACAAGCCCCCGGAAAAGCCCCGGAAATGTCTGTTAGTCCCCGGGTCGAGAGTTCGAGTACCTGGGACGAGCCGGTAAATTCTACCTGTAGCATTTCCACATCTTAGTACGATAGCAATGGGCACCGGGGTACGTCACTCTATGCCTATCTGATGGCACACTCGACCGAGCAGGGAACTGTTTCCTGGACCGACCATATAGTACCGTAAATACATAGTGCATGCATGAAGTATTAATCTGGGAAATAGGTCTATATTTTAAAGAAAATCCTCAGGCATGGGTCGGTATTTTGAGAAAAACTCTTAGACATGGGTACTGTTCACGGTCAAATGACCCTTAGTAATTGTACAAGGGTTTCAAGCCCTGAGCCTCACACACACATCCAATCATAATCCAAGTACCCCCCTCCAGCCTTTGATAGTATGGAAGTACACAATCAACCGTTGCATCAAGAATTATACGAACATTAGTAATAAGTGTGTTTTCATTTTTTTATGACTCAGTAAACCTCCACGCATCTATTCTGCTATAGGCCTAATGACTCAAGATTTGCGATTCGATTGACAGAATACAGTGAAAGAGAGATTAGATGAATGATCCATTCAAATCTGCTATGCCTCGTTGAATGGAATACAAATAGCGTGATGCCGATGGTGCAGGATTTCGCATGAGGTGAAACTAAGAAAGATGCTCTATTCAACGAGGCGTTATGATCCGAGTTCAATAGAGCATCTTTCTTTCACCTCATGCGAAATCTCGCACCATCACACGAATATTATACAAATAATGCACGTAAGCGCGTGCATGCAGGGCCAAATAATGAACGATGTGCGAGAAGAGCCAACCGCAACGAGGTCCGCAGTACCGAGTGTGGTATATCCATTTGGCGGGTCGAGCACAGAGTTTATTATTTAGGTCATCTATGCACAAGAATGCGTGCATTGTTAATAGGTCCATGGTTTTATACACCCCCCCCTCCCTTAATTCATCCCCATGTTACTGAGTTACCCCGATCATGCTATATTTTGATCTAAATTCTAGATAATTCCAGACATCGCACTATCCTGCACTCTGACGTCAGAGTGCAGGATAGTACTTTGGTATGACGTAATTAAGTGCGGGATAGTGCATTTTGGATGCATTAGTACAATTCGCTGAATATCATGTGATCCAATTTGGACCAATCAGATTACAGAACATTTTGGGACGGTTGTATAAGAATAAATAATGAATGTTTATGAGTGCAATTGACAGAATACTTCATGAGACCCCGCATGAGACAGATGAAATGTTCATGCAGTGTGCGCGAGCTCGGTCTGTTGACAATGGCAATGTTTTTTTTATTCTCCCATGTCATGCACCCTTAAAAGGGCATTGAAGAAAATCAGATAACAACAAAGAAATAAATTCTCAGTATCAAATACAACATATTTACATTATTTACAATATTTACATTCGAGTATACCAGCCAATACAGGCTAACGGGATAACGTGTTTTAGTCTAAAACATAATGCATAAATAATTAAAGAAGATACAATGTGAGTAAACATAGATTCAAGAAGTTTATTTTCATTTCCATGAAAAATATCAATCAAATACAGATACAAATCAAAGTTTGAGTACAAGATCAATTTTACCTCAGCATAATTATAAAAGCTTGTATAAAATAGTATTAAGCGTGTATGGGTGTCATAATCATTTCATCTTTCTTTCACCTCGTGAAGTATTATTTGCACCAAACAGTCATTATTTGTATAACGATCGAGCGCGTACTCCAGAAGCGCGTCGGTACCTCGGACGCCCCTTGACCGATGATACTGACCAATGGGATATTTCGTTTCATGTGGTATCGTCAGGGCGAGGCTGATTATTGCGCATGCGTAATTCATTTTTGACAAAATTGTTCTTCGGCCGGATCCGAGCTTTAGTGTGCATCGTGGAAACAAATCCGAGAATCCACCGTCGGTATAATTTGTAAATAACCCTATTTTGTCAGAGCCGAGTTGAGTGAATAATCGTAAAGGATATTGCAGACACACGTTTTATTCTTGGATAGTGCAGATCAACACGGGAGATTTTTGAAAGCTGATATTCCACATTTTTCGACATTGGTTTGTTTCGTAGCGTCATTTTTTTTGCTCCGCACGATTTTCACGACCAAGCACACTACACTGCCTGCTAATGCTATTCCCCACAGTACCATACCACACCGTCAGGTGAAAGACCGCAGTGAATATCGGGGCTGGGGAGATCTGGCCGACAACCGCGCGGCGTGAGGCTGAGCTGGAGCTGGCCTAAGAAAGTAATGTTAACTTAGATTTCGTGCTTGTTACTTCAGCCTTGCCTCTTGCATGAAATTTCGCTCTGGAACTGGAATAATTGTAAATACTTAAAATAGCATCACTCATCCACACATACGACATGTACGAGTAGACTTAACCGTCATAATTTGTTTGATCTCGTCTCCACAGCTTGGAATTATTTGGAATTACCGTACTCCGTACTACTAGTACTAGTACTACTAGACCTAACGACTAAACATTATTAGATCTACTTCACTGGTCTTCACTTCATAGTCTCAAGAACAACATCACATCTAGTCCAGGCAGCAACAAGAAAATAACGGAACACGCGCCATCCTCAACTTGTTCAAGGCAACCCTGATTAAAGCTCAGCCACAAGCTTGTCAACAGCGACACAACCATTCACTAGCCCGGGTCCGCGCGGGGGACATCGTAGTATCAACACCACCTGTGATAAACGAAATACTTGTCTGTTCCCTTGAGGCTGGCAGATGGAGTGTCCTCACTTGTCCCACAATGTCAAACAAGAAGTTTGTGAGATAACAAAGAAGTCTCACGGCGAATCCACTTCGTCGTGGGTATGTGCAGGTGAGAAATATGTAACCCCCACAAATTTGCTTGGGCTTGGCCACACTTATTGACAATGACGTTGGCATGATTGTTATGTCAAATGTTGGAATAGTTTTTCTCATTCGTCATGTGAGTGAGAACGAGTGAAGGTGATTGTGGTAGACCTCTATTTAACTAAATCATTATCAACATTGATGTTGATTAATGGAAGGTGTTTTGATATGTTGCTGATATTTGACTTTAAGTAATCAAAGTAGTGTAGCAGGAGTCAACTTCCAATATCCCATATCAGTTTACAAAGTTGAAATTCAAAGAGGTCGAGCTGATGCAAATAGTTTAAGTTTTACCTTTTATATAATATCAGCAAAGCAAAATAATGTTGATTAGCATACCAATACTAAGACTGAAAATTCCGCTGCTTGCATGGTTTGGGATGATTGTTTTGTTAACATTTTCTGATTTTTCTCAGTTTGATGTTGCAAAGCAAGACAAAGTCTCAGCAGAGTACATACAATGTACTGACTGAAATAGACTGACAAAACACTGAGACCCAGCCCTCGAGCAAACATTGCATTTTTTTTTTTGGGGGGGGAGATGCACTATTAAACCTTGAAACTGGTACTGCAGTGAATAATCAGCAATTTATCTCATCTCTTATGCACAATGGGTAGCTATCTTGGTAACAAAAAACAGAGCTCAACCAGAGTAATTCCCCAGTACCTATGTATTTTTCATTTTTTGAAATTATCTTAAGGTAATCTAGACCTCATCGTTATGATATTGGCGCAGTAATTTTTTTTATCTAGTTTGGTGTTTAAGTACAAATTCAAAGGTCCCTGTGGCCGGGGGCCGGGGGGGATTTTTTGACTGCAAGTCCCCTAATGGTGCGTGCACGATAGATAGCCATCTGTGTACATGTAGGAGGAGAAATTTTAAAAAGAGTCTAGACCCCCCAAAAAAATGTTTACAAACTTCCCCAAACAGACAGCTGCCAGCCTTACAGGCTAGTCACTACTGCATGTTTAGTAAGGGTAATTTCAGTACTAACTACTATCCAGAAAACATAAAATATGTAAAATGAACTTCATGTACTTGTGTAGAAACTAGAAACTGCAAATGTATTGTGTTTGTGTGTACCTGGGCTAGCCAATGAAGGGAAGTGAATTGTTAATATTTACTTTACAATAAGTACAAGGAAATTCAGAACTGAAGCAAAGATACATCCACCAATTACAGTAGGCCTAAATATTTACACTTGAGTGGTAAATGAGCATTTTAAATACCAAAAATTTGTAGATGACAAGTCTGAAGATTGGTGGAGGTTTTTAAATTGATTTCATTTGTATATAAAAAGTTTATTAAAATGTCAGTTACTTAATAGTTTCAGATTACATGCTGGTTTAACTCCACATTTTCTTCTCCATACAATAGTATTGGTTTAATATGAACACAGTTACATGGATTAATAATGTTTTTTGATAAAATCAAATAACTTAACAGAGGGCCATTTTGACTTGCATTGGAAAATATCTAAATGCATATTTGTTCATAAAAAAAGATATTCATGAAAAAAGCAGAATAAATGAAATACTGACTTGCCAATGCCTTTCTACTGAATGTGTGAGAATTGCATTGTCCACTGAATACAGGCAAGCTCATGATCAGCTGATGCGTGCATTACTAATCATAGTCTTTATTCACAGACCATATTTCATTAAGGTAAGTATTTATTTTTGGAAACTGATACATGTAGTTTATTTCTTCCTTTGTATTAGTGATATTGGTGAGGATGATGTTATTCACAAGCTTCAATTTGTTAGCAAAGTAATAGACAACTTTATTTATTTTTTTATCATATCATTTTGTTAAAAAACATTATCTGAAATTATGACCAGGCTGAAAATACACTATATTTATCCTAGACATTGGTGTGTTATGGTGGGTTTGTATTGTACTGGCTGGCTGGTTGTCTTTGTTGCGTAGTTTAGCTACAGTACATTGTAGATAACAAGGATAGCTTTAGGACTCCTATTTCTTTGAAAAAAAAAAATCCTCATTCATTTTTTACATGTATCTTACATGTATCAATGAAAGCTGACTGAATTCATATATTGTATGTCTTATATGTCAACTAAAAAAATAATCTATTTTTTTAAACGAGGGCTCTGTTTAGATCCCCCTGGAAAATAGCCACCCTTAATGTACATGTATTTTTTGGTGGCTAGTTTAAAGTTCTCTTTTTTAAAGGGGTGGGGGGGGGGTAGGAGGAAAGAAGGTAGGAAAGGAAAAAAGGAATACAAGATTGAATGAATGAAAGTAGGAGAGAAAAGAAAGAAAAAGGAAGGAAATAAAGAATGAAGAAAAGAAAAAGGAAACAAAATGAAGGAAGAATAAAGGAAAGAAATACACTTGTAGAAAAAATAATGAAGAATGTAGAATGTAGAAAAGAAGCAGATAAGAAAAAAGTAAAAGAAAGAAAGAAATGAAAGAAGGAATGAAGGAAAAAAGAAAGAAAGTAAGAAACTAAAGAAAGAATGAAGAAAAGTATGGGAGAAAGATAAAAAACAAAGTAAAGAAAAATGAGGAAGGAAAGAAAAAGGAAAGAAATAACAAAGAATGAATGAATGCAGGCATGAAAAAAGGAACAAAATAATAATGAAAAGAAGAAAGTGGGGCAGAAAATAGGGGGAAAAGGAAAGAAGAAAAGGAATCAGGAATGTAGAAAAGGAAAAAGGGAAGAAAGAAAAGAAAAATAAGAACAAGTGAAAAAAGGAAGGAATAAAAGAAGAAAAAAGAAAAAAAAAGATAAAAGAAAGAAAAAAGGAAAGAAGTAAAAAAAGGAAAGAAAAAATTCAGTCATGTTTTGGCTCAAAAAATTTACATGTACAAGTAGTTTAGAAAAAAAAACAAGTTCATTATTAACACACACAAATGCATATGTGGGACTGTAATATACTCTCACCAATGAGTGCTGATACAGATGTGTCATCGAAATGCCATCTTTTTGAGCCATAACAGAAGTGATAATATTTGCTTTTACTGCTTGCAAATGGGAGAGCTCCACCAATTATGAAAAATAAAAGCATTATATAACGAGTGCGAAATGTGAATTTTGACAGTTTTGTGGGAGGTTCACAGAGCTAAACGTTTGAGAAGTGCCTTAAGTTTTAGAGGTGCTGTCTGACTTTGATGAAATTTTCAGTGTTGTTTGTCTGATTTCTTTTCTATCTGTTAAAAACATATTTTCAGCCTATAGTACCTTTTTATAGTAAAATGGAACTTGAACATTTTCATCTTGACATTGCAAATTGATCCCAACTTAGTTTTCCTTCTTGAAAAAAAAGTAATGCATTCTCAATTTACTAGCTTTGCACCACTGTATTTAAAAGTTGAATGTGGTTGCTCAAGGAGAAATACAGCAGATAGTTTTTTTTGTGTGCGTGTGTTTGGTGACTTGTAGGATATGGGTAGAAGACTAAAATAGCTGATACAAGTGACCTTTGAAAAGACTTGGGGCATTGGAGGTTATCTAGTAATAATGCACTCAGCCTTGTATACAGTAGCTACCCCAATAATATTACTAATATTTATGCATAAAATGTACATTGCAGCAAAGACATTTCTCTCCATTTTTAGCATTATTAGCAATGACATACATGTACATGTAAAAGGTATTACATACATCATACCATTCAGAATACTGGGTCAGATGCATAAAAAGTAGCAATATGCTGAAGAGCAATTGTTTCAAGCACAAGCATTGCTTTACTTTGCATAACGGTACCTATTTTGTGTGCTTTAGTTGCACTTGAGAGGCAGTATGACAGAATCCGGTATAGATTCACTGTTCCCATGTACAAATGAAGCGGTCTTGTTCCAAGGCATCTGGACAATGATTAAGCACATGGTGAAGTGTTTCATAATTTTCACATACATGTATGTACCTATCACTAGACATGTACATGCACAGAATCAGTAGTGATTGATCAAGTCAAGGAGGTGTTTCCTTAAACCTCTGGTCATATCCACTGCCAGTATACATATGTTCCACGTGGAAGCTACAGTATGAATTGCATGTGCCCTTTATACTGTTCGGCTGGAAATGTTTGAATAGTAAACAACCTACATGTATCACATGCATACTAAACTATTACTCAACATTTGCATTCAGTACAAAGGCCAAATTCAGAGGTGTACATGAATGAGTGTATACTTGCTGGATAATATGAGGTATTCTGCAGCGAGTGCAGCCAATTTTTTAAATCAATGTAAAATATTTAGTTAAAAATTAAAAGTATTTAATTTCAAACAGGACATTATTTATTTTACCATTTTACCAGCAAAATTGTAATACAGCTACGTGATTGGTGTATAAAAGGGATTCTTTCTGGTGAGAATACTACCGAATTTAATACTGAAAGGGAAACAGTTGTGAAGAAAAAAAATTACTTCAGCAGTCAAACATTTTAATAAATAGCCTGTTCTCACTGGTCTGTAACATACACAGAGACAATTTGAATGATCTAAACGTGAAGATCATGGAATTGTTGGCATTATTTGGTTTAAACTCTGATATAAAAATGTTTAATTCTTTGTGGCTACCTTGCTAGTTTTGATTGTGCTTTCTTCATGAGGCATGGAGGCCTTGATGCTACACATCTGGTGGAAGCGGTATGTCGTAGCGGTTTGGACTCTTGCCTTGCAATCAAAGTGTCATGAGTTCAATTCCCACTGCGGCCTAGCGTCCTTTAGCAAGGCGTCAATCCACACTGTGCCACTCTCCACCCAGGTGTTAGATGGGTACTCTGATCTGTAGTATGCGAAAGCCTATGTAGTATGCTTAGCAAAACTTTTGTTGAAATGCTCCCCAGGGAGTGGAGAAATGCATACATTGTGTGTGGGCATGCCATGCAAGTATTCTACATGTACGACCGGGGTAATAATAATTGCAATGTAAAGCGCCTATAAACAAAGTGTAATAAGCGTTATATAAATGTAACTACATGTATTATTATTATTAATTCTATGATATGCGGAGTTGAGTGTGAAGATTGGGACTAGGTCTACATGTAACTAGGACATTTGCACATTAATGTCTTCTGAAAAAGAAAGTCTGAAAAAATAAGTAAATGTGACTTGTGCCATGCCACTTCATGTACATTTTCATTTACAGTTGAACACCAGCAAGATATATGTTTAACATTACATGTACAGTACATTGCCATTTTTGAACTTTCAGTTTCTAGGTCTCACAAGATCAAGCGATGTTGCTCTAATAGCTACAGTCTTTGCCTTGACAATTAACACTTGTTTTATTATGTAAGCTACATGTATGTAACACATTATGATACATTACAGCATACCAGTACACAACAGCATACAGGTACATGTAGGCAACATACCATTATAAAAATTAAAAAAGGCAAACAAACAAAACAAGTATTAGAGAAATAATTTACAGTATGCCTGTATACATGCACGAAAAGTGGATTTACCAATACTTTTTGCAAAGGTTACATTGAAATGTGGATCCCCTGAAACTACTGTGTATGTACAAACACAGAAATAATGAAAAGGGGTCTTCATTGTCAAATCCAGCAAAGAATAAATTACATCAGATATAAAAAGGTCATAAGACGTCCCATTTCAGGGGCCAAAAAGAGTAGGAGGATCTAGCTGTAGGAGAGGCAGAGAAAGAGTGATGTTTAATGGTTTGATGAACTGCGCATGACCTCCCTCTCTTTCTCTCCCCACCACTTCTACTCTCGTTCTCGTTCTGTGAATCAAATACTCGTGATACACTTCCCTGTTTGTCGCATGCTGTGTCGTCGTCGCTACTGGTTTTTCTGTTGTGCTTTTTCTATGAGGCATGGAGGCCTTGATACTACACATTTGAGTGGACACAAAGCAATGTTATAATGTAACATTCTTGTATTAATTAGATACTTACATGTACACATACATGTATATCATACTGCAACGCTCCTTTATATAGAATTGAATATACTTCAAATTGAGTGTTAAAATATTTGAAAACATGACAATAGACCTTAGGATGCTGTCAGCATTCTATTTTTCATCATGATAGTTATTCTTAAATTATAACTTGACAAGATTGCTTTTTAATGACAGAGCTAAGTTTGCATTAAAAATGAGTGATATTCCCTTTGTTGTGTGAAATTTCATTTAAGATATTGAGATGAGAAAGTAATTTCTAATAGACTCATACAATGTTTGTTTGTTTTCTTTCTTTCCTTGTTATAGTTTGTCGATCTAACAAGAGTCCCTGGATGTGTTTAGCTTGTGGAGTAGTTCTTTGTGGAAGGTAAAACATCTGAGAACATTCATGAGTCATGACTATTCTAAAAATTTGCCTTTTCAATTTATCATGTTTTATATGGAATATTATAAACTTACAATGAGAATGTGGCATGTGAATGTATGTGAATTTTATAAAACTAAGAAATAATTGAATAACATTTTCAAACAAAACAGAAGAAAAAGAATTTTCATTGCATTGGCAATTTTTAAATATTTTGATTTGATTCATGTTTGAATTACTATTGGGTCACAATGATTGTGCTGTCAAAAGATTATATTATACAGTTTTTGGTTCTTGAAGATAATGATATATTCATACATGTAGGTCAGGGCACTGTAAGTGATAGTAGTTGTAGCTTGAGTCCTTTTTCTACATAATGCTCAGTGGTATCTTCATATTGGTACTTTACTTTATGCTTGTGATATGAACTTATTTTTATTCAGGTATGTGAATGGGCATGCCAAGAAACACTTTGAAGAAAACCAACATTCTGCCTCCATTAACTGTGAAAACTTAGCTGTATATTGGTGAGTGAAAATGGCTTACCAATACAAGTAATTGCAGGTACGAGTCATTACATTTAACAGGTGCCCACCCATGATTTTTCGGCAAGGATTGGCAAGCTGGCAAAATAAAGGAATACATAAGAAATTCAGGGTCACTGCAGATTTCTAAATTAACTTGTTTAAGCATTAAACTTCATTATCTATGAATTTTTCTTTTTCACATGATATTACATGTGGATTTCAAACCTTTTATCAACCAAGTGGCACCATAAAAATAAAATTACCAAGCAGGATTTCATCCTTGAATTTATCGGCCCTTTAATATGCTTATTAACATTTTTTTGGGGGCAAAAATAATGAAATATAAGAAAAAAATTAGGCTTACTTTGCAATATTTTTTTAGTGTGTTAAATTTGAATAAGGAAAGATTGTATTTGATAGGGTTTTACTAGGGTCGGTCACTCGGTCAGGTTACGGAAGATAAACTTTTTTGCCTAAAGGTACTGCACAATACTGGAAGTATGTTCCAATCAAGCAACATTTATTTTATTGTATAGAAGTGTATGCGTATGAGATATCATTAATAAGCAATCTAAGCTGATTAACCGCTGATGGGCCATTCTTGGTCATGTGTGTAACACAACTTATGACAAATCCTGAATTTAATTAGTTAGAAATCTAATTTTTTTTTAGAGATTCATAACTAGTTATGATTTTAAAAGTTTAGTTCATTTTGAAATTCACAGGAATTGCAAAATTTAAGCTTTCAAAATCATGCTTCTGTGTGAACTCACACGTACACGACATTTTGACCTCTGACCTTGATCCTTTATTGGAGACTGCAAAACACATATAATGAAAGCTGACCAAACATATAAATTTTAATTCTAAATCTCTAAAAAAATTTGGTTTATAACTAATTAAAGTAAAGATTTGTTACATGTATAATTTTCGGACCAAGTATGGCCTGATTGTATTCAAAGTGAGTGGGTTTCATGAAACACAAACAATTTTCATTTCGTCAGCTCAGATAATTTTCCAGAATGATTGATGTTTTTGTTATTAGATGATGGTACATTTTATTTACATATTGTGACTTTGTCTAGGACTCATGTACTGTATCAAAAGAAATCATACTCCCAAATCATGGGCAAATTGACATGTACAAATGTGGCAAAAGGCTTATTTGCTTGCATATTATATGTATTTGTCTGTCATGCAAGCCCATCAGAATAATGTGATGAAACATTAGAAATTGTAAATTTGACCTAACTCGGAATCATCGTTTAATTTGGTTTGCTTCATTAAACAATCTCAAGTCCTACATATACTTTTAGACTCTTTAACAGGTCTGTTAATCCCAAACGAACATCATTTATTATGCTTACAAATATTTTCAAAATAAATAAAATGTAGTATACACTGTACTTCTGATTGGTCTGGTCGGTTGCTTAGCCAATTATGTATTCATTCTCCCTGCTTTGTACTTGGGCTTGGGAGTCACTAGGAGGCCATTCTCATTACGCTTTCTAAAACTAGTTTACTGGAAACCGATTCAGGAAACCACTTTGGAAGATCGCTTTGCTAGCGTTCTCACTTGATCACACGAAAGTGGTTTTCAAAATCACTTCACGTAAAGCGCTCTTGTTGCTATGGAAATGCTCTCAGTGGGGTGACACGTTTCGTGCAAAATTCGAAACCGCAGCATAGGCATTCTACACCTGTCGTGTGGAGTAGCGCGCTCAAAATGTGCGAAGATCGCTTCCCGAAGAACGGTTGTGTCCTCACTTACAGTAAAACCAGTTTAACGAGGCAAAGCGATCTTGAAAACTACATCGCGAGGTGGTTTTCCAAACTGGTTTGGAAGATCGCTTCCAAGACCGCTTTGACCGTTCTCACTACGCGTTAAACTAGTTTCCAGTAAACTAGTTTTAGGAACGTAGTGAGAACAGCCTCAGGCCTGTTGGTCACCAAAGACAAGGGCTGTGGGGTGCAGCTTGTCTATTTGTGGGTATTGTTGTCAAGGGTCATTCATGGGCATGGATCTGTTGGTCAAGGGGATGTGACATGAATCTCAACTGTGATTACTTCTTTAAAAATAAACATGATAACATAGAACCTTCCCATCACACCGGTGTCTTTTAGCAAGGTTGTTTATCTTGATTGCTCATTTCTTCACAATTTTTAGAATTCATATGGCCCTGACTAATAAAAAAGAAAAACTTGTTGAAGAACATGAATGGGTATGTATTAAAGGAAATATCCCCATTCACTGCTATTGTAAAGCTTATACAATGTAGTAGATTTAAGCATTACTGTACATATAGTTTGTGTAACGCAGCCACCGAAAAAAATGCCTGCCACTGTGTGTATATGTAATTGTTATCTACTGATGATGTACACTTTAGCCTAGTACGCTGAGTCTTGGTGGCAAAAATATATGAAACATTGTTTACTCTACCAATTCTCCTTTCCTTCAAATTGATTCTAATCTAAATCATATCTGTTTCCTGTCTCGTTTCATTTTCTTTTTAAAGTTACGTGTGTGATGATCATGCTCTCAATGATAACAAAACAGAAACCATCAAACGTGTTCGCCAATTACTTCAAGCAAAAGTCAAGTGAGTACTGAACGTGTCTGTTTCCCCTGTTTATTTCCACAGGATATCTAATATTGATCAGAGAAAAATTGATTTCCTGCTGAAAAGAGGATCCAGTCTGAGTACATTGATTAAATGATTTGTGTGAAAGGAGAGAAAGATGGAGAATATTGAAAGTTTTAAAATAATCTGACAATGGGTGTATTCAATGTTGATTTTCAAATTTAAACAGTAACATGAATCATAATTAATAAGGCAATTACAAAACACAGAACTGAAACATGATCAGTGATGCACCATTCAGTGTCGATATCATAAAGCCAATTATTTTTTTATCGTCTTTAGATTTCCTGCTTTCGTTAGTGCAGCTTTAATGCGCAGTTGACCCAACACAAAGGGGTCAATTTGTGTAAGCTTCAACTGGAGAGCAAATTAAAAGATGTAACAAAACTCAATCATGTATGATGCACATTCGCAATAATTATAATATTTGTAGGGCACTTTATGCAGGTGTTTCAATGAGCACAGATGGGCTGACTTATCAAAGGATAAATCCGTTAATTAAAAAAAAAAAAATGCTATGCTAGTGTAAAAAAAAGATGTGTTTTAAGTGAGGATTTGAAAGTGCTGAAGGCCATAAAATCTGAGCTGATCACGTTTCGAAATGTATTTTGTTTGAATTTGTCTCCCGATCGTGATCTGTATTACGTTTACTTTTACGACCTGGAATGGGGGACAATAGACACACCCTTTGTTTCTCATATTCGCATTTTGTAAAATTTGCATTTTCAGTCTTAATTCATGTTGAATGATATTTAATTTGAAAGTCGTCTTTGAACACTCCCAATGAATAAGAAAGCACTTTGATAAAGAAAATGATTATTAAAGACTCTGGAAGGCTTAAATTGAGGTTACACTTCATAATTTCGAAGGTTCGTAATTCCGAAGCACGTAAATTGCCTATACCTCGATGTTCGTTAATCCGAAAACGTAAAAGGTTTCGTTAATCCAAACATTTGTGGCGTTATTCCAAAGGTGAACTCGTTATTCCAAACCTTCGATAATCCAAAAACGAAATAAGGTTCGTTGTTCCATAGGTTCGTTAATCCGAAAAAGAAATAAGGTTAGTTAATAATTTAGTTTTCGGACTAAAGAACCTTCGGAATTACGAACCTTCAGAATAACGAAGCTTCGGAATTACAAATGTATGCGTAAATTGATAGCCACTAAGACCATTGTATTGGATGCTCTGCATCAATACCTCTTTCCTTGGTTGTGAATATCTTTTATGCCCTTATAATATTTTTCTCATAACAATTATATGCACAACTAAATGACAAGCAAATGAGACAGTCGATGATGTCCCTCACGCACTATTTCTTTTCATTTTATGAGTAGAACTAAACAATATTTCAATTTTACAGATAAGACAATGAGGACCATCTTGACTAAACCATATACATGTACTGGTAAAACAATGGGAATTCTACATGACAATGAGTAGAAAGTTAGATTATTTCATATCATAAAATACAAAAGAAACAACGTCATCAGTCTCTTCATTTGCATACCGACCAGGATGTGCACATTAACTATTCTGTGAAATTAAGTGAAACTTAGAATGTCATAACTTTCTTATTTTACATCCGATTTTGATGAAATTTTCAGTGTTATGCTTGTTGCATTTTTAATCTTTTTATTTCAGTCAACTTATTGTAGGGGTGGATTTGTCCTTTAAATATTGAAATGTTTTTCAGACAGTACATTTGTCATGTTAAGAGTGAATGAGTTATCTTTGTTGACATGCTTTTATAACTGAAAAAAAAGAATTCTCTAATAGCAACCACATGGAGTGTTTTAAAAAATGTGTTGTACCATATTATCACTATTGTTTGTTTGAACAGATTGGGGCTCTTAAAATTGCTGATTGGGGAATTGATGAACGCTATTCGCGATAAAGTTGACTTTCCCATGCGTTCGGTACAATCGCGATGTGTTTATGTTTTGACCAAGGCGGAAATGGAACACGAATTGCATTATGGACTGACGTCATGAATAAATTAACCCGAGTACAATCCCGAGTGCGTCTGCACCTACGAATTAGCGGGATAATTCGTAAAATAGCGCGCTATTTTGCAAACAAACCCAAGTTGACTTGGGATTGCAGTCTCGAGATTAATCCTATGAACTAGCGCGATAATTGCGTCTGCATTACAAACAATCTCGAGATTTTTCAGATCGGGATAATTTGCCGGATCAGAAATAGCGCGCTAATTTGAAAACTCGGGATGGTGCAGACGGCCTTATTATCTCCTCCTGACCTTGACATACATGTATGTGGTGTGAATTATATTTTTCCATGACATTGTATGTTTTGCTAAGGAGGAGACAAGATGTGATTTTAGAGATAAGGAAAAGCTGAAAATTTGTTTATCAAACAAATGGAGAGTTGTCCATAAAATTAGCCATTTTAAAGCATGTTTGCCAATTGGAGGATCCCCATAGAAGGTAAAACAAGACTTTTTAAACTTCCATAACTCTTATTTTATAACCAATTTTGATGAAACAAGTTTTAGATTGCTCCTCTTATTGTATTCTTTATGATAAGATTGATTATTTCCTTAGGTTTTGGTTTCCTTAAATAAAAATATATAGGCCTACTGTATATTGACAACTGTTATCTTTTCTAATATTTAGTCTTCAGTATGAGAAGCAGTTGAAGAGTTTAACAGGAGATGTTGCAGGAGATCATATAGATGGTCCACCCAGGAAAAAACTAGCAGCAAATGTGAGTTTAAACATGTCTGATTGAACACAGTACATGAATGTACTCCAAACAGATTCATTTCACTTTTTAAAAAAAATTATGTTTTGGTTATTGCTCAACTTTTGTGTTTCAGATAACAAGGTCAGATATCTAAGTCCCTCTTGTTACACTTTTATTTTGGTACATTTTTTATATTGTTTTGATTTTTTTGTGAAGATATAGAATTATGATATTCAGTTTAATATTGATAATGTTGAATAGAAGTTTTTTAGTTATATATTTATTCCATTCGTTCATTCGTTCGTTCGTTCGTTCATTCATTCATTCTTTCTTTATTTATTGAGGAAAATTTGGAGGTTCCACTTATTGACCTACACAAGGAATTAACAAATTAGGGCATGATTACACGTACCATGTCATGTATATATGTTTCACAAAATGATTTCCTTTTTCAATTTCTTTCAGACGAGAGCCAATATTCCAGGGTTGCGAAATCTAGGAAACACCTGTTTTATGAATGCTGTACTGCAATCACTTAGGTACCTATATGTATTGAGGGGTGATTTCACAATGTTCCCTGGAACTGGTTTCACCACTTGAGATCTTTTCATTAACGTTCTCATCACAATCTCCTGAACTGGTTTCCAAAGCCATTTTATGCATTCAGAGCAATCTTGTGCTATGCAAATGCTCTTAGTGTGGTCACATGTTTTGTGTGAAATTTGAAGCCACAGAGTAGGCATTCTACATGCAGTGTGTACTGAGTAGCGTTCCCATAATGAACTCACTCTCGTACTTCTGTGTGAAGATTGGTTCCTGAAGAATGGTCCTGTCCTCATCTATGCTTAAATCAGTTTAACGAGGCAAAGCGGTCTTGAAACCATATTGCAATATGGACTTCAAAAACTTGTTTGGAAGACCATTTAAGATCACTCCCAAGACCTCTTTGAGTGCTTCCATTATATGATAAACTGGTTTCCACTTTTAAGAAAGTAGATGTGAATGGGGTGATGGATGGAACCTATCATAGGCCGGTAATGACCCAAAATAAATTTCTCTCACTGATATAATAAATTTGAAATTAGGCAGTAAATTTCCTTGTGGACTAGGCAGTTCCTGTACTAATTGTATGTCAAGTACCAAATTCAGTTGTCAAGGGGTTAATTTAACACAATATTGAGAAAAATCAATTGCTTTTCCATTGACTGGTTTCAGTCCAGTATTTGCAAAAAGACTAAAGAATCGACACCTTTGATATTATAAAGTCTTATTTTCCATAATGTTTCATATATTCATATGATGTCATGTGATTGAACAAATCTCTTAAAGCTAAATGATAGTAGTTGCAGTAAAACACGAATTCCGTGAGAAAGTCTGTAAAACCAAGGTTAAGTATGACTATTTCATCGTGGATCTAGATCTGGTACATTTACATAAACTGAACTTTGTAAAATCGTAAAATCTAAGCTGAATTATGAACACACTAAAGATCGCCAACACAGATAGGCACACATGGGACAGTGTATTATTATTGCTGGAATAAAGACCCGATGGAAGTGACCAAATCTGCGCTTATTTTGCTTATTTCTCAGCAATTACACAATTTCTTCCAGAATCCTTTGGCATTTTGAGTTCATTACCAGAACTGGAATTTATCTCTAATTTATTGACATGTGCTTAGTAAACATTATAGAAGCTAGCCTGTGTAAAAATATTACTCCTTTCGACTGAGTGGAATTCTTGCAGTGCCTTTGTAGAGTTTGATCAGTTTCTTTTGGAACCCAGATTACATTGGATTATAAACAAGTTATCAAACATGACCTATTTTTACATGAGGAGTTGATGAATAGAAAGCTGGTTGTGATAATAATATTTTAACCTTTTAATACAATAATTGCAGCCCATGTTAACTTCTAAATATATTTTCATTTTTTATTTCTATTTTACTCTCATTTAGTAATATCAACCAATTTTGTGGCTACTTCAAAGATTTACCAGCTGTGGAACTTAGAAGTGGCAAGACGGCAGGGAAGAGAATCTACAACACAAGAAATATGAAACATGATGACGTGTATGTATGAAAATAGTAATGATGATAATGATATATCATGGGCGCCGCTTTTCCGATGGAAGCGACGGCAGGGTCAACATCAAATCTTAACCAGAGGTTAAGTTTTTGAAATGACATCATAACTTAGAAGTATATGGACCTAGTTCATGAAACTTGGACATAAGGGTACGGTAATCAAGTATTACTGAACATCCTGTCTTGGTTTCAGGTCACATGACTAAGGTCACATGACTGAGGTCATTTAGGGTCAATGAACTTAGACTATGTTGGGTGAATCATTATCGAAATCTTAACCTAATATTAAGTTTTTGAAATGTCATCATAACTTCGAAAGTATGACCTAGCTCATGAAACTTACACATAAGGGTAATGAAGTATTACTGAACATCCTATACGAGTTTCAGGTCATATGACCAAGGTCAAAGGTCATTTATGGTCAATGAACTTTGGCCATGTTGGGGGTATTTGTTGAATTACCATCTGGCATCATAAATTGTAACTTTGAAAGTTTATGGATCTAGTTCATAAAAGTTGGAGTGATCAAGTATCACTGAACTCCTGTACGAGTTTCAGGTCACATGACCACATTATTAAGACACAGCTTGCGCTCATATTCTACAAATCATGTGGTACATGTTTCGTATGGTATCTTCAACAACTCCCATTCTAAACTTTAGCTGTAGATGCATTATCAGGGTCTTGGATTTGTTTCCATCCAAGTGTTTTCTACCATGATTATAGCTATCTTGAATCAATTTCCAGGATATTGTAAGATATAAACTGAATCCTATGGTTACGAGTACATTCTCTTCATAGCATGAGCTGACAGGAAGTTCAAAATATTTTGCTGGCAGATTGTGCTGGGGTAGGGGGGGGGAGTATATGTATGCCAAACAAAAAATAATTTATATACTGTCATAGTAACACCCCTGACTCATTGCACGACCCTTTGATAGTGCTTATATTATTCTTTGAATTCTTGTGATGCCCTGTGATTATGGCTATCATAAGTTACAAAATTCTGAAGTATACAATACTTCCATATTTCTTAAGCCATTATGTTGTGTTCATGTCTGTAGAAAGTGTGTGCTAAATGAAAATCAAATTATGTTCAGTACATGTAGGTCGAATTTCAGCTCTTTGAAAAATGAATTTCTGTCTTCAACTGTTGAACCAGGTGAAACTGTTAAATTGAATATTGTTAGTAACCATGAGTGTTCTTGAAGTTGAAATTTGGGGTGATGTAATCTTGGCAAGTGTGTGCATTCTAAACCTAATTAGAAATTGAGTAGTATCCTGCTTTAAAATGAGTGGAAAGTGTGTTATTCTTGTTGAGCTTTCTGAAGTCAGCTGATAACATACCAGGAAATGAATAATGTGGAGTGTTACTACCATGGGGGGTAAGGAAAGGATTTCACACTTCAACATGTTTGGAAATGCATTCTATGGCTGATTAAAGGCCCCTGTAATAAATAAAGACTGAAATTGAAAAAAATAATATAACTTTTCACAGTGATTCCTAAATTTAACAGCTTTTATTTTTCTAATTAATAACTTGCCATTTTTTGCAGTTCTCATGCTTGCTAAGCTCCACCCCTCAAGGAAAAAGTATGCGTGATGACATACATGACTTTACTGAAGCGAGTGATGTCAATGCCAGACAGTCCTTGCCTTTGCGAGATTGCGCACTAAATGATCCCAGCATATCAAATTGATTGAAATTCATAATTAGGAATGACCACGGAAGGACATTATGTAATTTGTCAGATAGGCCCTGAAATATAACCTCTGGGGATTACACGATTATTTATCAACGGGCTAAATGATTTCCTGCACTTAACAAGATTCTCATAATACACGTACCTCGTATAATAATAATGATTATATAATAGTAATGCTAATAATTTTTGTCTGGTATAGATCATTGGTAGAGGAGATCAGGAAGACTTTATGTGCTTTATGGCAAGGCGATCAGACAGCTATCTCACCAGACTCACTCTTCTCAGTCATGTGGAAGATATTCCCAAGGTTTCGGTAAGAACATACTACTTTAGAACTTAGAACGGGATGCTATTTAGATTCATTATTAAAATGGATATGGCGATGATGATGATGATTATGGTGATGATGATGATTATGGTGATGATGATTATGGTGATGATGATGATGGTGATGATGATGATGGTGATGATGATGATGTTGATGATGATGGTGATGATGATGGTGATGATGGTGATGATAATGTTGATGATGATGATGGTGATGATGTTGTTGATGATGATGATGATGGCGATGATGATGATGATAATGGTGGTGATAGTGATGATAATGATGTTGGTGATGATGATGGTGATGAAGATAAAGGGGATCATCTTGATGATAGTGATGATGACAGGGATAGAGCTTCTGTAATGATCATTCTGGTATCGATTATGAGGATGATGATTAATGATGAAGATTTTTTGGTTATGATGATGATGATGATTATGTTGGCAATGATATTAGTGAAGATGATGATGACAATGGTGACGATGATGATAATGATAGTGATGATGTTGATAATGATAGGGATGATGATGATAGTGATAGTGATGATGATGATGATGATGATAACAATAGTATTGATAATGATTAATAAATGATGATATTAACATAATGATTATGATGATTACGTTGTGAGCACTATTCATGTGAGTAAATTTGGTTTATTTGTTAATTTTTGTTAATACAATAAAAAGTAAGTAGCTAATTTTTTTAAAGAATAATTATACAATCACTTGCTAGTTTGTCTTTTTTCTCTATCCATTCTTGATGCAGGGGTTACCAACAACAAGATGCACATGAGTTCATGAGGTATCTACTAGACAGACTCCACACAGAACTCCAAGGCTCACATTGGCCTACCACACCTAGGAAACAAACTAATGGCCATCCAACCATTGTCAGTCTAATATTTGGTGGTCTTCTTCTAAGTGAAGTCACATGTAGACCATGTGGGTCTCTCTACAAGAAGATAGATCCATTTCTAGGTAGGAAGGGAGTTCATCATCACTGGGGATGTAGTCAAGGCCGTTATTTTCGAGTCCTAAGGCCACTGGAGAAATCCCTTTCCCATATGCTTTAAAGATGTAACTCAGCCTGAGGCCTCAACTACATCCCTGATTATCACTTTCTATTTGAATTGAAATTAAAAAGAAAGTATAAATGAAGTTTTCTTTTTTAATAAGCTTAATCATCTCAGGGTGTAGAGTGTGGGAGACACACTGAATCTGATTTGTCCGATAGTACATTCCATTAATAAAGTGGTAGCCAATCATTCACACTATCTGATAAACAAAATAAAATATTTATTAGAAATTGCTTTGTGAGTGATTTCATATAGTTTTATCAGCAGGAAAATTAGCCCATGTTTACAAAATATATTTGTTTTACACTGGTAAGGACATGTGATTTATTTTGACTGGGTATATCATAAGTACATACATAGCCACACTCACCTTCATTAAATGTTATATGCTGTGAATTGTATCTCGAGGCTATCACTTCTTTCCCCCCCCCCCCTTTAAAGATAATAGCCAATTGTGGTAACAATTTCAAAATGTGTTTGTACAGAATCTATATGTGTAAATATATAATATGCAAGAAATTATGTAATTGCTGAGAAAGAAGTCAGCAAGCTTGATGTTCAAGCACAATTTTTCCAAGCATTGATAATACACTGTCCCATATGTGCTTATCTGTGTTGGTTATCTTCAGTGTGATTGTTTTTCAGATTAGATTTTATGATTTCACAAAGTTCAGTTTATGTAACTGTACCAGACCTAGATCTATGATATACGGTAGTGACAATTAACATTGGTTTTACAGACTTTCTCATGAAATTCATTTTTTTTTCATTTATAAATTTCAATTTTCATTTATCTTTAATTGCATTGTTTTCTACAGATGTATCATTAGATATTCCTGAAAGGTTTAGACCGAGAAGTAAAAATAAGGATGGTTCACAAGTATGTAGGTTACAAGGTGAGAAAATAGCTTGAATTCATACAACTTAAAGACTCTGCATTGGTACTTGATATTTTGGTACAATTGTACATGTATGTCTTATTTATGAATGACATCTTATTTACTTTCAAGAATTGATTTCAAATGAAGTAGGATAAAGAAAGTAAAGGTGTAGTTAGTTTCTGATAGTGACAGTAATGAAAGTTATAACTATATTGGAATTAGCACTGAGTTATCCTTGTTTTTTAGATATTTTTGTCATGTGTCACCAAATAATGTCTCATTCTGAAGTTTTGTATGTATTAGAAGAAAATAGGGATAAAAAGATTTGAAAAACAGACATTGGTACTGATTTGTTTTGATGTAGATTGTTGATTTTTACTCCTTTTCTTGTAAACTTACCATTTATTTTCAAAGTGATTTGTGTGTGGACTAACAATCCAAGAAATGTTTTGCAAAGAGTTGAGTGTGACTTAATTCATGGTTGAGCTTAATATAACTGGGGTATTTTTATTCTTGTCTTTCTGGGGGGACATATTATGGCCCGATATAGTGCTTCAGTGATGAATTTTTGCTAGAACAGAATTTTCATTGGATTTGTACACGAAATCTTGTTTTTGACCAATTTTGGGTGTGCAATTACACAATATTATGTAATTTTGTAAACCCATACCTGTGCTTAGCAAGTTTGGGCTAAAAAGCCACACAGAACTATAGGAAAATTGTAATGAAAAAACTGAGCACGAACCTCTCATGTTACAAATTTATTGTGTTTTAAACGTCAAGGGACATAGGCCCACCCCAAGTATATAGGATTAAGAGCCAATGCTTACATGTTACTTCTTGAAAGGCTAAGAATCTGCATTTGCATTTGCCACTATGTGTACATATGATGTAGTATAATCTTGGTAATTTTGTGTCATTTGATTTCAGATTGTCTATATAGCTTCATAGAGGTTGAAGAGCTGGAGGAGACAGAACAGTACATGTGTCCAAAATGTCAACAAAGACAACCATCAACTAAGAAATTCTGGCTCAAAGCTATCCCAAATGTGAGATTTAGTCAAAGGTTATCTCCCTAAAACTAAAGATTATCTGCCTAGTTTGATTCTAATATATTTCAGTCCAGCTGATGCTCTGTTGAATATCTAAAAATATTTCTTGTCGATGGATAGAAATAACATTATCCCTAACATGGAGAAAGTTTACCATGTGTAATATGAAGAAGGGAAAGGAAATGTAGGCAGAAAATTGAAATGGAAAGATGAGAAAGGATGAAAAGAGGAAATTAGATGTTTTCTTTCTCCTGAAAATGGACAGTCAACCTGCCCAAAACTTTGAGTACCCTTTCTTCACTTCAACCTACTACTAATCAAACCATCGCTACTCAAGCCACATTCAGCTCATCTCATCTCGTTTACAGTCCTTTCAGGACTTCACTCACTTTCAAGAAAAGAATACCTCTCTTTTCCCGTTTTCATCCTTTCTCATCTTTCCATTTCAATTTCTGCCTGTATTTCCTTTTTGTCTCACCTGCATATCAGAGTGAGACTATAGGCGCCGCTTTTCCGATGGCGACGGCGGCGACGTCCACATCAAATCTTAACCTGAGGTTAAGTGTTTGAAATGACATCATAACTTAGAAAGTATATGGACCTAGTTCATGAGACTTGGCCATAAGGTTAATCAAGTTATACTGAACATCCTATTAGAGTTTCATGTCACATGACCAAGGTCAAAGGTCATTTAGGGTCAATGAACTTAGACCATGTTGGAGGAATCAGCATCGAAATCTTAACCTGAGGTTAAGTTTTTGAAATGTCATCGTAAGTTAGAAAATATATGGACCTAGTTCATGAAACTTGGACATAAGGTTAATCAATTATCACTGAATATCCTGCGTGAGTTTTATGTCACATGACCAAGGTCAAAGGTCATTTAGGGTCAATGAACTTTGGCCGAATTGGGGGTATCTGTTGAATTCCCATCATAACTTTGACAGTTTATGGATCTGATTCATTCATATTAGAGTTTTATGTCACATGACCAAGGTCAAAGGTCATTTAGGGTCAATGAACTTAGACCATGTTGGAGGAATCAGCATCGAAATCTTAACCTGAGGTTAAGTTTTTGAAATGTCATCGTAAGTTAGAAAATATATGGACCTAGTTCATGAAACTTGGACATAAGGTTAATCAATTATCACTGAATATCCTGCGTGAGTTTTATGTCACATGACCAAGGTCAAAGGTCATTTAGGGTCAATGAACTTTGGCCGAATTGGGGGTATCTGTTGAATTCCCATCATAACTTTGACAGTTTATGGATCTGATTCATGAAACATGGACATAATAGTAATCAAGCATCACTGAACATTTTGTGCAAGTTTCAGCTCTCATGATTAAGGTCAAAGGTCATTTAGGGTCAATGAACTTTGGCCGAATTGGGGGTATCTGTTGAATTACCATCATAACTTTGAAAGTTTATTGGTCTAGTTCGTTAAACTTGGACATTAGAGTAATCAAGTATCACTGAACATCCTGTGCGCATTTCAGGTCACATGACCAAGGTCAAAGGTCAATGAACTTTGGCCGAATCGGGTGTATCTGTTGAATTACCATCATAACTTTGAAAGTTTATGGATCTGATTCATGAATCTTGACATAAGAGTAATCAAGTATCACTGAACATCCTGTGCGAGTTTCAAGTCACTTGATCAAGGTCAAAGGTCATGTAAGGTCAATGAACTTTGGCCATGTTGGGTTTTTTTGGTTGAATAACCATCATATCTCTGTAAGTTTATTGGTCTAGTTCATAAAAAGTGGACATAAAAGTAACCATGTATCACTGAACATCTTGTGCAAGTTAGAGTATTTTTCAAAGTCAGCACTGATGCTATATTGAACCGCGTGATGCAGGTGAGACGGCCAGAGGCATTCCACTTGTTATGGATTATGGTAGATGATATTTTTCTTGTGTTTTGTATAGTTAAATAGAGATAAATCTGAAATGAAAAGATAGGGGGTGAAAGGGAAAGAAGATGGTTCTCCCTTAAAGGAGAAGTCAACCCGGGCAAAATTTTTTGATTTGAATAAAAGGAGAAAAAGCCAACAAATCATAACACTAAACAATATATCAAAATCAGATGTTAAATAAGAGAGTTGAGTTGTAAAGGCAGCTATAACAGTCGTCAGCACACTCTCCGTTCACCATGATATAACTAACAAAATGAGAAAGTGGAGAATAAAATCTGAGGCAGTAAAATACATTGATGTGTATTTAGTTCTAAATCAAAATTAGCTGAAATCACAGAGTAAACATGGAATCAATCACATAGTCAATATTACACTTATAGGCTGGGTGAACCTAAGTGAGAGCTTACAGTGAGATCATGTACACCAAACAAACTTAAAAGTAAAACTGAAACTCGTGCCCCGGATATTCCCAGCAAAGCAACATGTGTTACGAACCCCATGTGTTTTATAGATAGAGATAGACGGGCCAATCAAAATACAAACATTAAAGCACCCTGCATCAATACCCCAATTATTTCCCAAACCACGCCCAATTTGGGAGTAACTAGGCTAAAAAATGGGTGGAGCTTAAGAGACCATGAAAGAATGGTGGTTCAGTTTATAAACTTCCTCATGTCATGAATACTTGAACGTATTAGTACCAATGTAGTGCAAATAACTTTGATTAGCAAGGCCCATCACTAAACAGGTGGTATTGTAGTGAACTATTTGAGTTTCCGCATTGATCTCTCTTTCATTTATAATCCATGACCGATCAACCACCAAACATCTCGACTAACTCGCCTGTAATAGCGCCCTCTTTTTATTATTCAATTACTGATAAATAAGTTATTCTCCCTTTCCAGCATTTTCTTCAATTTAAATATTTTACAAAAAATTGTGATTTGCTACATTTAAAAAAGAGTTACATGCTCATCCTGGTCAGCATGCAAATAAGGGTACTGATGACATCACTCAGTATTTCATTTGTATTTCATTATATTTAATTTTCTCATTGTCTCATGAAACTAAGTTTTATCTCTCCCTTAACATATGAATGACCATTGTTGTAACATTTGTGGTTCAGTCAAGTTAGTCATTATTGTAAAATCTGTTAAAATTGAAATATTGTAAAACAAAAGAAATAGTGAGGGATATCATCTACTCTCTCATTTGCATATCACTGAATTGTGCATATAACTGTTCTGTAAAAAATACCGGTAAGCAAAATTTTGAAATGTCATAACTTTCTTATTTTAACATCTGATTTTGGTGAATTTTTCAGCCCTATGGTTGTTTGATTTTTATCTAATAATTAAAATCAAAATTTTCTGAGGTGGACTTGACCTTTAAAGATGTTTTTGGGGAGGTTGTTAATTTTTCTTTTCATTTTCCCCCTTAACCCTAAATAGACTGGGCTATTTCGACGCCTAAGAAGACTGGGGGGGGCTGATTCAGCCCCCCCTTATGATCTTGGCCGTCGATCGCGCGATTGCGACGAAAATTGGCACACGCGTTACCCATGGCATTATCTACAAAACTATAACATCAAATTCTGCAAAAAATCTCATGTCTCATTAATTATGCTAATTTATGCGTAAAATCATAAGTTTGCTCTAATTAATAAAATAATGCCCCTGAAATGCTAATTTTTGTTTCACATACTCTAGATAGGCATCTGATCAAATTGATTTAAAAAAAAATTCAAAATCGCATTTATTTTCTTATGTATTCTATTGTTTTCTAAATTTCTTATGTATTTCTTTGTTTTTCGACTTTTGTTTTGTTTAAAATAATTGATTTTAAGCAGTAAAAGGAAAAATAATGATACATTTATGAATTTTGGCTAAGAACACTATTTGCATTGGATTTGTACACAAATTCACGTTTTTGAGTAATTTTGGGTCTGCATGCACTTACGAAATGTTGCGTAATTTTGGAACCGTGTACCCGGGGGTCACAATTTTGGTCTCAAAAGTTGCGCGAGACTTGAAAGTAAAAAGTCAGCGAGCGAAGCGGTCAAAAAATTTCGCGCGGCGGATTTATCGCGAAAAATGTCGAGGGGGGGCTGAATCAGCCCCCCCAGTCTTTTTAGGGTTAATGTCCAGCTTGTTTCTATTTTTTCCATTTTTGAATTTCATTTTTGGGGATTTTCCTTTGAACATGGCTTTGAGCATTTTAACCATTTGTACTGATGTTCTTTGTATTTGATGACATCAACTTGTCTATTTATGTGAGTGTAAACTAAAAAATGTTTTTTCTTTGCTAGGTACTATGTATACATCTAAAGCGCTTCACATGGTCTGGTTTTCTACGAACTAAGATAGATACCTATGTACAGTTTCCTATGAAAGGCTTAGATATACAACCCTACATGCTTGGTACAGAGGTAAGTCACTACCTGGGAGCACAAGTCAGGCTTGAATAATAGGATACTCCAGGCTAAAGATGATATGATTGGAACAGACAAAGAAAAATCGGACAAACAAAACACTAAAAATTTGATCAATATCAGACAAGGAATAACAAATCTATAGCATTTAAAAGATTTGCAGTATTCTGGTGAAACAGTTCTAGATTTCTTCATGAATATTCAATGAGCAAATTGGTGATGTTATATCTCCACTTATTCTGTTGTTATTTTATTACATGAAATTATTTTT
Organism: Lytechinus variegatus; assembly: GCF_018143015.1. Lineage (NCBI taxonomy): Eukaryota > Metazoa > Echinodermata > Echinoidea > Temnopleuroida > Toxopneustidae > Lytechinus > Lytechinus variegatus. The sequence continues at coordinate 1,417,928 of NC_054744.1, read as the reverse complement.
ATTCGAATTTTGGCTACTAAGAACTTAAAAAAAATGGACTGGCAACTGATTTAGTGCATTAGATATTCATTGCTGCAAAATATTTCATTACAAGGGAGACATGTCATTCACAGATGTATGAAAAAAAATAAAACAATGATTATTTCATGTAATACATGAGAAAAAGGAAAGTGGAGATGTGACATCATCAGTCCACCTAATGAATATTCGTAATGACGTACATACAACTTTTTTTTCTTCAAAATATTGCTAAACTCTAAAATCCACTAACTTTTTTATTTGTTATCAGATTTTGATGAAATTTTCAACATTTTGCTCCTTTAAAATTCCTCTATTTATTTAGATATAGATATTTCAGCCTGGAGTACCCCTTTAAGTGTCATTCACCTTGATTAGTAAAAATTTCTTTTGAAGTAGTGCACATTGTGTTAACTTGTATTTGGTTTCAATGCTTTCTCAAATGAATAAACATGGCCATATGAAAAGGTTGTTTCAGATATTCATTGCATGTTATCTCCATCAAAGGTTTGATAATGAGACATTATTACTTTGAGTTGGAAATTATTATACTTGTACATATTAATAGTTCCATATGTAGATTTTACAAAAGTTTATGAATTGTTATTGATGTAACATTTGAAATTTTATTTTTTCTTATTTTGTTGTATCCCACTTTGTCAAGATGATAAAATAAGCTCATTTGTTCATGATTTAGCAGCAGTAATCATACATAGATTTAGCTGAAATTGACTAAATATCGGTCTGGTTGTTGATTTTATATTTCAAATAGGCAGTCATGACATGTTTTCCTTCAGCTAGAAATTTGTCCACATTATATTGCATTCAACTCAGGTGAGATGACTTGGTGCCTGGCAGAATTAATTCCATGAATGCAAAGAGCACTGGAAGCAGCAGCTGGAATAAAACCAGGGCTCTGTATTAGCGATCAATTACTAAATGAACTGAACAATCAATATCAATGTTACACATGCATTTGGTTTAATACACTGACCAGGGACCAATCAGTGCGGTTCTTTCATATTTGCAATTCACTGCAAACCTTTGTGTTACGGAGCCCAGAGTTATATATAGGCAACTACTGGTAGATGAATGTCGCTATGTTTTAGCTCAGAGTTAATATTGGTGTAATGTTGAGCTATGTATTCCTTTCATTTTTTGTTTGTCTTTATATAGTGTCAAGATGAGAATGTTAGCTCAACTGTTTATGATTTAGCTGCAGTCATTGTACATCAAGGGTCAGGGTGAGTATCCTTGAACAGAGAGGGGGGGGTCATATAGAATTAAGTGTTACTTCAAGTCATGCTTAAATGCCAGTGCACACATGGTATTTAATGCAATGATGCATGTTTCCTGAACAAGATTGACCAATGCGTTTAGGTGTGTATACCACATGTACTCCCCTCCCCCGCCATGACAGTTAATAATTCTTGTATGAGGTGACAAGCTGAAGAATTGAAATGGTTCATCAGCTGAGAGAATTTCATTTACTGAAAACAGGCTATGGGAATATTTCATTGCATCTTTCCTGTTTCACACATCCGTTTTTTGTCTCGCCCACCAGAGGTGAAGGCGAAACTTAAGGATCCAAATATCGTCCGTCCTTCGTCTGTCGTCCGTCTTTCGTAAACCTAATGACACATAACTCCACAACCGTAAGTTGCTTTTGAACCAAACTTGGATGGTAGATGGACTTGGGGGACCTGCATGTGTTGCAGTCGGAGGTCACATGATAAGGTCAAAGGTAATTTTTAGGTCAACGTTAAAGTTTACATGCAAGACTTTCTTATGACACCTAACTCCGCAACCGTAAGTCACTTCTCAACAAAACTTGGATGGTAGATGTACTTCGGTGACCTGCATGTTATGCTGCAGTCGGAGGTCACATGGTAAGGTCAAAGGTCATTTTAAGGTCAATATTATAGTTCATGTGCAAGGCTCTTATGAGAAGTGTTATTCCATCCCAGTCATGTCACAATGAAGTTTCAATACAATTCTGTTGCGTGCCCTTGGAAATCACGATATTTCTGGTTATTTTCATAAGTGGTCAAGACACAAAATTGCTTTTGCCTCGTTTTAAATATATTTTTATATACATTTGATTGTAAGCAGAGGGATTTAGCCAGACCTGCAACGTATAACCTCTGTGATCTATTTACATGTAATTTATGACTGCTACACATTCTGCTCAGATGAGCTTTTAATTGCTGTGAAACCCTTATTTCATATTCTTTGCATTGATTAAAAATCCCACATGCAATCAACAATGGTATTAAAGAGTCATAGACTTTTCCTTGGTATTAAAGAACAACTCTATAACAACAGGGGTCCCTTTATTCATTTGTAATTTGAATGGGTTCTGATATCTCAGTTATTATTAATGATGATAGTGATGATAATAAGTAAATAATTGGTCAAGATGGTGGGAAAAATAATCATTTCTGAAGCAAGTAGATCTACATGCAGCTGTCTTCTCAAAGCCAAGCCATGGGAAAATATTGTTTATTCTCATTTCTGGGAGGAAGTGATAGAAAAGGTAAAAAAAAAATGAAAAAAAATATACTGAAAGAAATGGACATAAATGTGAGAACCCTAATTGGTTGGGGTGATAAATCTGACGTGAAATGTTGGTGCCATGCCGTTCTATGACTTTTTTTTCAAGCCTTGCATAACTTATTAAGACCTAATTTGCGACCCTGGGTACGCAGTTCTGAAAATATTCAACATTTTGTAATTGCTCAAAAACATGAATTCATGTACAAATCCAATGCAATTTGTGGTTTGGGCGAAATTCCTAACAGTTACTGTTTCATTATTTCTACTTCAAAAAAATTGCCTTGTTTATGAGTAGAACTAAATTGTTGACAATTTCCATTGAAAAAAAATAAAGAAATAGAAATAAACAAGGAAATGCATAAGAATTTTCAAGAATAATAAACTTCATATGAAAAATTGCAATACTGAATTTTTCTTTTAGAATACTTTTGTTCGGAATCCTACAAAGAGTCTTTGAATAGAATATTAGCACATATTGGGCTGTATTTTGTCGATTGGAGTAATTTTGTTATTTTAATCAACATAATGAATTCATATGAAAAAAAAGCGTTATTTCAGAAAAATTAACAATTCAGATTGCATTGCACCTTACATCTGAAATTTTGTTTGCGATGCTTGTGTGATTGGTGGCCGAGATCGGGGGGGGGGTGGAATCCTCGGAGGATAAGAATACACATACATAGTTGTCAGAGATGGGTAACTGCCAGGTAATAGCTTCAGTCTCTTAAGATGAACAAAAAAATTCATATGAATTTTATTGTTCTTTAAATTTCTTTTGTATTCTTTGTTTTTGTATACTTTTTATTTATTTTTTTAAATGGAAATTGGTCATATTAGATGTAAAGTCTAAAGTGTGCTGCATTATGTAATCAGAGATAAAAGTTTATTGCACTTTGTACTATTTCTTATGTTGATGCCTATGATTTCTTCTTAACAGGGCTGGTGCTGGTCACTACATAGCCTTTGCAGTCAACAATGGTAAGTCTTTATTAGACAAGCTTCATGTTATCAGCACTTTTCACTGACAACATTTACAGGGTACTGAAATCTTTGTATCTCATTTGTTTTTAAAACTCTATCAAATCATTAACAATGCTAAAATAATTGAGTCCAACATGCTTTAGCAACCTTTAACAACCAGCTGCCAATAAGACCTTATACAATCATTTGGTTAGCATTTGATTTCTTTTGGGAAATGGTATTGGACGAGCAATATGAAGTTGAGGTCATCTGAACCATCATACAGTGTACACCCATTCTAGAAGAAATCGACTTCAAAATTTACTATAATTTCCACACTTTGTTCCCCAGCCTTACAACATTTTCATTGCTAGAAAAATACATGGTTGGAAAGATCAAGACAATTTATTGAAATTTTTAATTTTTACACAAAACCAGGAATCAGAGGAAATATCGCCAAAGAGCTACATGCTTGTAATTTTGATTTGAGCAGTTTAGATTTTCCTTATACAAAAACGCCATAGGGGATACAACAACCCCACCTTAATTTCAATGCGCATAATCAAGCAAAACGTTGAACACTCTTTCATGTGCAAAGTCAGTGCAGTGCAGATACGACAGTTTGGCTGATAGCGCATTTGCATATTAAGTGTTCAAGCTTTTGTTTGCTTTGCTTGAGTTTCTCCATGGGACTCATGCATTTTATAAAAAGTTTGTATGGCATCGCTGTGAAAATCTCTACATATCTCAGAAACTGAAAAAAATTACTACCTAGAAATTTAATCATGTATTAGAATAGGACTTGTACCCTCATTTTCTGCGAAAATCCCAAAATTATTTTTTCTAAACCAAAATTGACTGATACGACGATTCGGATGAACGCTAACGAAATTGCTGAGGAAATCTGAGGCTTTTTTACTTTGTGCAACCTAAATTAATGGATATTTATTCTTGAAACCTACATGTAGAATAAATGAAAGTATGGAGTCAGCATTGTGGTACTCAGGGATTAGATTGATTTTGTAATTCTTGAATTCCTGATTAGCATGGTTTGATTAATTTATTTTTCTTTATTTTTTAATTCTTAATTTTAATCCTCTTTTTCTTTCTTTTCTTCATGTTATACACACACAGGTCAGTGGTACTGCTTCAATGATAGTACAGTGACCCCTGTAGAAGAGAAAGTCATCACCAGATGTAAAGCCTACATCCTTTTCTATGTCAGTCATCAATTCAAGGATGATTTTCTTTCCTTCTCTAGCATCCACAATGGAAACATTCCATCATAGTCATGAGACCAGTCACATGATATGTAGTTAGCATGGACAAGATTGCCTATATATTTTTTTTAAAGAATCGATAAAAGAGATGATATGAGATGCGAATGTTGTCATGATTGTTGTAATATCTTTATAGGTATGTTCCAGTAATGGCTTGCTACTGAAACATTCAATGCTACAAAGGGTTTAAGCCGTGGCTCATTTCTAATGCATCGTTTCTGTCCATCATTATCAATTGCTGTCTCCATGTCCTTTAATGTATGCTTCAACGTCTGCTAAGGTTACATTTGTTTCAGAGTAGTGGGAAAAGGTGTTTAACATTTATCATGCTTCTAACAATAATATGAATGTATGTATGAAGTAAACACATTTCAAATACTATGCAGCTGTTAAAAACAGAACACATAATGATTCTTATGCTTTGGAAAGGTAAAACCAGAGAGGATATATAAGAGAATAAGACTGGTAATATTGATTGTATTTTTATGATCTAAGATTGTATTAGACTTCATTATTCAAATACTAATTAATGCTTTTTCTTAACGTTCATTGAATGACTCTATTCCTTTGGTTGAGAAAAGGTTAGATTAATCTAGAATCTGGACGGTCCCTATACAACATGTTGTGGAATTAGAAGATTGATAAAGAAGTTAATTAGTAAAGTCTTTCTTTGGATAACTAGGCACTGTCTTACTAAGAGTTGCAATAAGTTCAAATCAAGCTCAAAATTGCGATTAAATAATTGATACTAATTTATGATTGATTTTAATCTATTTGAATTCAATGTAAGACAGTGCCTTGGTGTACTTAATGGGAAATTCACTTTTTTGATCAGAAAAATCAGAGAAAAAATTTTGTCAGATGTTGCTCTCCTCAAATTAGCAGCAATCATTCTATTCTTATCCACATACAAATATTGTTTCAATACAAGCCAAAATGATAATTTGCATTTTCATATTAAAGTCATTTTATTGTTCGTATAATGTTGCCAATTTAGAGAGCTTAGAGAGCATAATGATTAGTTTCAGTTATACATCTTCTAATCAGTAATGGCACATCATGCTTCACTTGAAATGGTTTATTTTTTCTCAGTTATATATTTTCTCTAATTATTCATTGCTACTTGTATTTAGAATAAGGAGAAACTGCAAAATTTTCTGTTAACACCATACTTTGGCCTGTAAACTGAAATCCAAGTTAACTTTAGTAGACAGTGATCTAAGTCCGGCATAACATCGTGAGAAGCCAAAATTTTCATTGGATTTTGTTATGTTTTTTGAGGTTTTTTTTTAAATCCATGCAGGAATGGTAAAGGTAACTACTTCAATTCAACCTCTAATCTTATAGAGATTTGTGATACATTCGACTATCCATTATGTAAACCTTAACTTGAAGCAAGAGTTTTTTAACCTGAGTTCAGAATACAGGACATACATTTGGCTAGTGATTTATTGGATACAGCGTCATAACAACTCTTCAGTCTCTTTAGAAATTAATATCTCTGTTTAGAGATAAAAGGTTTTGCCTCCATAGCCTTGTAGAAGAGTCATTGAAGGCAGTATTGCTGTATCACTGATGTCCAATTTACAACATAACTGTAATGCCCCAACTCCTTGATGTAATTTGTCACCATGTTTATATTCAGAGTATGTCCAAGAGAACATTAATCCGTCCATGTTCATATCTTGATTTTCTCAATGATTGTTTTCATGTTTCGTGGTCTTTGACGTTAGAATTAGATCCAAATGGGGCTTTGGTATACTGATAGGCTAATGACGTTATAAGCAGTCCATATATGTGCACATCATTATTGTGGAATACATTTACATTCTTGTTTGATTTGAATTGTCAGGAACACCAAGGGATTGTAAGAGCAGTAAATGTAATGGGTAATACATTTCTTGAGAGGTATTTATAGAGTCTACTACAAACACAGGCACTATTTACACATTATTGAAGAACTACACACTTAAGGTACCTTTGGAAGAGTTCTAACATGCTCATGGTATTATATACTGTACAAGCTGTTATTTTCGCGTACAGAATTTTTCGCGAATCGCGGGGGTCCCGACATTTTTCGCGGGTTGTTAAATTCGCGGCCGATCGGCAATCCGCGAAAATAAAACCCCCGCGAAAATAACAGCTTCTACAGTAGTTGTCGGTATTTGGACAGTTTTAAAGATACAAGTGTGTGTAATTGTTGTAATGCCTGAGCAAAATGATGTGCTTTATAAGATAGTGTTTATTACTCATTTCAAAATCATGACTACTCATTAAAACTAGTCATTAGAAAGTTTTGCTGTTAGCTAAAATTTAACTACTGGTGAAATATTTGTGACACATGTTGGATTTTAGCAAATTATTTGATAAACTGTATGAAAACTATATCTTTCTTCCATTACTTGGTTCAATTCTTTAATTCTCATCATCATCATCTCGACACATTTTCTTTTATTCAATTAATCTAATTTTTTTTCTGTTCTTCCTCTTGTTAAGACTGTTTTTCATCCTTTGTTGGTGGGAATCAATGTTGACGCTTTCTATAGCAAAGTTAAATCATTGTAAAACAAAGGTTATGGTCAGGTCCCAAATGGCAATGTCTTATTAAGATAATTCTTTCAATGTATCTTGGCTTGAGGAGTTGATGAAGTGAAGAAAGAAATGGGGAAAATTGTGGTCAAATGTACAAGATTAATTCATGGAATTATGACTTTGATGGATTTCCATTAAATAAGTTTCATCGTATTTTTAATAATTATTTGAAATACGGGGTCCAGGTGGGTGTTTCATAAAGCTGTTCGTAAGATAAGAGCGACTTTAAGAACGACTGGTGATCTTTTCTTTTGGTAAATGGTATACACCATTGACGATGGTTTAAGTGCGTAAGAAAGGTTCACCAGTCGTTCTTAAAGTCGCTCTTAACTTTAAGAACAGCTTTATGAAACACCCACCAGATGTTTAACATCCTTACAGCTTGGTCATGACTCTAAACCAATTACACACCATCTTACACAGAGATAGATTGTATAACAATGTTAACATCCTTACAGCTTGGTCATGACTCTAAACCAATTCCACACCATCTTACTCAGAGATAGTTTGTATAACAATTTTCATCCAGGTAGTGACTAAGAAATTAACAAGAGTAATTCATTGACCTTGGTCCCATAACATAAAGGATTGTGTGTTTGATTTTCACAAGTGATTGCACATTGTAGTCAATGGAACCAATTGTAGAAAAATGTTCTACGATCATTGCTAAGCTTTGTGTTACGGGCCCCAGAAGAGGTTTCATTATTTTGATAATAGTCTCACAATTTGACAGTTTGTTTTTTCTTGAGTATCACCCAATTATCAATACAGAATGCTATCTCACACATAGTTGTTATATATCACAGTAAAGCCATAAAGATTATATTACAGCACATTGGAATGGCTGTATTTGACGGTCAAATGAACGTTGCTAAAGGCTACAGTAATACATGCTACTCTAAAATCAGCATCTCTCAACCATTCAGTACAATGATATTACTAGCTGTGGTTATTGATATTATACAGGTATTGCCTACCTGGAGTTTGAATATAACATTTTATTTCCCTGATGGAGTTATAGTTCTCCCAAGGGATTATGTGTTACCTGAAACATGCAGTGCTGAGGGAAATTATACTAGCTTGAGAGGGAAGTTAAAATGCATTTTAACAGACCAGTCAATATATGTTATATAGTCTATGTAGATTCACCATCAGAGTCAGAGATGGATTTATGATCAACTTGCCATGCTTGCTTGCAGCTCTGATCTATCTATGTCATAATAGAAAAAAAATTAGGAAAAATACAGAAAGCGCATGGCTTGTGCAGTCGATGCAGTACATAATCGATTATGCAAGTTATAAGCAGTGAGTAAATATACCACTGCTGTTTACAATGCAACACAGTTATTTTCACCAAGGCGACATCAAAACCTAGAATATAACAAATGTGATCCTCGCAGCTATGATCCTGTGATGGCGTATTGACCTATCACTGATTTGAATCTACATAAACTATGTGATGTAATATTTTATCATACAGATGTTAATAATCAGTAACCATCCAGCATGCTACAGTATACAAATATTCAATGTTTACGATTGCTATTGTTCCAAATATTACATGAGCGTGCAAGTTGAAATGAAAAAGTCTATTCAACTCTGCTTCTCGTTGAATAGACTTCAAATTGCACTGAATGTAATATTCAAACGTTTGCATTAATGACATAACATTGAATATTTGTTTTATACAACACATGATATGTAGACATAGTCTAGACTAAATAACGAAAATAAATGGAAAATTAGGCCTAAGAAAGAATACAGCTGATTCCTTTGAATGTCACATGACATGCATTCATCCAATCAGATGTCAAGGTTCTTTGTATGTGTTGTATAATTTGAAGTAATGATTATCAAATAAGGTAGCTGATACAGGTATTTTTAAGTGCACAATTTTCTGATGATGAGTTGTTTACTGGGATTTTAAGAATAAAAGTGCTGTCAATTAATGAATAAATCACCAAAACTTTGAAGAAAGTAATGCAAAGATGTGCACGTGCATCTTGACCAAGCCACAACTGATATGAAAGTGGGGGAGTATAAACAGCAAAGGTCAAGTTCACCCCAGAAAATAGATGATTTAAATAAATAGAGAAAAATCAAACATGAATAACGCTGAAAACTTCATCAAAATTGGATGTAAAATAAGAAAGTTCTGACATTTTAAAGTTTCGCTTATTTTTCACAAAACGGTTCTATGCTTAATTCAGTGATATGCAAATGAGAGAGTCAGTGATGTCACTCCCACACAATTTCTTTTGTTTTTTTATTGTTTGAATTACACAATATTTCAATTTTATGAATTTGACCATTAGGACCCCCTTGCTTGAAGCACAAAATGGAATTCCACGAGTTCAGGGAGGAATGAAACTTTGTTTCAAATGACAATGACAGGAAAATCAAAATATTTCATATTTCACATAATATAATACAAAAGAAATAGTGAGTGGGTAATGTCATCGGTCCCCTCATTTGCGTACCGATCAGGATGTGCATAGAACTGTTTTGACAAATTAAATGAAACTTTAAGATGTTATAACTTTCTTATTTTACATCCGATTTTGATGAAATTTTCAATGTTATGCTTGTTTGATTTACCTCTTTCTATTCAAATCAGCTTTTTGTTGGGTTGGACTTGTCCTTTAAATAGATGGGATATAAAATTGGTTTGGGAAATTCCACCCTCTCATGGTAGATGCAAACTCATTGAAATAAAAATCTTTATTGATGAAGGTAGTATTGTATTTGAGTAATGTCTTAAAATTAATGTTAATGACATTTGTTGAGCGTTCATGTTATATTTCTTTCCTTTACTTTGGTTGCTGAAACATCAGCTTTTGTTTAGTCTGATATCCATTACATATTAAAAGGTAACCTAGATTTGTTGTTACCCTTCAGTTCTTTATAATGGTAAGATCAGAAATAAATCATGGTGTTGAAAATATATTGATGAAAACCTATGAGGAGCCTTGATGATATTTTCAGTTTAAACTGTTGTTTTGATTTTTTTCATTACAAGGTTAATTTGGAAAGATTTATTGTGCTGTAACAATGATGTAGGAGAGTTAATATGAAGGACCATTATCTATGATGTGAATAGTAAGGTGAAATTGATCCCTCACAGTCATGTAGGTAAGAATCCTTTCAGGAACTATGATATCTACCAGAGGTATACAGATATGCCAACTCTTTCCGTTTTGAAGTATTTTTCTTTAAAAACAAAAATCAAAATACCACAAGTTTTATGAAAATACAATTTTTCTTCAAAATTGTGTTATACATATGTCTATTTTAGAAAGTTGGAAATACTCCTTTTTACTCCCCATTTCCTTTCTGTCAAAATACTAGTACCTTAATTCTTTTCATGAGGTTGGCATCCCTGAGTATTACTAGTCCTGTATATATAAGCAAAGAATTCCAAGGTATCAAGTCTTGAATTGGTTGTGATTGTTTATTGGAAGATTCAATGATGAGCAATTTATAATGTGTTATCCCTTACTGCCAAGATTGTTTAGATATTGATGACAGAACTGGGACCCATTGCATAAAACTTTTGCCATTAAAAACTCTGGCAAGAAAATTTATGCTTTTGAAACTGTTACATTTAAAAACTATGGCAAAAAAAACCCCATTCCAGATTCTGTTTTATGGCAAAAGTTTTATGCAACAGGTACTAGAAGTGGCTACCCTGGGTAAATATGACATTATTATTGTTATTTTAGCCTCTCTGTGATGAATATGAATGATACAAAACATTCTTTATGGCTGGATTATTGGTCCAATTGGTAAGATTTTCTTGTACGTTGGTAATATGTCACATGTGGAATAATTCCCTTCAGCTAGAAATTACTCCACATTGTTCTGCTCTCAACCCAGGTGAGGTATATGGGTAACAGGCAGGAATTTATTCCTGGAATACCTCTTTACTGTAAAAGCTTGCCGGTCTAAAGCCAGGGTAATGATATCCTAGTCCCTTTGGGTGTGCAGAACTGGATATTCCTATGGAATTAATATTTCTACAGAAATAATTAATTTACTATGCTGGATATCAATGGCTTTCATGGTCCCTATTTTGTTATATCTAGAGATACATGAGAAGTGAATGGATTCAAGCTGTAGCTTATTGTGATGCTTGTACACCCATTGCCTACTTGAATTGAGTATTCCCTGTACAAAGTCAATGGAAGGTAAGAGAATTCTGCATTGAATGGGTTAAACTTAAATCCCCTGAATTCTTTTTGAAGCTAACTTGGAATCTATCTTTTTATTGATAATTAGCGAGAATAAATGTGTTAAGAAAAAATTTGGTGAGTACACTAGAAGGAAAATTTAGTGGACCATCTAAAGGAAGAATAGCTTAGATATTTAGCAGGTCCTCCTTAAAATACTCTCATTGATTTATGTGTTTTAAAAGTACAGAAACGTATCGTGTCTCCAGGTTTTATAACACACTATCATTTCTAGTATCAAAGCTCTATTCTAATTCATTGCAACCCTCCATTGTTTTTTGTTCTAGATGTTGAGGATGATAATGCCGATGTGTTTCTTAAAAGTTGTTCAAAATTTCAAGTTACTTTATGAAGTCATATGTTTAGATTTGTTAATCTCCTACATTTTAAGATTGGAGAGATCTTACCAACATTGTTTATGAGATAATCTGAGGGTTATTACTAGATCCACACGGTAATTCTTAATAGAGGATTTATTCCCTTCTTTGTTCAATATTTGCCGCATTTACTGTTGAGGTTTACATGTTATTTTATACAGAATTTCGAGTCATTGTCTTCAATACCAATCTCAATGCCTTTTACCTGGGCTTCGTTAGACTTGGATCACCAGCACTCATTAAATGTTTAGCTACAGGTTTCAATGTGTTATGTGAGCCACTAACAGTACTATGAATACCAGAATTGCTCACAATAAGACTGGTGATGAAGCCTAGTTTACTCTTAATGATTTATACCTCACATCAAAGTACTGCTATGTGATTTAAAGTGTGTGGATTACAGATGTACATTTCTCACATGGGGTGGAAACATGGGGCAAACAATGTGTGCATGAAACACACTTAATTCAATGTTATAATCTCCCTTGTTCCTCAATTTCTTATTTGTTCTCACATTTTATGATTTCCTCTAATTTTGGTTATGATTGATAGGATGATAAATAAAGGTGGATGATGAAATGAAGTATATAGCTATTATTGTGGTTGTAGAAAGTATTTTTGGAAGGTCCACCAATGGGATGATCATGATGGTATTACCCCTTTCATGCACAACATTTTTAAATTTATTTATTTTTTAAAGTATTCTTCCTAAATGTATTTTTAAAGTTTTAATACATTTTCTTGAATAAAAAAGCAAACATATTTACTTTTGTAGAGTAATGGTGATATAACACAAGTTTCTGTGTAGAGAAGTTATGAACACTTCTGAGGCAAGTTGTTTATCACTCAAATATTTGACATAATTTTGCCATTGCATGGAAGGGGTTAATTTAGACTGCTTGTATATTGACATTGCACTGTTATCTTTTCTATTGGGTCCATGTTTGTTTGACATGCGACACTCTTTTATTTTTCTTCATAACTGTGGAGTTATTAAGATGTATTAATACCAGATGTATGCAAGACCAATTAAAACCTTAAAAACAAAAACATATTGAAATTTATAATCTCCATGTGTAAATTGTCTCTTATTTCATTGGACAGTTGTCATAAAGGTAATCTCTACTTTTATTTTAGTCTATATTGAATAAGTGGTTTAATGGTAGAGGATGATATATTTTGTTGCACATGATGGAAGAAAAACATTTTTTGTCCCTTCATGAAAAGTAACTACCATTGCTATCTCCCAACAATCTTTTGTATACGGTATGCAAACTAGTATGTTTGTAAATTTCTGTTAATGGCTGGTCAAAGAGCACAGGTGCAGTTTTACTATGAGGAGCTCTAGACCAAAAGATAATATATAGACCTGGGCCTATACTACTTAATCCAGAATTTGAAATATTATGTTAAGTATTCTGCTTACCAGTAAAAAAAATATTTTTTGGGGGGCTCTGTATCCTGCTTAATCTAAGTTGCCCCTACTTGGCTACAGTCTGGCTTGCATGCAGTTTACAAACGTACATACAGTCCTACACAGGTGGATATATATATTGCATATTATTCTGCGTTATTTGGTTTGACTTTATGACATCACAATGGCTATGAAAAATTAATTTGTTTAAATATGGCTTACTGAAGTGCAATACTTAGAAGTGATCTGAATACAGGCAAGCATTTTGATTAGCCAACAAAAAATGATTTGAAGTAATATTAATATAATCAGTAGTCTGGATTGAATACTGGCTCTTTTCTCTAGTGTTTATGATTCATACCAATTTTATATCTATATTTTTCATTCTCTGGAGGGTAATATCACCCAAAAGTAAAGTTGTTTGATATTAGAATATGATAGACATAAAGAAAGTAATTTGTAGAAGTTGTGGATATCTGTAATGTAAAATAAGGCAGGGACAATGACTTCATCAATTCCAAAATACAAAATGACTGTATAATCTTTTCAAAACTTTTACTCAGAAATATGCTATCATTGAGGACATGATTTACATGTACGTGATATATGATGTACCATCTAAATTATATTTGAATCATTTACCTGAAGGAAAATGTTTTAAGGAGGAAAAAACAAAATATTTTAGATTGTTGCTGTCTTCATAATTCACAGTTTTTTTTCAAACAGTAGTCTATTTCTTATTTCTCCAATTCCTTTCAATTTTCACTATTCTGTCTTCCTAATTTCTATCTTTTGATACAAATCATTTAGTTAACAAAGGTGGATTCCCACAAAAAAAAACATTGCTTCTATAGCTTGTAAAGGAAGGAAATTAAAGATTGGTCATCTGACAGAAATGTTTTTCTGAAGTTTGGAATTTGAACCCAAGTAAGGAAGTTATGTGTTGCAATATCGTCCAGTTGGTATTTAATAATATTGTTCTTGTTCGCCAGAAAGATGTGTGGCATTGCAAAGACTTGATGCTTACTGATTTGCTCTACACATAAAGAATGGTACATGTACTTATGACGGTACTTTTGTCTTGTTAGTTTATGCATTCATATCTAGTGTGCAGACTTCTGCAATTCTATTCCTTTTTTAAGATAAAGATAGTGAGGCTTTCCCTGTAAAATCTGTCAGATATATCGCTTTAGATAGGAAATGCCAATGCTTGGAAATCACTATTTGTTGCTTTCCTGAAATGAAATATTAACTATACAGTAGGAATCCCACTCGGCACCTATCCCATCTAATTCTCACATTGTAGCACCGACAGCTCAATTGGGACATTAGAAGGGAAAAACCCTCGGCAGGATTCCTGATGAAAAATGCAGCTCAATTTTAGGAAATTGACTCTTTTCAGACGAGAAGATATTAAAATGGAAGTGAGTACGGAAGAAAATGGCAAGCAAGAAATAGAACAAGAATATATTTGGAGTATATATAGAGAGTGAAACAGAGACAGGGAGTAAGAGGGGGATGAAGAGGAATGGTGGCATGGCTGAAATTGTGTGGGGGTTTTCTTTTCATTAATGGAGGGTGTTATATTCTGTGTTATATAGAGTGATATTTAAGAAAGGAAAATATTAATTTTCATGTATTTTCTCTTTCTTTATATATTTTCCTATCTTTATCTTGCTATTCCCCTGCTAATAAAATCATCCTTTCTAACCCTCTTTATCTGTGTTACTTTCATCTTTCTCTTCCCTCTCATCCTCCCTGTGTGTCTCTCTCTTCCTCCTCTGGCTCTTTGCTTCCTCTCTATTTCTCTCTTTAACTATCCCTCTAGATTTCCTTTTTTATCTGTCTCCTCCCCTCACCTTCTTCTCTCATCATCTATCTCTCCCCTCTCTTAATTCTCCTTTTCTAAACCACTTTTTTTCAGCACTTCCCCCAGTCCCCAACAAAATGTCATTCAAATCTATACATTACATAATACAATACCATCTAGTAAGTAAATTTACTGCTACCAACTGATCAAGGGTAACAATGGTAACTATATCTGACCATGTCAAGCTGGTAATCATTCGCCTTGCCATGACTGCAAACTAAACGCCATTATTCAAACAAACAAATTCTTACAAAAAAAAAACACAATCTGGTTTATTCCACATACATGTTCTGTTTCCACATACAATCTGTATTTAGAATATTTGTACACTTTTATTTTACAAGAAAGGAAATATACAAATTCTATATTCATTTATTACACTTGAGGTAATATGATGCACCATGTCAAAACAGTTTTAATATTAATACAAATCTTATAGATAGAATTTTGTATTTTTTATAATATCTGATTATAATCTATTACACTTTTAACTAATTTCTCAACCAAGTGCATCATGTACAGTGTGTAAATCTTCTATTCATTTGTAATACTTTCTAGTTTATACAAACTGTGTGTATATATTTTCAATTGACTTACAATATAACCTAGAACAAAAGTATTATCTTGTGTAAATCTTCATCTCGCTAATAAAAAAACTACTGCAAAATTTATCTGCATTTCTAGAGGAGTCTAGATTAATACAGACCTTCACAAATATCTTAATGAAATAAAGATTGATTGCAATGGCCATGTCACAAATGAAATGAATATAAGCTTTTGTATATGGCTTACCACATTATATTACAGAACTTGTTACAATGGCAATGTATGATGCGTGTATAGTATTGTCTAACCGGGAGTTTCAATGCCCATGACATGAATATATGAACTGCATCATCAGGATTCAAGATTATATCATTTACAATCCTATTATAAAATTGCAAAAATTGCTAATAATTTCTAATAGAATTTAATTAATCACGGATTCATAATCGGCAGTATCCTGATTTTAACGAGCATGACAGTTTTTGATTTGCCCACATGAACTTACAGACAAAAGTAAACATTGATTGAATATTGTTGGAAATTAAATGATGATTTGCACACAATTCATCTTTGAAGATAAATGTACAAATGCATTGAAGTCTCAAAAATCTGTTAAGCAAATGTATCACAAAAAACAAAATTTCATGAATTTAATATTCTAATGTTTGTTAAGCTGAGTATGTGATTCTAATATCTCTAAGTCTCCCAGAATTGTAAACATAACACTCTATAGGTCATTCTAATAATAATGATAATAATCTGCTTTTATATAGCGCTTAATACATCTGAACATGTCTAAGCGCTTTACAGATATATCATTACCCCGGTCATCGGATTCAATCAGTCATTCCCGCACACAATGTGTGCACATCCTCCACTCCCTGGGGAGTATTCCAGTCAGTCACCAGTAAGGCGCACACATTACTGGACAACAGGCGCGTACGCAAGGGGGGGGTTTCGGGGGTTCAAACCCCCCCCTTTTCGTTTCCTTTTTTTTTTTTTTTTTTTTTTTTTTTTTTGCTTGTCTCCCCAGAGGTCGGTCTGGTCAAGGAGTTATCGGGCAAGCGCCTGATAACTCCTTGGTCTGGTTACGGACAGTTCCCCTACCCAATAATGTATATGACAGCAATAATGAACAGAATCTCATGTTTCCGACGAAAAACACAGAAAAAATTTCCGCTCGCTTCGCTCGCTCCATTTTATTATATCTTTTATTTCCGCATGTCGCCGACATGATCACGGTATCGCCATTAACAAGGCCATACATGATTATCATGATGTATACTTATGAATACAAGTGAACCAAGACAAAGACATACGTTTTCTTACAAAATATGTTTTACCAATATGAAAACCAAAATGACGGAAAACGCTAAAATGTCGGTTAGCTCGCTCCGCTCGCTCGTAATAATTTATGAAATTCCATAAGTATCTAGTCTCCTGTTCAAGGCCGTATTATGAGTGTTACGAATAGGACATGTAGCATCGACTAATACTTGATTTACCAACAAGCTATTGAGAAGAATTGTATGTTTTGACGGAAAAACGCAAACATTTCGGCTCGCTTGCTCCGCTCGCTCGTAATTATTCATGACATTTCTCAAGTTTCTAGTGTTCTGATCAAGGCCATATCCAGGCGCGTAGCCAGGGGGGGGGGCGGTTGCCCCCCCAAAAAACGTCCCCAAAAAGAAAAAAAAAGAAGGGAAAAAAGGGAGGAGAAAAGGAAAAGGGAAGGAAGGAAAGGGAAGAAAGGTAGCTTTGTGTTTTTTCTATTTATTCTTTATTTTTTTCTCAAAAGAGAAACTCCTTCACTCTTCTTGCTTTAAATTCATATATGAATTTTGCTTCCGCGCTGGGCGCGGTTAAATGACAATATTGAAGTTCTCCATTGTTCCCCCACCTTTTCTCTAACCCTGTTTTTCCACCTCAGCTATGTGCTTCTTGCCAGTTAAAGTTAAAATTGTATACATTAGGGCATGAATTTGAGTAAGATTAGGCCGAAGTAAATGTATGAAGTTATCTTTTTTTTCAATTGATCGCGCAACTTCTGGTCTGGTCGGCTCCGAGCGGGTAAAATCTTTATATCAGTTTCTGCCGTCACCTCCATAAAGTCAGCTTCTCCCGCTTTTCAGCTCATTTCTATAAACAACCATAATTTGGGGGCAAACAGGTTCCTACACTGTTAGAAAAAATAAAAGAAGTTCCTGCAGCAGAGTCTCAAGAACACCTGTAATCTTACCGAATTGTGTAATCTTACAGGAAATTGGTATTTGATGTATGGAATCTTACAAATTTCCTCGAATAAAACACCCTTTTCCCCTTTTTAAACAGACCTGTTCTGTTAAGATGCAGAAAAATTCTTGTTTTATGAATTTACAGAATGATTATTACGCAATTCGGTAAGATTACAGGTGTTCTCGAGACTCTGCTGCAGGAACTTCTTTTATTTTTTCTAACAGTGTAATTTAAAAAGAGGAAGGTATGGAATTCGTGTCGTATTAAATAAAAAAGTACAATATTTTTTTATCAAATTGTATTAAACTTCATGTCATTTCCCTGTATACATTCATCTCCTGTCCTGTTTTGCGCCCTCAGTTTGAAATTTTGAATGACACTTAAGTTTCTTTATATTCAAAATGAAGCGCTTCAGGATAAGTCAAAAAAATTAATCATCCTTTATTATATAGATAGATAATTTCAATAAATCACAGAAGTTTCAACTTTATGCGCACTATTTTTCCTTGTAATGAAGTTCAATAATCTTAGAAAATCAATTGAATTAGAGACGATTGGGTATTAGAGATATCTACATTTGATGAAACGTCCGCCCTTTGAAATTTCAGAGTTTCATTGCTCATCGCGGGGAGGAATATCTTCCTCTACCAATCTTCTCCTCCGTTTTGCGAGTTAAAAATATGCACTGATGCTAAATTGTTTGTAATCAAATCTGATCTTTCCAAAGAAAGTTTCAATATATCTTTGAGAATACCCTTTTCACGGGACCCTTTTTATGGCAAGAAAAATTGATAAATCACTATAGCTTCGCGCTTCGCGCGGAGTTATTATCATTTTAATTTCCTCCATTGTATACCTCTTTTGTGCGTTTACAATCACTTTTGAAAACAAGGTTCAAAATCGCAATATAGTCAACCGAATTGGAGGTACTAGAGACAAGAGAAACGGCTCCTTTTCATTTCAATTTATGAAACACTAAAAGCTTCGCGCGGGAGGGGGAAACTCCCCCTCCCTGCACCCACCCCCTAGGGAGCGCGCTTCGCGCGCTCTGTAAGTGTTGGCACGCTTCGCGTGCATTTACCGCCCCCTCCAAAATGAAATCCTGGCTACGCGGTTGGCCATATCATGAGTGCTACGATCCGAAGGACATGTAGCATCGACTATGATTCCAACAAACTATTGACAAAAAGGTTATGTTTTCAACGCAAAAACGAAAACATTTCTGCTCGCTCGCGGGTCTTGGTCGCACTGTTACATACCCCATCCCCACTTAAATGTTATTGTCTTATTTGCAGCGCTGAAAAAAAATCATCACCTCCCCCCCCCCCCTGCTCATCACTTTTTAGAGACTAGGCGGGAGATTTTAAAAAAAATTCAGCTCGAAACCCCCCCCTTTCAAAAATCCTGCGTACGCTCCTGCTGGACAAGCTACAAAAAGGTAATCATAATAACATAATACTAAATAGGTTCATTATTGCGGATTGAAATAATCGCTAGAGGGTATTCATTTGTCTCTCAATCTACTATGGTCAACAAGGAAATTCGTGATCACTCTCGCAAAAAGTGTTCACTAGCTTACAAGTTCACGAACTTTCGAGTGCCACTGCAACTCTAAAAATATATAATATATATATATATATATAATAACATATTTAAAACATCAATTTATGCTCTAAATGTCTATCAATTGAAATCAGCTTAAACATTTTTGTGAAAACTAGAAAATGAGAACATTGCACTACTCACAACCTATCAGAAATTCCTCAAATACATTCTGAGCTTCAAGATGAAACTAACATTAATGAAGATACATCCATGGATGTAGAAAAAAAAACTTTCATTCATTATGTGCTAATACATAGTGAAAAGGGGATGAAGCAAGTGTATTACATTGATCTGACTTTCATACAACTCTTGTTGCATGCTCAAATTAAATTTATGCACAATTAACAAGTAAAAATTATTCCTAGCATGAAAATTTGTGTTCTAAAATAAATGGGTTATTTGATGCTTTTTATATTTGTATGTAATGTCTTGATTATGTTTATATTTGTGGAAATGCATACATCCAATTCAATTCAATGTTCTAAGATGTGTCATTATTCTAAAAAAAAGGGGGACTTTTTAAAAATTATCATTCAGGAGTTTTCCCTTGACTTTTTTTTCTACTGCTGGGAGTGACAAAGTCACAGATTCACATACACAAGCTCTATCCACAGTAGTAATTAATTCAAGGAAGACAAAAACAACAACACTAGGATCAAAATATAGGTGAATATGTAGCATAACATACATATATGAAAACAACAATGCTATAAATATAACAGAACATGTCACCACATTTCACATTTTATATATTGAAATATTTTGTGATGAAACACTCGATTGACAAGTGTAAACATATGTTTTATCTGCTTTATCACATACATTTTTCTCTAGAGCTCAATACATAGAATAATCTAACTTGTATGCCTATTATACACATACTATACATCAGTGATTTAATTTTCTTCAAAGCCTGGAATTTTGAGCAAATATACACGAGTGATTTTATTTTCATAAAAGCCTGGCGAGTTTGGGCAAAAAATGGATCCTTCAAAGTATTTAAGTTTTTTTTATACCCTCGCAAATTTGACCGTCGGATAAACCCAGTTTTCCTAGCGAAATATATACCCTTTTTTTCTTAGTATTTTAGTGTTTTTGACACCCTTATTACATTACATACGTAACATGCCCAATCTTGAAATCTTGAAAACAAGATCTTTTTACGCGTTTCTTTGGCCGCGCCTGGTATCCACTTGTCAATGCTAGTGGTCCCCCCCCCCTTTGAAAACGTGGTGGCATAAAACTTTTTAAAATGAGTAACTATATGAATTGGGTAACTACCAGTATATGAAATTTTGTTTCTACTGTAGGTACATGTAGATATCATAGAGACAGAGAAAATTAAATTGAATGGAATTGAATTGAACTGCACAAAATGACCTCCCCATAAAAACTGGGTTCAGGCCAAACCATCAATTCAGCCAATTCAAATTATGAATGGGAATATTGTCAAAAGATTGAAACAATATCACAATACCATTTCAATTACAAGCATTTATCTTTCCTTATTCCCTTATTATCTCCTCTTTTATAATTAATGTTGCAAATTTCAATTTCATACAAATATTTAAAGACTTGTGAAGTGACAGAAATAAACGGGACCTCATCCTTATCAATTCAACTATAAATATCTAATAACCAAGGAAGGAAATAATTAATATATCAACATCACTCAAGAATCATCAATTATTAATCTGAATTTAATTGGCATTGTTTAATTTACTGAGATAGGTAATATTCTATACATCTGTCTCATTTTTACAAATCTTATTTAAGAATGCTGCTTGACAGGAAATGAAGAAACGTAAATGCTGAATATTTAACAAGAAGCTTGCCAGAAACTCCAACTCATGCATTATGTTTTGATACATGTTTAATGGCAAGAGGGTTACTATATTTATGTACATGTAGCATGTTCAGACTGAAAGCATTCTTATTCAGTTCAGGTAGATGTTACTGTCAACGATCTCGTGACTTAGGTTAATGAATAATGCAGAGTAGGTATTGGTTGTACAAGATGCAGTAAGCATGATAGACTGTAGCGCTATACCCTGATACACATTGTACAAACAACCTTAATTTAAAGGGATGGTTTCATCATATAAGCACAAAATAATTTCAACATCCCCCCTTCCTCGTTACATGAAAGGCAATGTTTAATAATAATCAGAAGAATTTACTAAAACCAGTGTTCTGTCATGTTGTAGTAACACTCAGACTCCAAACAGAAAATGATGTCATAAGATTCACTGTTGTTGGTGTGTCTAAGACATTAGGGCATGGATCATTGTCTTTTCTGCCACTTAAGTCAGTTTACAATTCTTTAATTTTGGATCTAAATATAAGGGTCAAGTCCACCCTTGACATATGTTGATTTGAATCAATAGAGAAAAATCAAACAAGCAAAATGCTGAAAATTTCATCAAAATCGGATGTAAAATAAGAAAGCTACGACATTTTAAAATTTTGCTTATTTTTCACAAACCCTGTATATGCACAACTGTGTGACATGCAAATCTTACAACTATAATGTAACCATATAATAAGTGGAAGTACTATATGTGTGTACCTCCAAATTTTTATTCCTCAGTGAAGTTCTTTTGATACGTACATTTGAATTTCATTCAGGCATATATAGTATTTGGCAGATAGGCAAGACAAACGATCTAGAAATCATCATTTTCCAAGAACATAATCTGTTCATCCTTTAGGATCGTTTACGGTGGGGTAATCAAATAAATCACTATAATAAAGCAGGTTTTGAAAACCATCCTCAAACCTTGTACTTCTCATTTGTCAAAATAATACCCTTTTTATTCATTTCCACATGCTTTTGCTGTAGTATACCCCAACAAAATAATGTAGACCCTATAACACTTACATGTAGTACTTTAAATAAGAAATGTTATAACATACAAATTATCAGACAAATATTTGAAAATAACACACCCTAAACATTAGTGAATAAGCTATATTCATTTTTTTTTGCTAACCTTTATTTTTTCAAAACATTTAATATAGTTTTTGACACCCTGAATGTGCTTGGCATGCTTGGCAGCATTCTCGGAAAAAAAAATTGTATCAAATAAGTGCCCCTCCATGAATGTATCCAAAGTTAAATGAAAATCTCATGTCTTGTGTTGGCTGTATAAGATTATTGTTCTGAAACTTATCAAATATAGTGTCAAAAATAAAATATCTGCCTTGAATATAAAGATATACAGATGGTGTAAGATTATTTTATTCATGATTCATTTAGGAATTTTGCAGGCTGAAACTTTGACCAATGCTATGGCAGTCCAGGGCCAGTTAATTCCCCCAGGGGACAGACAAATATATTGCTGTACACATGCTGACCAAGGAATTTCCAAACACCCCCTAAACAAGTTTTTCTCTGTGTGCAAAATAACCCCCTTAACAAGTTTTTTGCGGGCTTTATTTACACATTTGGCCCCTAAACAAGTTGTCGCTAAAATATGACCTGGGTAAAAGCTTGGGGAAAAAAAACATACCCTAAACAAGTTTGGCTAGTCTTAAAAAAAAGCTTTGGGGAAAAAATATACCCTAAATACCTTTGACCCTGCGATTGACCATTGACCAGTCTTTCAAAACCACCCTTTTTCTTGAAAATCAGCATTTTTGATACCCTTAACGAGTCCACATGCGAACTGTATCCAAAACTGAAAAAACACCCCTTTTAACTCATTTTTTTGGTCACGCGTGTGTATACTGCAATATATTTGACTCCCCCCCTCCCCCGGTTAATTCCCTATTCGTTATATAATATTTGCTAGGCAATGGAAGGGTTGAGGTGAGTATGTGTTTGACAAGGATTCAAATGCCCAAGAACCAGTATATCGTTGACTATATCTTGCCTTTCATTTGATCATTTGAAGTTATCATTCTACATTGGGCTTTAAACTTCATATCTCGGGTTTGCGCATGTCCGACTACATTGAGCATAGGAGCATAGCAATGACTAGGAATCTGTCTCAAATTTAGGTCAAACCTGAGCATTCATTCTCTTTCCCTTTCCCCATTATCGTACCCATACTCTCAACAACACACTATAAGTGCTGGCTGGCTGATAGCTATTAGTGTTGACATGTTGACATGTAGCAGTAATGTGACTTGATAAAAGTCAAGGAGCTCAGTCTGCAAAGGACACTTCCCTACAAGTCAACATATTGATTTCACACCCATCCTGAGATAAAATGCAACACATTCAAACATGAAGAAATTGAAAGAAGAGTCACAATCACTAGATCATCGTGCCCTCACATTATCAACATGTGTAAATGAACAATGATGAAGAATCTGATCATGCACTGGGATATTGATATTTAGCATAGGATAGACTCAGAGAGGAATCTATTTAAGCATCAACAGAACTTAGTATATACATTACTATTAATCTATAACCCATCATTTATCTGGATATTTGTGTGACCTATACTTCCTTAAATATCAGCAGTCCTTCAGATATGGTTATGTTTTCTTGGGGTTACACTTGTTCAGGGGGTACTTTATTTTTTTTAACAAAAGAAGAAAGATTACATATGAAATGTGAATACATTTGATCAATGACAATTTTTCAAGGAGAATTGGTTTTGAAATCTGTGTGCTATGAATGCTTCAGACACAGACTCTGATTCAACCAATACGGTAGTCTTCACACAAGACTAGCACAGACAAAACTTTTTTTTGTCAGGCTTTTAATAAGAACAAGTCATTGACAGGGACCCTGGGGTGCATATATTCAGATCACTTTCCTCAAGTAAATGGTTTCAATTGATATCTCTGAACAGAGACTCAGATTAAAAAAACATCTCAAGAGACTCCAAATAGGCAATAAGTAGACAACATGCATTCAAGACAAATGATCAAGATTGTGTGTTATCACTAGAATTGGAGACAATGTGTCTGTGAAACCCAAGATGCTAATGGTTTATGGATTTTTCAAACATATACAATGAATGTGCGGGGGAAGGGGGGGGGAAGGGCAGTCAAATGTATTGCTGCACACATGCATGACCACCTTATTTCCAAACACCCCCTAAACGAGTTTTTCTCTTTGTGCAAAATAACCCCCTAAACAAGTTTTTTTGCGGGCTTTATTTACACATTTTGGCCCCTAAACAAGTTGTCATCAGAATATGACCCCGGGCTAAAAGCTTGGGGGGGGAACATACCCTATACATGTTTGGCTAGTCTTAAAAAGAAGAGCTTTGGAAAAAAATCATACCCTAAATACGTTTGACCCCACGTTTGGCCATTGACCAGTCTTTCAAAACAACCCTTATTTTTGAAAATCAGTGTTTCTGATATCCTTAACGAGTCCATGTGCGGACCGCGTCCAAAACTGAAAAATACACCCCTTTAAACATTGTTTTTTGGTCACGCATGTGTACAGCAATACATTTGATGCCCCCCCCCCGGCTAATGTGATCACTTTCAATGCTCCATATGATGGGAATACAGTAAATGATCAGTGATATACGGACAGACTGAGGTACTATATATAATGAAAAAATTACATGTAAATCAATTCCAATAAAGCCTTATAAACATTCAAATAAATTAGCTTGCAAGGTTTATTATGAGAAAAGAAGAGTACAACTTATAAATAAAACTCATGTGTATCTCAAATTAATAACAATTTGTTCATTAGGTACTTTTGTTTCTGGTCATCTAGGGGGTATGAGTAATTTCCTAGGTTTCTTATAAATACCATTCTGTTTTCATTAGCATTTTATTAAAGATGCACAAAATCATGAAAGAAAAAGATTGATAAAGAAAAAAAATTGTCAGTATATACACAGGGAAAAGCAATATAAAATAATATAAAATTGAAAGTCATTACCTTGAAAATTACAATCCAATTCACACTAAAGTATTATATCTCTCTGATACAAACTCATATTCAACTTGAAGCATCCAGCTTTCATACAAGCGAACACTTAAGTTCAAACATTTAAGTTTGTGTATATGAACTCTGTTTGAAGTTCTATCTCTCAAGAATTTGGTTAACTTTACAAAGACATTTAATTTAAAATGTAGCTTTCAAGTGATTGTTCATCAGTCATAATAAGAATAACAAATTTTTAAATGCAACAATTAGCACATTGTAGTATGATTATGCAGAACTCATTAGTTCACATCCTTGCTTGAATGCTCCTAAGAGACAGTGTTATAGAGTATCAATGCCTTTTAAACTGGCAAGCGTTCATACCTATCCTTGCTTGAATGCACCCTAATTAAGAGACAGTGTTATAGCGTATCAATGCCTTTTAAACTGGCAAGCGTTCATACCTATCCTTGCTTGAATGCACCCTAATTAAGAGACAGTGTAATAGGGTATCAGTGCCTTTAAAACTGCTGTTTGTTTATACCAATCCTTGCATGAACGTACCCCATGAGACAGCAACATAATGCCTTTAATGGCAAGCTTTCACACCACATTGTGGAGTATTAGGTATCAGTATAGCAGTCGCCATCAACCTACGCACTTCAGCATACAGTGTCTTCTGATGACACGCTTATCATATAACCTCTTTTGCAAAAAATAATTTCACACCATGATGTAGCTCAGTGACATTTTGTTTAGATACAGAGTAGCAGAGTGCATTCCAGAATTAATACAATCAGGGAGCTTTAAGAGCTGTAACTCTTGTAATATGTGCAAAATGCGTTGATGGGTTGTGTAACAATGAGATTCTTTACATTCTGCTTGGCTTTGAGCCTCTATGCAGCACACCATTCTTCTGCTGAGGTGATTTTCAGAACCCCAGTTCCAGTTTTGAATTCATGAAAATATTGGTTATATCAAAATATAAATTGTGAGGCTCATGTATGGTTTGTCTTAGAAATAGTACATCAAACAAATTATAAAATTTAGCACTATATGCTCATCTCCTAATTGTATACCAGAGTCGACAAAAGGAAAATGAGATTCTTTCAAAAATTAAATGCTTGAGTATGTTCGGGTCATTTGCTGACATTTATGTAATAAAATGATTATGTAATAATATACTGTAATGTGCTTTGAGCCATTCTGGGAAAAGTGCTTGATAAAAATTGGCTATTATCATTATCATTATTATCATTATTGCAATGTCCTGTCATTTCATCAATAATTTACAATCTTCGATATTAGGTTCTTTCTCTCTTTTGCAGATGAAAATAATATGAAATTGCAAAACTTAGCATTTGCTTACGACACCTACAGCACATTTTACAATGATTTAAGGGACAGCAAAGAGGTGCCAGGATATGATGTTCTGATGTGGGAGTTTTCAATACTTATTTTGTGTTCTATTACCTACATGTAATCAGCTGGTCAACAGATGGAGATTGGCGCATAACGAATCAGAAATGTAAGCATGGGTAAAGGGAAAGCAACAAGACTCCTATCCTTCCTAACAACTCCCTGATATAATTTTATTCATTTCATTTCTTAAAGGACAAGTCCACCCCGACACAAAGCTGATTCAAATAAAAAGGGAGAGTCAAAAGGGCCTAAGCTTTCGATCCTAGCAGAATCTTCTTCGGAGGCAAAATAAAAAGAGAACATTCCAACAAGAACGATGAAAATTTCATTAAAATCGAATGTGAAATAAGAAAGTTATGACATATTGAAATTTCGCTTAATTTCACAAAACAGTTACATGCACATCCTGTTTGGTATGCAAATGAGGAGACTGATGACATCATCCACTCACTATTTCTTTTGTATTTTATTATAGGAAACATGAAATATTCTAATTTTCTCCTCATTGCTAAGGGAAACATCAATTGATTTATCCCTGAACATGTGGAATTAGCTTTGTTTACCATACTACATGTATACGGTTCAGTCAAGTTGGTGCTAATTGTCAAATGTGTAAAAAATGAAATATTGTATAATTAAAATAATAAAAAAAAACAAAAGAAATAGTGAGTGATGGACATCATCAACTGACTCATTTGAGTTGTGCATATCACTGTTTTGTGAAAATAAGTGAAACTTCATAACACCATAACTTTTTTATTTTACATCAGAATTTGATGAAATTTTCAGCGTTGTTTGTTTGAATTTTTATTATTTATTCTAATCAACATTTTTGTGGGGTGGACTTGACCTTTAAGAGCACATGTACATTACAGTCCCTCAATTGGCAGTGCTTTGAGGGTTTTTTTTTTGGTTTTGTTTTTCTATCATTGCAACTTGTACTAACTCTAATATTTCAAATCCTAATCTTGATGGCATCATACATGTAGCACTTCAGAGAGAAATATAAGTTTAGACCTATAACACACAATACATATAAATCTTGCTGCATTGGATTAGACAGCAGAAGGAAAAAAAAAGGATTG